>NC_143396.1:191206168-191508840 GCF_052110815.1 Crocodylus siamensis
AACCATTGGAAAAAAAACCTCTTAAATGCCCTAAAATATGCTTTCAATTATGCAGAATAATTAAATCATTGTCCTAGAAGTCAGATGATATATTAGAAGTGGGTGGACTGAAACTTGTGCTTTTCAGTAAATTGCAAAAATAAAACCTGAATGTTATATTGCACTTGATAGTAGAGCTGAAATATTGTAACCACGGTAGTCTAGGAAATATATGAGGCAAGGCTTTTTTTGTGACCATCTGTATAATTCAGAGAGCTGTTCAACAAGCTGTATGCACAAAGATGACCCCCAACCCTTCATGAGCCATCTGGAAGAATATCTAGAAAACTATGTCATCAAATCTATACTATACCTGTGCTACAAAGATAATATTTTCATCATCTGGCCCGAATACATGAACTCCTTTATTGACTTCTACCATAGATTCAACAGATGCCACTCTTCAAAGCAAATTCTTCCTGGAATACTCCTACATCAATGTCAATTTCCTGTAGACCACAATCCACATCCTGGATGGCACCCTATAACCCATTGTATATAGAAAACCCACAGATCACCACACATGCATCCACAAAACCAGCAACAACCCCAGACACAACATGAAAGCTATAATCTATATTCAGGCCTTCAGATATCATCACATCTGCTCTTATACTCACAACGCCCTCTTCACCAACTAGAAAAATGCCTTCACACAGCAAGGACACTGCAGCAGAGAAAGAGATTATAACTTTGAATGAACTACCCAAATAACCTGCAACAACCTGCTATGATAAAAAAAGGAAAACCCCACTGACCTCACTCATCTAGTTATTACCTACCATCCAACACCAGAACCTTTAAAAGGATCAATTAGTGTCTATTATTGAAAAAGATCAGACTTTTGAGTGAAATATTTCCAACTCCTTCACTCCTGGTCCTCAAGCAATTCCCAAATCTGGCCCAATTCATCAGAGGAAAACTTCTGTCCAATCAACAGATTCCAAAGGGAACACAATTCTGCCTTAACAGTAAATGCAAATCCTGTCAGCACATCCCCTCACAATAAAACCATGAGAATCTACAGATTTTACTAATAACATATCACAGATATAGTATAATCTCATCCTGTGTACTTATGCCTTCATGGTAACCATGCTGGTGAAACCAGACACAAACTACACAGAAAAAAAAATAGAGACGACAGAAACACATGAACACCAATAGAACCTTTTCACAGAATAACCACTCCCCTTTCTGACCTCACAATCCTTGTGTTCAAAGGTAGATTACAAAATAGCTCTAGACGACAGACCTGGGAACAGAAATTCATAAACCTAATAGAGAGTAGAGAAAAAAAAGGACTCAGTGTAGACAGTGGCTTTATATGCTGGATCAGGTGCATGCAATGCACACTGCAACTGCACAGACAGCTAGCATGGGATGTAAAAGCTCTATGCAGTGCCTCATCAGACCCACAGCCAGCAGACAGGGCCAGCCAGCAGGGCACCACATGAAACATGCACCCTGTACCAGCTCGATGAAACATGCACAAGTAGTCCAGACCTAGGACCATGCTGTCTGCAGTGCTTGGGCACCAGACTGGGCACTGCATGTGACATAGGGGAACCAGGGTACAGCTTGTATGGGTGCAAGCAGGGGTGGCCCAGGGAGAAACCTTCTAGTGCCCCCTGTCTGGCTGTGAAGCTCTCCAGTCATGGGGCTGAAGAAGTGTCAGTACAGTCCAGCTCCCAGGCTATGACTCTGTGAGTTAACCTCTGTTAAGGCCACTACTGGCAATATCTTGGGGACATAAGACCATGGAAACTGGTCTTACACAGAGAAACCTTGCATTCCTGGACATTGGCAGATGCCCATATAACTTAAATAGGGAGGACACTGCCTTTAGGAAGTTTGTGTATACTTAATTGTAACTCCTTGTGGGTTTTTTGGGTTTTTTTGTTTTTTTTTTAAGTAGACGTAATGGTGGGATCAGAAGCTCTGTACAAAGCCTTCTTGTCTCTGTATACATTTGTTCTTGTCTATCAGGTGCCTCCTAAAGAGGAAAACTGTAAATATGTTTGTCAAAATTCTAGAAAAGGGATATTTAATGTATGGTGAAATGCTGAGGACAGGCAACTGGACTATATACTCCAGTGACAGGATCCTAGACAGGGAAATTGTACACTGAGGGAATGCCTGAGCTCTGTTCCGATTCCAGAGACTTAAAACACCCAGAGGTACAATAACTTGGTCTCCTAATGGGGAAACTGGGCACTCAGATGCCATCAGAGAAAACAGTAAAGGTTCATCTTAGTAACTATAGGGCAAAAACAATACAACTTTTTGTGAAGGACTTTTTAAAAAAATGAGCAGAATCTTTACCAAGAATCTTTATCAGAATCTTTACCAAGGCTTAAAGTATAGTGAAAGTATTGGGATGATTTATTTGGAAGCTTCAGAGATTATGTAATTCCTCATACATGTATCAAGAGTTCTAGTAGTCACATTACAGATGTCTGAGATAGACATACTCCTTAACTATCTTGCCATAGGTACTTGATAATCAGTATTCCGTTGTGTAAATAATGGAATTCCTTTCCTTTTGTAATTAAGGGTAAAATCAAGTTGAAAACAGAACAACTTTAGCTATAACTTTTGGTGTGCCTTCATTTTCTCTTTAATAGGAAGTTGTAAGTACAGTAGTTTGCCTCTTGATGCCCTAAACCCACAGTGAGATTTCAGGAGGAGCTCTTCATCAAGTGGAAAGAGATGGTTCAGGAAGGTACTTGTAAAGTTCTTTGCTGCAGTGGACAGCAAGGCAATCCCTCTGTAGTTTCCATAGTTGGACTTGTCTCTTTTCTTGAAGACTGCTACACTCATGGCATCCCTGAGATCATCTGGGATTTTCTCATCATTCCAAAACCTTAAGATTGAGGGCATGGAGCTGTGATATGAGCTCCTCTCCCCACTGCTTGAAGATTTTGGCAGGGATCCCATCAGTTCCAGATGCCTTGTCGTCTTCATCTGTTTGATGGCTTTCCTCAACTTGTCAAGGTTTGGAGGGATTTTAAGATCATCTTTGGGTGTTGCAGGATAGAGTTGAGAACACTCATCAACAACAGAGACTTGACTGAGATGGTCTTCAAAATGCTCCTTCCAACAGACTTTGATAGCTCCCCTTTCCTTGATCAGGTATCCTTCATTGTTAGGTCTCAAAGAGGTTGATCCCTGAGCGTTCAGACTGTAGGTGGCTTTGGCGGCATTGAAAAAAAGCCATGGATATTGTGGATGTCAGTGAGATGTTGAATCTCCTTTGCCTTGTCTTCCCACCATGTGTTCTTCATATCATGGATCCTCCTCTGGACCTCTGCATTGTCTTGTTAGAGATTCAATTTCTTTTGCTTGGAGTTGATATCATTCTGCCAAACACAAAAGGCCTTGCACCTGTGGTTGATCAACTCTTGGATCTCCTGGTCATTCTCATCAAACTAGTCTTGATGTTTCCTGGTAGAGAATCTAAGTCTCTCTTTACAGGTGCTGAGGACGGTGCACATGAAGGCACCCCAAGCACTGTCCACATTCGCCCATTGTTGTTGACTGGAATTCACCAGTTTTTCATTGAGGCACTGGTGGAAGCACGTGCTCACTCAGGAGCAGACCTTCAGGCAATCATTGACGTCTTTACCAAGGCATACAGGAAAATGGGACTGATGCTTAACATTCAGAAAGCTAATGTCCTCCATCAACAAGCTCTTAATGAACAGTCCGCAGCTCCAGTAATTCAGAGTCACAATGCAACTCTGGAGATGCAAGTGCAACCTTTGGATGCCTGAGGAAATGGGTGTTTGAAGATTGCGACCTCAGATCCAAAACCAAGCTCGTAGTTTATCAAGAACTTATGATCCCCACCATACTGTATGGAGATAAGACATGGACAACATGCAGGAGACACCTCAGGTTGCTGGAAAAGTATCATCAGCACTGTCTGTGGAAGATCCTTTGAATCCAGTGGGAAGACAAACACACCAACATTAGCGTCCTTTCACAAGCAAACACTGTGAGCACTGAGGTGATGATTATCGAGACCTGATCAAGGAAAGATATCACCTTTGCTGGGCCAGCCATGTCATCCAGATGTCTGACTCCAAGCTCCCAAAGCAAGGCTTATTCTCCCAGGTCAGTCAAGGTGTATGCTCAAGAGGAGGGCAGAGAAAGGGTTTCATGGACATCTTCAAGCCAAACTTGAAAAACAGGCAACACAGGCATCAACTCATGGGAGACTATCACCAGGAAACTGCCTCAAATGGAGAAAGAGTCTGCCACAAAGAGCTTAGTACTTTGAAACCTTATTACAACAACAGGAGATGGAAAATCAGGAGTGGCAGAAAGTGTTCTGCGAGCCAAATCAATAATCTGAAAACATATGCTCAAATTGCAACAGTCTGTCGATCCTGGATTGGTCTTGGTCAGCCATATTTAGACCCACAGATAGGATAATAATTGAAGATGATCATCTTTGACTGTAAAGGACTGCTGAAGAAGTAGTCTATTTTTCCTTCACTGGCAAGGTCTGCAGCTCATTGGTGTATCCTGGTGAATATGAATCTACAAGCAATTTTTTCTGTACTTTAAAATCTAAATCCGGAAACTGGTGGTTTAAAATGGAGTTTCTACTTAATTCAGGTTTCAAGGTGCAAGGAAGAAACCTTTTTTTTTTTTTTTTAATTCTGCTTTTTGAAAACAAAAGAGAATACCAAATGAGTTTTCAAGAATTGCGATCACTTTCCATTTGTTATGATAATTTTTAACAACATTATTACATTACCTGTGGCTGTTTCACAAATATAAAAGAAAGTATGCTGTTTTTGATCATCGTATACCTATTGCTGTTATGGCACAATCACCTGATGGCACAGCCACATACAGGCTTTCTAGCTCTCAGCACACAAACAAATATTTGAGAAAACATATTATACTGGTGATAGGATGTGTTACACAAACTTCTGTGTAGAGGCAGTGGTCGTGGGGAGCTATGAGACCATCCTGAGAAAGTCTGCTCTCTACTTTTGACTGTACAGCTAAATCTTGAGGCAGGATGGCTCTCTGGGAACCAGTGTACTGGTGTTGGGCTCAGCCTGCATAGTGTCTAATGAATTTTGCTCCAGGACTGGTATGTGTTGAACTCCGCATCACTCATTTCTTCCTCAATACAACCCAAGATTTTGAATATATGTCCTCCATCTCTCAGTGTTCAAGTTCTTACTGGAAGCTGCCTCAAGTCTTGTTGGGAGGGGTGGCACATAAATCAAATACTTAACTAAAACAATAAATAAATCATTGTAGAAACCACATTTTTTTGCATTTTGGAATTCAGACCCACATGCAGCTTTTGTACGTGCAATTATTAATAAGTTATCATTAACTAAGTAGCAGTACTTTACTTAAAAAGTTAGGGGGAAAAAGGTAAAGCCAACAGTAACTGAACATTAACTTTAAAAATCAATTTCCTACAGGCACAGCTAAATTTAAGTAAACTGTTAATGTGTTTTCCATACTGTAAATAAGCATTATCATTTTTATAGTTTTTTCTAGTAGGATGTAACTGTGATATAATATACTACTGTGATATAATTATCACTGCCTTTTTTTAATACAGCACATTCAACTGTGATTTCAATCATCCTAAGGAAGTTTTTTTGGTCTACCAAATAAACCAGGCAACAGAAAATCCCTGGAATAAATCTTGATATATTGCTTCATTTTAAACATTCCATGTGTGGGAAATTTATTTTTCTTTCTATTTTTTTCTTTTTTTTCCATATTTTTTTAAAAAATGCTTGTTAAAAGCATAAAACAGAAAACAGAGGTTCACATTCTGGCTGTTAAGTAATAGAACTGGGCACTTGCTAATCTTCTATGTGCCAGCACAAGCTGCTGAATGTTTTACTCTTTCACTATTCATTGAAGTCTGGAAGTTTGGCACAAGGAATTTTCTTTTTGCTTGCATATTTTTACTTTGAAAAAAGGTTTACAGTAATGCTTACTAGTACAATAAAGCCTGATGTTATGAAAGTGTAAATCTAAAAAAATGGCTGAAGGTCTTGGGATGTATGTATGAATGCAAACAGTCCACATTATGGAACTTTCCTGAAGTTCAGTATGTTATATCTACTAAACTATACATTTAATTTTACACTATGGTCCACTGTTATCAGTGACAACAGTGCACAAAAACTATTCTAAATTATTAGTATGTATGAGTTATTTACTAGGTAAGTTAGCTTTGTGGGAGGTCTCTAACCTATTTGCAAAACAGTCACTGGTTAAGAAAAAAAATATTAACATATATTAAAAAAACCAAGGTCTTTTATATCTGTTACAAAGTGTTACTTGGAACAGTTATTTATAAACCTACTGGACAGTAAAAAAAAATCTGGACTTGATACAGACAGTGGCTCTATGGTTCATTGCAATTTAACAAATACTGTTACTAATCTTCCTGAACTTCACAGACAATAACTGCCTTCTCCCTTCCTAAATGGTTTTACTCTGCTATTAACTAGATTAGAAGGCAGGGTAGATTTCCGTTTCACAGATTAACCAAAGTCAGACAGGTTCTCTACTTTTGAGCATAGAGCCAATATTGTGGCAGATTTCTGGGAACCAGTGCACTGGTGTTGGGCACTCCATAGTGTCCAATTACTTCTTCTCCAGGACTGGTGTATGTTGAACTCTGCATCCCTGATGTTCAGGGCACTCCTCCACCCCTAGTGGCAGACTGTTTGCATTTAAAGGGAGTCTTCTCTGTGCTACTTAGCTCAGCCTGGATCTGCCTCCTTTTTTTAGGCCTGAGGACCTGCACTTGGGGTACCTATACATGTGATGGAGTTCTGCTCCGACGCATGCTAATTAGCACACATCAGGGTAGACTCAATCAAGTCTGCTGGAGTGTGTTAATTAGCACACTCCAGCAGCCTCAACGTCATGTGTATTCAGTGTCCCCAAGTTTCAAAATGGTGGTGGGGGTGCTTTAAATAAAGCTTACTGAACAAGCTTTAGTTAAAGCACTCCCACCGCCATTTTGAAGCATGAGATGCTGAATACACATGACGCTGCAAGCCCTTTAATTACAGTAGCTCTCCCCTAGCCCCAGTCTCACTCCCCCCACCCCTGCTGCAGCCACCAGAAGCCTTCAGCCAGGCTGCCTTGTGACCCTAACACTGCCTTGCTTTTGGGGGGGGGGGGGGGGGCTAAGCCCCATTAGACACCCCTTCCACTGCCTATGACCATTTCCTCTTCCTGGTAGTAAAACCTTGCAATAAACCCAGACAACCTTACCAAAGTGCCTGCAGTAAATCATGATTTCAGGAAAAATTAATAACCTGAGCATACCATTCACCAGAGAGAGGGAGTCAAGAGGGTGCATCTGGGAGCACCCCAACATCTTAGATTAATGGTGTTCAAGCTTTTGGCTCCACAGGCCAGGTGAGTGGCATGGAGCGAGTCCTTGGGTCACACAGAGCCATGCCCAACAGGATCAGGCCCTGGTGCCACCCCTGTCAAGCCTGAACACTAGAAGTGGGTGCCCAATCCAGCACACAAGCCAGGGCTCCCCAGGGTTCTGGAAATCTGGCAGCAGGGGAGCGGTGCCGCCGCCAGCCCACAAGGCAGGAGTTGAACACCCCACCTTATGTTTTTGTCACTTACTTCCTGGACCATAACAGCTACAACAACACTCCAACCTTGTAAGTGTTACAGAAGGCAAAGATACAAAGGTTACTTACTGATAAACAGTGTTCCTGAGGAAAAGCCACTACATATTTACCCTTCTGTTGATTTGGGAATTGCTAACCTACAACACTGAAGAAATAGTGGCATTTGGCAGTGTAGGTGGCTAGGCAATACCTAATGCCCAACTACTCTAGGTTTACTCTAGAAGACAAGAAAAGAAAAGAAACAACCAGCAGCACCTAATGTGGGACACTTGACAGTGAACAATAATAAACAAAAAACACTTCAGATTTATCTTTTTACTATAATAACAAATACAATAACAAATGAACAACAAACTACAAATTAAACCCTTACAAAGGAAAAAAAACATTTAAAAAAATCAAAATATATACACATATACATTCTACCACTCCCTGGTAGCAAATAAACTGCTAAACAGCTTCACCATCCCTAATACTCCTCAAATTACAATCTGGCTATCAGCAGATTAAATCCATCGTTCTCTGGAGCCTCTGGATGGATTCAATGCACTTGGGTCACTTCTTCCTCCTAGCTGATGCTCAGAGAAGGACACACACCTCTACTAACAGGCGTTCACACAGCCCTGATTGGTCAGTGTATTCAACAGGATAGTCCATTACAGTCTCCTTGACCCTGCCCTTGTTCACAGAGAATTCCCTCAACAATCCTCTCTGGGTTCAACTCCACATGCTGCAGCCTGGTTGCCAGGATAGATTTATTTTTTATTCTTCCCTTGACTTCAGTGGTAGCCCCAACACGGCACCAGCCACCACCAGAGCACTGAGCATGCTCAAGAGCAGGGGTGGGTAAGATGCGGCCCGCCAGGCCATTCTATCTGGCCACAGGGCCCTTAAAAAATTTAGAAAATTAATATTTATTTGCTCTGGGCTGCCAGCCATGCGGCCCTCGATGGCTTGCCAAAACTCAGTAAGCAGCCCTCTGCCCAAAATAATTGCCTGCCCCTGCTCAAGAGGGTCTCAGTGACCTCCTCAAGATGGATGCATTCTGAAAAGTTCCCTTCTACAGTACAAGGAGGGTTATAGCAGGATGATGAAGTGTCATCTCAAAGAACTCTGGTTAAAGATAAATTTATTGTTCCTAACATTAGCCACTGCACATTCCCACTTTTGGAGGTTGAAGAGTTCTAGGTGAACAAGGGTAGCAAAACTGTTAAATTAACCTTACACACAAGACATAAAAGAAATGGAAAGCCCAGGTATCTTTACATTATTAGGATGGGGCACAGATTCATAAATGCTAGGGTCGGAAGGGACCTCAACAGATCGAGTCCAACCCCCTGCTTAGGCAGGAAAGAGTGCTGGACCCCAGCCAGATGCTTATCCAGCCTTTTATTAAAGATCCTCAAGGTAGGGGAGAGCACCACCTCCCTTGGAAGCCCATTCCAAATGTTGGCCACCCTTGCCGTGAAGTTTTTCCTGATATCTAGTCTAAATGTGCTCTCTGTCAGTTTGTGACCACTGTTCCTTGTTACCCCAAGAGGCACCCTGGTGAACAGAGCATCTCTGATCCCTTGCTGCATCCCCCTAATAAAATTGTAGGCAGCCACAAGATCACCTCCCAGCCTTCTCTTGTGGAGGCTGAAGAGGTCCAGGTCCCTCAGTCTTTCCTCATTGGGCCTGTCCTGTAAGCCCCTAACCATATTAGTGGCCCTCCTCTGGACCCTCTCAAGGTTATCCACATCCTTCTTAAAGTATAGTGTCCAAAACTGGATGCAGTACTTCAGCTGTGGTCTGACCAATGCCACATAGAGGGGAAGCATCATCTCCTTGGTTCTATCTGCATGATAAAGTGCAGTTAGCTTGGTTGATGATTTCATCCTACTGACTCCTCATGTTCATCTTGGAGTCCACTATGACTCCCAGATCTCTTTCTGCTTCTGTGCTGCTGAGAGAATCACTTCCTAGCCAGTTGGTGTGCTGGATACTTTTGTGCCCTAGGTGTAGCAGTCTGCACTTGTCCTTGTTGAAGTGCATATTATTGTGTACTGCCCACTTTTCTAACCTGTCCAGCTCTGCCTGCAATCATTCCCTACCCTTCGAAGTGTGCACTTCACCCCACAATTTAGTATTGTCCGCAAACTTGGACAGAGTACACTTCACACCAACATTCAAGTCACTGGTGACAGACAGACCCATATGTCCTGTAAAAATACACCTTACAAGAAGCAGGTTTATACTTGATCAATGAAGTCATCTTCAGAGAATACAAAGAATGATAATCCAACCAAAATTTACATGGAAACCTATGATTTTAATAAAGATAAAAATTATAATCCCTTATTTCATATTAAAAGGGATAGTCTCCAGGGTGAAACAAATTACCCTGTTCTGCAGTATTTGCAACCTATCCTCTGAATTAACCTTTAAATAAGATGTATTTAACATTTCAGAACTATCCTCTGAAACATTTCAGAGGATATTTAAAGGTTAATTCAGAGGATAGTTCATGTACTTGGAAAGGCTATTCCTTTTTCAGAACAACAAGCAACAAGACATCCTGCGTATTTACAAAATATTTAATATTACTTCATAGGGTTAGATATTTTACCGGTTAAAAAATTACTGATTAAATAATGGGAAAATACTTTAAGCCAGAATTTATCAGAACAGTGACTTTAATTTTCAATTTGTTAGGTACTTATGGCAATTAAAAAACAAGTTATGATGAAACAATCAAATTAAATTCCATAAAACCGCAATGATTTTTCATAACTATCAATATCAGGTAAGTGTAAAAGTGAATGATATTCAAAATTAAACAGTTCTTTTCCTTGGTTTTTATTCCAGAACCCCAGGGTCAGCCTGAATAGTTATCAAGTATTAAAAAAAAAAAAAAGGAAGAAATTAAAGAGAAATAAAACACACATAGCACTGCACTTTAAAACTGACTTTTGCCTTTTATAGTTGCTAAGTAGGCAGTCGGCCAATTCTCCAAGCATTTTGCTGTTTGCATTTGGAAACGTCTTCAGTCTCAACACATGGCCAGTAGGGGATGCTTTTCTATGCTGCTAGTTTTGATTCTTCCCTCAGCACAGGGTAGCTCCTGCAGCCCCATATTGCTGCATGGGAAGGAAAGCAAGCTGAAAGAGCTTGCACCTCAGGAAGGGGGGAGAGGGAGAGGAGGAGGAGGAGGAGGGAGACCCTGCCTATCCTGATTCCTGCAAGACTGAAGGGCAAGATATGCAGTCCTTCCCTGGCTAGCAGAGACACATTGTGATGCAATATGAAGGCAGGCTGCTACACAAGGGCATTCCTGGCTTCATGGAATATTTGACAGTTTTAACTGCTATCAAATAATAGGCAGCTAATTGACATTAAATTGCTCCATCTGCTGACTGGCTTGCCAACCCTACTACTGCCATGACAGTAATTTAACAGCTTCATTAAAAAAAAAAAGTATATATATATATATATATATATATGGTAGTACTACATAAGGTATATACTAAAAACACAGCTTCATTTAAAAAAATAAAATGAAAATAATCTTGAAAACTAGTTACGACAGTGGTCTCCGAACTTTTTAAGTGAGAGATCACCTTTGGCATTTAAAGGCAACCCAAGATCTATACTGAGTGTCACTGCCAACCCCCTCCCTCCCCTATCCTCTGCCACCCAGCACGTAAGTCTGTGGGGGTAGATCAAAGGAGAGAGAGAAAAAATTATTTGGGGGCATGCCTCCCCAGCAGGTAAGTCCCACCTGGCCAGGACCCCACTCAACTTCCTTCCCCCACGGACGGACCTGCTGGGCTGGGGTGCATGCATACATGCACGCAGGCACTCAGCCCCCCACTCCAGACTCAGATCCACTCCAAGAGGCTCCAAGATCTACCGCAAGAGACTCCGAGATCTACCGGTGAATCGAGATCCGCTGGTTGGTGACCACTGAGAGATGCTCATACGTCATACCCAACAAAAATAAGTATATTTAAATGTAATAAATTAACAACAACATTCAGCAGTCAATCTAGAATATGAAATATAGTAATTATGAAAACGTGTCCCACAATCAGAGAAGGGGTAATGGAGGCCTTCTTAATGAAATATTTAGTTTTTTTAACTTTACTTGCAACATATATACCTATTTTAACCATGAAATAAATTTGATAAGTTGAGTTTTTTCCATGTTGCCCCTCTGCCTTCCTTCTCTGCCCCAATGTCTATAAAGATAATCTTATAGCAATGTTAAGAATCTGAGACCTGTAATCTTAAAATACAGAAGTGCTCTGTATTACATCAGGCAAAGCGACTAAAATAACTATGGATAGTATCCAGTATGCTCAAACTCAGATCAAGATGTCAAAGCAAATTCAGATATGTTAAATGAAGTGTTTGTGGCATTTTGAACAAGATTTTCAAGAGAAACAGAAATTTTCTTTAACCTAGACACTCAAAACATACTCAATACTCTTGTGATGTACAACTAAAATGATTCATACATAACCTGCCTTCAAAGGTCTCTTATCAAGAGATCTCTGCTATTCATCAAAGAATGTTGACAGGCTAGTCTTAGTAAAAAGGCGGCAAAAATCTCTCAATCAGAGAGGAATGGTAAGTGGTATATACTAGAGACACAGCAAAAGATCATAAACTGTTATTTTGAATACAGTATAATAAGTAAGTAATGGTCAGCTCCGTGAACATACCAATTGAACCCATAAAGCAATATACTTCTTTTCCCAATGAACTGCATTCATTTTGAAGGAAAGAAACATTATGAAATGTTGTCCTGTTACTATGTAGGTTCGTCAAATGAGCTTCCCAATTACAATAAAAAGGAGTTTTGACCTACAAATCCGGAACTATTTTTATTTTCAACTTTGCTTAAATCGAAAATATTAAAATTAATATCTATCTTATGAAGACAGCCTTACAGTATTTTTATTTTGGGGAATGGGGAGAGCACATTACTGATTTAAAATTGTAGAATAAGAAATTTATGGAATGTTTAATATTGTTAAAAATAAAACAATCTGGGAAATACAAGTATATTTTAGAAAATTACATACAAGTACAGTGTAAAATTTCAAACTGCAAGACACATTTATCTTAGCTCATGTACTTAGTCCCATTTTTAACAGCACCATCACATTATGAGACCAGCTATAAACTTACTGAATCTTCATCAGTCTAATGCTTCTAATTTATTTTTTAAATGGCTATATGCCAGCATTCAAAAATGTGTACAACTATATTAATTTTGATAAATGTTGAAAAGTAAATGAAGTTTAAATAAACTAAATCATTCAAGTACACAGGCACTGTTTATACAGTAGTAAATTTTAATCTGACTTTTTAAAGCTTCTGAATCCCCAAAGGGTAACTTGGTCAATGTCATATAAAATACACCTGTAATTCAGGAAAATCTATGGCATAATAGATATCTGGATGTACAGACATTAAGCCACACTTTTGATATCCTGCTCATTAGAGCTATTTTGTGTGTTTGATGCCATCAATAAAATGAATAACAAAAAAAAGTAGATTTGTGGTAGAACAATATGCTTGTAATCTTGAAATTCTTACAATGTATTAACTACAGAGCAAATTGCTACTGTACATAAACATGTTAATAAACTGTATACTCAAAAGTATGTTAATTGGAATTGACAGAAGTCTGGCAGCTAAGACAGAGATATGACTACTCAGCAAAGTAAACCCAGAGATTTAAGACATGCCAACATCCCCATGTAGACAAGATGCAGAACAGGAAGTCATGAAATCTGCAAATGAAGAAAAATTCATAGAATTTGGCACAGAAAGTGCAAAGGAATAATTGAAACAAACTATGTAATTAAGTTTCAGCATGTGTTGATATGATAACAAAATGCAAATCATAAACTTGTTTAGTTTACAACTATGCTCCATTCATCAAATGACAACTAATTTCCCTCTGGTCGTTATGCTGTCATAACACAACCTTATGAGGTTACTTTCCATAAGCAGTTGATCAGGACACACATCAAAAAGGCAGCAAGTGTTATGAATTTAATACTCAGGAGGGCACTACTCAATCAGCCTATACTCACTCTCATTGGAGTTCACTGGCTGCACCAGGTGGCCCACACCTTGGTTATGACCTAAGATTTAGCTGACTTCTGAATCATCTTTCCTTTGTTTTTTGCTTGGTAATGGTTAAATTTGGGATTACCAACCTAAAACCTTAAGGTTATCCTTCCAATCCAGGCAAAGTTTCTACAACAAAATTCCATATCTCATTTACGTCTGAAGCTGGTATTTTTAACCTTTATCTGGACTAGACACCACCCACTACTTACAAACTAAACTGTCTTACCTCTCCTAATATTAAACTTTCAATACCTACTGCTTTCAACCGAAGACTAAAACCACATATAGCACCAGCCCTCCATCTGTCTTGTCCCAAAAGAGAAAATCCCAACTGATTACAAAAAGGAAGCTATTATTATGCTAACACTACACATCATAACAGTACAACTAAAGGGTGGGAGAACAGGACAATTAACAAGAGAAAAGCTCAAAATAATTAAAATATGTGGGCAGGGGACAAACAAGAGCCAATCAGGTAGTAGTGTACCCACATCCACAGCCATTGGTGAGTGGAAAATCTAAGAAGGAGATGTCCTGATTCCCTTCCATCATTTTGCCAAGACTGGACTCTTGTATCTCCACCTTCCCCCTCACTCTGAGCACTCTGGCTAGGGACAGACATGACACGAAGTGGTTTAAGTGATCAGAAACTGGTTTAATCCTGGAACAGAACAGATGCTCAGTGCACCAGTTTCAAAACAACTAAAACTAGTCTGAGATAACCTGGTTGAATGTAGTAGCCGACTTAACTGATTTGGGTTTATGCAATGTCTGTCCCAGACCCTTTGCTGGTTTAAGATAAACCAGACACCCCCAACATCCCAGCATGCTCTCTGGGCTGAGTGGGGCTCTCTGCTCCACAGCAGAGCTGGTCCCTCCACTCTGCTCCCTGACCAGAGCTCCTGCAGAGACTTGCAGGCACAGAGCATCTGCCTGGGTTCTCCCTACTAAGCAGGATTATTCCCTTCTCCCTTCTGCCTTACAGACACCTCAGCATTAGCTAACAAACTACAGCTTAATGACCTTCCTTGGAAAAGCTGTTTAAGAAGAGCTCCATTAGTTAAAGGAGAGAGGGGCTTTGCTTTCATAATGGGTTGATAAACACTGAGTTAGGGATGATAAACATTCACTGCTGGACTACTTAGGAGAGTGGGGAATAATCAGTGTGTCCTGCTGGGACCTGGCCACACACCCCTCAGCTCAGCCCAAGGGCTAGCACCCCCCAGCTTGTAGCCTGAGCCAACTCAAGCATGTGCCTGCATTTCTGAGATGTCTGTCTGGTTACAAAACTGATTTAGTCTAGCCAGGTTAGACTAACCTGCAAAGGCTGAATCAACTCAGGCTCAGGCTTTTTGAACGTCTGTCCCTAGCTCTGGACACACTGTGCTGTCTTACACATTGACAGCTGTGGAGGGATGGAGTGTGGGGGAAACGGGAAGGTAGTCCACAGAATTTTAGAGAGAACTATTACAGTATCCGGTGGCAGAAACCTTGCTCAACTAAAAGCTCCCCATTGTTGCGGGGGGGAAGGATGGATGACCGGGACTATGCTCAGTGCCCCAGGGTGCAGTGCGCATGGAGCAAAAGTAACAAAGGGAGGGAGAGCAGGCACAGAAGCAGAGGCTACATGGTGGAAAGCTGAAGGGAAAGAGGCTGCAGAAGGGAGATAGTGGGGTGCAGACATGGTTGGGGGGGGAAGGGAATAGACAGGCAGCAGCTGTGGCTATGACCCCAACTCCGAGTAGGGGCTGGAGCTGGAACTGGAACCACAGCAGCTACCTATCCCAGCCCCGCTCAAGAGAAGTGGCTTCCCCACCATGTTAGATGGGGGGAATCCTTATCTTAGAATCAAATACATATGGTACCTTTGTTAAAACAACTCAAATTATTGCATGTAAAAACACTGCAGAAAAATATCAATATATTTCTCTGTCTTTCTGGAATGTTTACATTGGGCATTTGACAATACTTTGTGTATGTTTAGTGTTACCATTTCCCATTTAGGGTCACTTCATTTCCTTTTGATGACTCTGTGGGTTTCCACAAAGAATGCATAAACACTGAAAGATGTAAGAAAAGATCCCCAAAATCAACAATTTTAGAATGACAGAATTCTGCACAGTGGTCCTCTACTCAGGGTAAACCCACACGATTGCTGTTCACTTAGGGAAAAAAAACCCACAAGAGAATTGCTTCTCAACACATACCAAGTCAACTAAGTTATCAATTACAGCATTAACACCCCCAACAACCTACATTTATATGCATTGTCAGCCAGATATCTTAATAATCAAATACTCAGTTCTAGATCATATTTTATTGTGATCACAGAGGTGGTTAGCTTCCGAGATCAGGACGATACCATGGAAACAAACTGGTTCAGAGAAGCATACCCTTTCGTATGCAACAATCTACTTTATCAGATGCTAAGAATGGATTGCTGCCTCAGTGCACACCATTTCCACCGTGAATTCAGTAGGTCCCTATCAATACCATACTGCTTGATAGACTTTAATGGACAGACCAGCACTTTCAAGTAACCTCCATAAATCAAATATGAGTGTTAAGTTGCTACATTGGATAGCACTACAGAAGAAAGAGACTTGGGGGTCATCATTGACCACAAGATGAACATGAGCCTCCAATGCGATGCTGCGGCTAGTAAAGCGACCAAAACGCTGCCTTGCATCCATAGATGCTTCTCGAGCAAATCCCGGGACGTCATTCTCCCCTTGTACTCGGCCTTGGTGAGGCCGCAGCTGGAGTACTGCATCCAGTTTTGGGCTCCACAATTCAAAAAGGATGTGGAGGAGCTTGAGGGAGTCCAGAGGGGAGCCACGCGCATGATCAGAGGTCAGGAAAACAGATCTTACGATGACAGGCTGAGAGCCATGGGACTCTTTAGCCTGGAAAAGCGTAGGCTCAGGGGTGATCTGATGGCCACCTGTAAGTTTATCAGGGGTGATCACCAGGATCTGGGGGAACGTTTGTTCACCAGAGCGCCCCAAGGGATGACGAGGTCAAACGGTCACAAACTCCTGCAAGACCGTTTCAGGCTGGACATAAGGAAGAATTTCTTTACTGTCCGAGCCCCCAAGGTCTGGAACAGTCTGCCAGCGGAGGTGGTTCAAGCACCTACATTGAACACCTTTGAGAGTAAATTGGATGCTTAGCTTGCTGGGATCCTGTGACCCCAGCTGACTTCCTGCCCTTTGGGCAGGAGGCTGGACTCGATGATCTCCCGAGGTCCCTTCCAGCCCTAATGTCTATGAAATCTATGAAAGTACATCAGATTCAGCTTAAACAAGCTTTCATACTGATCCCCTCATACTGACCCCCTCATCCTATTCTGAAATGTTCACTGCCTGACGAAGTGTTTTTAAATCTGAAAGCTTGCTGAGAAAAATATTTTTCCAACTATTTAGTTGGTCTAATAAAAGATATAGATTTACCCAGAGAACCCTGACAAACTATATAGGAGATATTTGAAAGCTGTGAAATCAAAAACAGAAACGGTAGCTGAGTATCTAAATGTTTTTATTGCTCAAAATCTTGATCTCTCTGTTACAACCTACAATGAACTTGTAATTAAACTGGATATTTATTTTGTAGTCCATAAGACTTTCCTTTGAAGAACAGGATGCTCTAAAAGCAGTTTCCTGTTACATATTTCACACTAAAGTAGTACTACGGAGACATAGTAGGTAGGTTCAACAGGACTGTAGATACCTAGTAATGGAATGTATGGAACAAAACCAAGTGCTTACAACTTCTTAACTTTGTTCTCCATTTTGTCACAAAGGTGCAGCTGCATCCCACAAGTCAAATAAGTGTTGCTGAAAGACTGTGCAAAAACTGATTCTTTAGAAAAGGCTCTCAAGCTTTCAAAATACAAGTATTATCTGCTTCCTTACCATACCAACTCCTACAACTTCAAACACTGATTTAACCAAAAGTACTTGCTTTTAATTATCTTCCCCTGTAGGCAGTAACAGGTATTACTGCTATTCTGGAAAAACTTTTCTGGAAAAGTTTCAGTGGACCACAGTTAATGTGAACTGTGGATGATTTATGGCCAAATTTACTATTTGTTTGCTTTAGAATTCATGAACCTTATGAAAATATATTTGGTAAGAAAAGCTGTAATGTTTTTGCTAACACCTGTCTAGGAAAAATGAATATTCCCACTATAACAATGTGATTTGCCTGATATGGAGAGACAGTTGTTTTAGAATTCTATGAGTGAGATTATTATCTGTGTCACTTCTGAGAAAGGCACTTCCAAGAAATTCCTGGCTGCCAAACAATATCCAAAACAATAATTAACACAGTCATTTACTGTATAAGTCAACTTCAATATTTGCTATGAAATAGTAAAAAAAGATGTGGAAGGGAAAGTAAGATTTGGATATAAGGAACATAAATGGTACCATGAAAAGCCTTCCTAATACAATAGTCATGAGACCGACAGCATAAAAAGAAAGCATTAAGTAAACCAGTTGGTACACCCTAGCTGTTACTAACAATATTCATTTTTAACATTTTTCAGGAAATTATATATGTTTAAGAAATTTAGCTTCTGTGTCAAAGGACAAGTAGCATATGGTGTAGAAATACCAGAAAGTACGGTGCTTTCCACTGAGTTTCAGTTTCCTGTGCAGAAAAATGTACCCAGCAATGTAAGACATTCATCATCCTATTCTGCAAGATAAAGCTGTTCATCATAGCCTTGTGTCAACTTTGCATTTGATAAACATTTACCAATTTTGCTGGTATAGATATTCTCTTGTTCTTATTACAAGCTCGTCTTTTCTTTTTCCTCCAAAAGAATTATACTGATCACACATACATAGGGTTGACCTATAATTGGGCTTCCCACCATTGATTTTTGCACTTGCAGTGTTTTTTGCATTAAATAAAAACACTAAGTCAGTATTTTATTTTTAGTGCATTTAACCTGTGGATCTTTTCCTTTATTTGATGCTCCTGGGCAAGAACAACTCTTGCTTTTTATCTGCATGGTTTTTATCATCCTATATGCAGAGAGAGGCTGTTTTTCCTAATATTAAACTTGTAAAAAAGTGGGTTTGACCTGTATTCACCAAGTTGGGGGGTGCAGGGGGAAGATGCAGCCATGTTCTGTACAGACAGGTATGACACCAAAAGCCCTCATATACAAACAGGTGCTTGTGTTTATGCTTGACAGGGGGGTGTAGGGGAGATGCTGATTAAAAAAACAAACCACTTTTTAGCATATCTTATTGTGACAGACAATGGTTTTGTTGTAATATTTCTGGCTTAACCGTGTCCATGCAGGTTTCCCTCACTTTATGCTGTACATGCGTTTCTGAAAAATGGCGCATAACTCAAATTCACATAAAGGGAACTCACTTTACAATGTAACAAATAGGAATACATACCAAGACCTCGACTGGACTGACATCCAGACCCATTTCTATCACTTTTACAAGACATTTTTGGTACTCACCAACAACAGACAGTACACACAAGGACAGAGGGTCCCCCTCACCAGTTTCTGCATGGTTCAAAATCTCCAGTTTTGTCTCTAGTGTTAGTGAAGTTCTCTTGCGCTTCATTAATGGACCAGGGAGAGGGGTAGGAGATGAGTTAGCAGGACGCTTAGAAGCCATAATGGGGATGGCAACTACAGAAACATGTGTCACAGACAATGAGCAAGGAGCATAGATCCACACAGGAGACTATATTTTGGTGTGCGTCACTCCCACCATGCACCACACAAAGCAGCTGACTGCAGGCTTCTACCACACTGATTGCATTAAAGTAAATTTTCACATATAACAAATTTTTGGTATAAAAAAGGTAAATGCATAAGAGTGAATTCCCACATACTGAACCCGCATAAAATGATGGAAACCTGTATTGTAATAATGCTGTATGCCCCCGTTTCCCTGACCACCTTGTACAAGAGGAAAAGAAGGGATTAAGAGGTGTAACAGTGTCCCAGGAGTGGCCATGATGCAACTGGAGTCCCCTCAGCCCTTGTGACCTCTACTTTTTTGGAGCGATCTTTCCTTCTGCTTACCTGCCACATCCCGATGTAATTATGTTTTTAAGAAAAAAGGGAGGCTGTGTACACTCACATGTGTGTATGGCCGTCAACAGCTCACCAAACTTATTAAGTGGCCCTCAAGCCCAAATAATTGCCCACCCCTGTCCTAGAGGAAGAGCCCCGGAGGGCCAGGGAGAAGGCCAGGTCTCAGTCTAAGAAGTGACAGGTTTACTCCACTCTAGATTATGTAGCACACACCTTGAAACCAGAGGAGAGTTTACTATAGTGTTAGAGTGATATTATAGCCAGAAATTATATTAGAAGCAAGGATGGTTTAGCGCGATATCATTTATTGGATCAACTACATAGTTGGGATAAAGTTAGAGAAGCTTTCAAATGCTAGACATTTTTCCTGAGGAAGACAAGTTTACTATTACAGTGATATGGATCACTTAGTTAAATGGCCAATGAATTTTAATACAGATAAAAGTAAGGCAATACATATGAGAAACAGGAAAGCAAGTTACACTTACAGGATGAAAGACTGTTGAAAAGCAATGACTTGGAAAAAGATTTAGAGGTCATTGTAATAATGTTTTAGGACAATGAGGCAAAAAGGCATATTATATTATTATAACATATTAAAGAACTAGGGAAATGGTTTTGTCTCTGTATAAAACATTCATAAGACCAATACTAGAATGCTGAGTACTGAAAGGTGTAGGAATACCGTGAGTCACAAGGAGGACCACAAATATGAACAAAGAAAAGAGAATTAACTTGATCATTATGTAAAGGTACTTGAACATAGTACAAATGTTTAATGCAAGTGTGGAGGGAGAGTCAGGCAATGGCACAGCAAATTCCAGTAGGTAGAAGTAAAAGTTAGTGAACCTCAGCTTCAAAAAAGGTTCAGTTCTCTGATTAAATGTTGGATAATCTTGTCACAACAAGTACTAGACTTGCCAAAAATCAAATGTGAGATGGGGTAGCCTTTTAGAAGATTTAGCTTGCTAAAGCAGCTTTTTAATCTCTTTGTCCAGAGTGAAGAAACTCAGACTGGATGGTTGTGGCTGTTCTTTCTGATCTCAGACTCTACAGAACTGACCCTCAGGTTTATTCCCTTCTGTCATGGTCCTGAACATAATCATACTATTTGCAGTTCCACAATAAAATAACGATGATCACCAAATTATGCTTTAAGGTCTCAGCTAGTCATCTGTAGGAATTGACAAACATTATTTTTCCCTGGGTATGGTTGAAAATAGGATATTGAGTTCAGTTCACTGGTGCATGGAATTACCTTGCTCATATGCTCAAGGTCATACATAATGACAGATCCAGGGTCAGAAAGGAATTTTCCTCCAGGGCAGACAACAAGAACTTTAGGAATTCTTTCCGTTTCCTATGCAGCACAGAATATGGTTCTCTTGCTGGGATCAGCAGGGCACATTTTACCTAATCTGTTCACTGGCACTGGAACCGAGAAGTCCTAGTCTTCCCTGTTCTGTATCTGCAGTACACCATCTTAGGTTTTGGGGTGTTTTTTGTTTTTGCATTTAATTAACATACACAGTGTTTGTGGACTTTGAGGGAAAACTGTAGAGGTTAAAACATATACTTTAAATTCAAATAAAATCCTATGAAGGTCCAATCATAACGTGTGAAGGAACCCAGTAATTCTCACTTTTACTGAAAAAGATTAATAATAGTAAGTAGAAATGAGCATATGTGCTCTTCCATAATGTACAATGGCACTTTGCAGATAGGACACACAAAAAGAAGGAGCTTCTGTTATTTCTTTATTGATGTTAATTTCCTGAATAGTTCACACATTACTTTAAGGTGCTCTTTTAAATTTATTCAAATTAAATAATATAGATGGCATCTTATAGGATAGTTGAATTATATTACACAAAATTGATTAAATTATATCTTATTCTATTTTGAACAGCACAGCATATGTTGATGGTGCTATTTAAATTGCATCAAAAGAGCTACTAATGAATAGAATGAAGTAGTGAAAAAGTAAGTAATTAAATGGAACTCTAAAATCAGAAAAACATGATTTTTTTTCATTTAAAAAGCATAAAAATTAATATTTTTCTCTCTCAAAATCCATAGTAATCCTCTGCGTAACAATAGCAAGATCAGTCACTATGGGGCTTCCCTTCTTTTGTCCCTTAAGTATACAGAGGAAACAGAAATATTTCAAGGTATCTGTAATGTTGGATTCCTACTTGAATGTAAAAAAAAGCAGCTATAGCACTCAGCAACACTGATCCCCACTCCCTGCCCCCCAAAAAACAAACAAACAAAAATTATACCCCAGGTGAAACTATTTGCAGGGAAAATGAGAAGTCAGGAGAAAAAGGAAACTCTTGAACTGTGCAACATTTGTACAGTATGGCTGAGAAAGAACATGTTCTTTTAAAACAACTACTATGTACCCTTCCAACATAAAGCAACAATAAGTTACCTGGACTTTTTTTAAACCCAAGAATAAGTCTTAAATTGTCCAGCTCTAAAGTACCTAAAGCTAAATTTTATCAAGATTTGAAGCAAGATGATTCTGAAAATTTTTCTGGAATTATAGCAAAAGACAGGCAATGTTCTACAGGTAGGATACAGCAGTCTATCTATCTGTTACATGGGAGTAAACCTAAATCCTGCTATACCACAGGATCTAAAATTTAAAAAGCTTTGTCTGTCTTACTGGTTCTCAACCATTTTAGACGCAAGGCACACTAGGAAAATACCAGCTCTTAGTTTTCATGCTTTTTCATTATGGAAAAATGATAGAACAATTCTTCTACTGCAAAGCACACAGAAAGACACAAATCAGAATGTTTTTGGAACTATGGATTCCTATTTTTGATCTCTGGGTTTATCTTGTGAATCATGTGCAGATGTGTATACATACCTAACTGTGGTAATATTGCGCAGCACCCTTGAAAGGATCTCACAGCACCCGGGGTGTCAGGATACCTTGGTTAAGAATCATTGCTCTAAATTTTTTGCCAGTTATGTCACATATGCATGTGTCATGTACTCCTCTGAAACTCAGACTTAGTGTTCTTGGCTGAGCATATTCAGTCTTCAAGTATTCTGAAGCTACATATTGGTATACTCAGTCACTTTGCCTCAGGAGTGATGATACAAGATGAGCAAAAATAAATCTCATGCATGCAGCATTTCCTGATGCAGCAATATTTCCTAAATCTTCTAAGGGATTGCAGCCTAAATTTGCCTATTTTTAGGCATTACATTCAAAATGTAAAACAGATTGAGCTGGATAGAAAATAGCATGAAAAATATTCTCTGCAATCCCAGAACTAATTAAATGAAAATCTAAAAATAACTGTCCAAACTCTGGACAAGCATGAACAGAATAATAAAAGTGCTTGGACAGTTTGTGTGTGGGTTATATTGAAGTAACTTTCAATAGTAATGTATCAGTAAATGTGTTGAGCCATGGGATTTGAAAAAACTAATGATATAGTTACAGTCTCTAGCTTCAACAGCATAAAGGAAAACCAATTTTGTTTTATACAGAGCTTTTTAGGCTGGGGAGCACATAGGGCTAACAAATAGACAGAAGAACATTTCTACAGTGCATGCTACCTATTATTAGTTTCTTTTTCTGAAGTTTTGTACAACATATAGTACAAAATGCCTACATTTCTTAGCACACGTGCAGGATTTCATTCATCAGTTCCAAAAACTGGAAAGTTAGGTACATTATATGAAAGTCTCTATATAAAAGATAGTAATTAGTAGGAACTATTACAGTAAAAAGTTTTCCCCAATTATCCCTATATAAGCCCTACTCTGCTCCTCCCTTCTCGTATCCTTTTTTTAATTATTATTTTGGTCTTTCCAAATCTCGGTTCCCTTATGTCAATCTTTTCCAGATTGCTAGGCTTTACTTATATGTCTTATCTCCCTTCTTTTACCTCACCTTTGATTTTTTTCTATTTTGCCTGTCCAATGTATTTTAGGGGCTCCTTATTTAAGTACTGCATTGCTCCGATTATATCCGTCATTTTTTCTTCTTTTCCTACAAAACAATCATAAGAACAGCACTCAACTTATACACAGTCACCTTATAATTGGGATACAGACAAAGCCTTGGAAGGGGTGATCTAGTTGGGGATAGTCCTGCATTAAGTAGTGGGGGTAGACTAGATGACGTCCTGAGGCCCAACCCTCATTTTATATGATTCTACAATATCAATGTACCATAACAAAAATATACAACATACAGTAAAAGCTCTGTTATCTGGCATGAGTGGGGAGTGGGGATGCTGGTAATCTAAAAATGCAGGTTACCTGAAGCAGGGGTTTTCAGCCAGACACAGAGTGTGGAGGGGGTGGGGGGGTGGAAGGTGTCAGCATAGGGTGGTGGGTGGCGGTAGTGGTCGCCACATGTGAGCAAGCTCCCCCCCCACCCCCATCCGACTAGCTGACTTGAAATTCCAGTTAGTAGAGTGTACCAGTTACTAAAATGCCAGTTACACAGCTTTTACTGTATCCGTATAAAATATTTTGAAGAAAAAGCTGTTTTTCCTAATATTGAATCTGAAAATGTGGGTTTGACATGTATGCAGGACTCACTTAAAATATTATAGTATATGTTTTATTAAGTGAAGTTATAGTAACATAAGTAAAAATAGCTTGTGTTCAGGAAAGCACATGCCTAAATCCTAGCGACTCCTACAGAAATAAGGCACATAATCAGTGCTGTCTGAGTAGGACAATATCCTCATCTGGGCCAATGATACAAGAGATTTCAAATTTTTTTTACAGACTTAGGTAATTTCTGTTCAAAGTACCTGAATATACTGGTTCCAATTTTAGCTTACAAATGTCTTTTGTTGTTGAGGCTATTCTCAACTGTTACTGTACTCAGTGTACTATAATCTTCACAAACTATATAAAGATATTTTTATCTTTACGAGAGAAGTAGAACATATACATTGTTAAATATAAATTCATTTTGGCATTATCCGTTAGTTTATTTACAACTTTTACTAAAACAATACAACAATATTGGCAATAACATGATATAAAATAATAGAATATGTAATTAATGGTTATGGTTAAAGCATAAAATTGGATTATACATTCTACGAGTTTAAACACAATTAAAATAAAACAGTATCTGATACAAAAAAATAAATAAATTGAAGCAATATACAACAGTACAGTAAAAGAATATATAGATAAAAACAGGAATTCTGTTCGATTTTGGCCCCTTTTTGTGTACATAATATAAATACATTTAGGGAGTACAGGACAAGCTCTAAGTTGTCAAGAAGGAGTCAGTTATTTTTGTTATTAGCTGAATATTTAAAATTTTCCACTATTAATTTAATTTCTTATTTCTTCAAAGAATGAACAAGACCACAGATAATAATTTAAGTCACCTATTCAATTCTTTCTGAAAGAATATATCTGGTCTGTATATGGAGTCCAACACCACCTATCCATAACAACTGCGTATCTCATTTGAGTGAATAACAGCCTAGTAATTAGAATTTTTTCTGTTTTTGAATGAACAGAACAGGCAGTAAACAAAAGACTGCGGCACTGGTGACACTGTAAAGGCTGCACAGCTTCTAAAACCACAGTCCTCTCTTCAGTGATATGTGGGAAGAGATGGCCTCCAACTCACTCCACTGGGGAAGAAGCTCTTCTCAGCCAGAATGGCTGACCTGCTGGACCTGGCTTTAAACCAAGCTCACTGGGGGAAGGGCAGACAACCACCAAAGCAAGCTTATCAAGCATCAACCACAAAACCAATAGGTTAGAATGCTCAAGGGAACCCACTCCTACCCCAGTCCAGTAACAGAGCTTCTCCACGAGAACAAGGAAGTCTAGGGCCTCCAATGGCACACTCACCTGCCTGCACACTAATGCTAGGAGTTTGGGAAACGAACAGGAGGAACTGGTCCCTCTGCTAAACAAAAACAACTATGATCTCATAGGGATCACAGAGACCTGGTGGGATGACTCCTATAACTGAACTACCGGTATAAATAGCTATACACTGTATAGGACAGATCGTGCTGAAAAAAGGGGCAGGAGTGTACTTCTCTATGTCAAGGAGAGCTACACATCCCTACAAGCTAAGATTGGCACTCAAGGAGGATGGCTAGAGACCCTTTGGGTTAGAATACAAGGAGAACATAGTGAAGGGTATACAACGGTAGGAGTCTAATACAGACCTCAAAGCCAGAAACAAGTGCTTGACCAAGAGTTTGCTAGGGAACTGGCTGAGGCTGCACGCCCTCAGTGCACAGTTGTCATGGGAGACTACAACTACCTGGACATCTCATGGAATGAGCGCTCAGCCAAATCTGATCTGTCACAAAGCTTCCTTACATGCGTGGATAAGCTCTACCTGTCTCAAGAAGTTTATGGGCCAAAAAAGGCAAGGCACTGCTGAACCTGGTACTGGCCAAAGGGGATGATCTAGTCAGTGAACTGAGAATCAAAGGGAAGCTGGATGACAGTGACCAGGAGTTGATCACTTTCACGATTCAAGTCAGCTAGCAATGCAGTAGTCCTCAACTTTAGGAAAGCTGACTTCCATAAGCTCAGGAGGCCAGTTCTTGAGGCCTTGAGAGGCCATGATTTCACAGGGAGGGGAGTTCAGGATGACTGGCTGCGCCTTAAGGAAGAAATCCTAGAAGCACAAGGGGAGTCCATCCCAACCCATAGGAAAGGTGGTAAAAGGACTCAACAATTCCCTTGGCTCAGCAGGGAACTCATGGATCATTTACATCTGAAAAGAAAGGTGTATAAAGGATGGAAGACAGGAAACACCGCTAAGGAGGAGTATACTGTACTGGTCCACAACTGCAGGGAGCAAACTAGAAAAGCCAAGCCTGCAACTGAACTCCATCTCGCTATGTGAATCAAGAACAATAAAACGTCCTTCTTCAGATACGTGGGGAGTCGAAAGAAAAACAAAGGCAACATTGGACCTCTGCTAAACCAGCTGGGGCAGCTGACTACCGACACCCAGGAAAAAGACAATCTACTTAATGATTATTTTGCATTGGTTTTTCACTAGCCCAAAGGGACCACCCCTAGCTAACATGATGTGGGATGACCAGGGCGAGGATGAATATATGCCCACCATTGATGTGGATCCTGTGAGGGAGCATCTTGAGAGGCTGGACCCCCATAAATCAGCTGGTCCAGATAGGTTGCGCCCAAGAGTGCTAACGGAACTGGTAGACATTATAGCACAGCTACTGGTGAGAATATTTGAGAAATAGTGCTGAGGCATAGTACCTGAAGATTGGAAGAAGGTCAATATGGTGCCCATCTTCAAGAAATGGAGGAAAGACGACCCAGGAAACTACAGACCAATCAGTTTGACCTCAATCTCTGGGAAGATTTTGGAAAAAAATTATCAAAGAAACCATTCTTGACAGGCTAACAGAAGGCAACATTCTGAGGGACAACCAGCACGGGTTTGTTGCAGGTAGGTCTTGCTTGACCAATCTCATTTCCTTCTATGACCAGGTGATGTATCACCTGGACAAAAGGTTGATGTAATATATTTGGACTTTAAAAAAGTCTTTGACCTAGTGTCCCATGATATCCTAATGGAAAAATTGGGCAACTGCAGCCTCGACTACTCCACAGTCTGATGACTGGGGAACTGGTTCTGAGGTCAGACCCAGAGAGTGTTAGTTGATGGAACTGAATCAATATGGCACTCAGTAACTAGTAGCATGCCCCACGGCTCCATTCTTGGACCTATACTCTTTAATGTCTTCATAAATGGCCTGGACACTGGTGTCAAAAGCGGACTGGCCAGGTTTGCTGACAATACCAAACTTTGGGGAAGAGTGCCCACACTTGAGGATGGGCTGGTGATCCAGACCAACCTCAACAGGCTTCCAACTTGGGCAGATGAAAACCTGAGGGCATTCAATATGGAGAAATGGAAGGTGCTCCATCTCGGGAATAAAAACCCACATCACACTTACAGGCTTAGCAATGCTACGCTTGCTAGCACCATGACCAAAAGAGACTTGGGTGTCATGATTGACCACAAGATGAATATGAGCCACCAATGCGATACCACAGCTGGCAATGCAAAAAAAACTCTGGCTTGCATCTACCGATGCATCTTCAGCAAGACCCAGGATGTCATCCACCGCTGTACTCAGCCTTGGTGAGGCCACAGATAGGGTACTGCATCCAATTCTGTGCTCCACAATTTAGGAAGGACATGGAGAAGCTTGAAAGAGTCCAGAAGAGAGTCAGGCACATGATCAGAGGGCATGAGAACCGGCCTTATGAAGAGAGGCTGCGAGCTATGGGACTCTTCAGCCTGGAGAAGCGCAGGCTCAAGGGTGACATGGTAGCAGCCTATAAGTACATAAGGGGTATGCATCAGGATCTGGGGGAATACCTTTTCACCAGAGCACCCCAGGGAATGACAAGGTCCACCAGTCACAAACTCCTGCAAGACCATTTTAGGCTGGACATAAGGAATAACTTCTTTACTGTCCAAGCCCCCAAGGCCTGGAACAGACTCCCTCCAGACATGGTGCAAGCATCTACTCTGGACACTTTCAAGAAACATTTGGACACTTGTCTTTCCGACTTCCTGCCCTGTAGGCAGGGGGCTGGACCTAATGATCTTATGAGGTCCCTTCCAGCCCTAATGTCTATGAAATGTATGAACCATTGAGTCAGCATCCGAGAGTTCTGCTCCATACAATACAATGGACTCTACTTCAAATCTATAGATGTTTCATGCTGCTGGTACTGCCGTTCTGCCCATCTTACACATACATTTTCAATACATTAATTCCAACAAATATTTTTTATTGAAATAGATTCTAAGGTATTTAAATGACAACACTACCTCTAAATTCTGTTTCTGTAAAAAACAAAACAAAACAAAACTTGTTTCCTCCTTTCATTCCCATACACAAAACTCTGTATGTAGCAGTGCTGATTTCCAAACTGTTTGAGATAATACTTGTGAAAAGCAGCAAGTATCTGGGGTTGTGACATTAATAGCATGTCATCTGTATAAAGCAAGACAGGGATAGAATCATTCAATACTCTGTGTGCAGAGAATTGGTTCCCTTTTAGTTCATATTTTAGATGATTCAAGAACAGATTAAAAAAGCAGCTAAGAAAACAGTCATCACTGTCTTAGTTGAAAAGCTACTGGACAGGACATCACCAGTTCCGTAATGTGCCATAGATGCTGTATTTACTTGAATCCAAGAGCAGGTCCCATCCCATCCCCCCACCCTGACATTCAATATGGGAGGGGCCTCGTCTTGAAGTTGATTCCCAGCCCAAGGCTGCGGGCCAAAGAAGCCACTTGTCCCAGGCTGGGGCCAGCACTTCAGCTGTCTCCACTAATGCTGCCTGGCTAGAACTAGTGACTCATGCAGTGGGGGAGATGTAACACAGTGGTGAATACAGGGGAGATTGAGTGGTACAGGGAGAGGGAGTGTGAAGAAAGCTGAGTAGTAGCAGGAGAGCTATTACAACACTGTCTCTGGCTCCAGTTCTGATCTGGGTCCACAGCCCATGACTGCTGCCTAGCCTGGGACAGAGCTGGTGCTGAAGCCATCATGTGCTCTGTGCCCCATGCTGAAGCCAGAGCCAGAGCCACCGCATAGGGTATAAAGGGCTGCAGCAGCAGAGACAGCCAGTAAGGGGAAGGGCGGGGCGGGGGGCAAGTTGCAACCCACCCACTTCTTTCCCCACCACAGCAAAGATGGGGACAAATTTAACACCCACCCCCATAATTAAATTCTGTACACAGAAAATTATAACAAATTTATAAATTTTTCACATATGGAATCAAATTACTGGAGGGCTGTCTTAAATTCAAAGTTGTCCTGGACTTGGGTAAATATGGTAGTAAGCAGTGATGAATAACAGAAGAGGTTTATCCATTGATGACACTGCCAGTTGCTTCCATAATTTTAATCAGTTTATGGAATCAAAAGCTCCATTTAGTTAACGAAAGCTACATATAAACTATTTTGCCTTTTTACATATTTGGATACCAAATAATACAATGCAGTGGTCCATTCAAAAATAGCCTTTTGTCATCATTTAGTATTTCCTTTCTCTATATATTTTTGCATATTCAAACACTGTAAAGCAAGATTAAAAATGAAAGATGGATTAACTTCCTTGAATTTCCTCTTGTCTGAACAGTTACACAAATTGCAACCTACCAGGTGATGTCCAGTTCTAGATGGAGAGCCTTCTATATTCAATCTACTAACAGAACAACAAAACTGAGGATTTTTTCCAAGAGAGGGGCTGGAGAATTTGTGCTCAAAAGTAGACAGACACCAAAGAACAAATAAATGTTTCCAATATTTTTAAGTGCCATTGAACAAAAAATTCTCTCTTAAAATATAGCTAAAAGTGAAAGTTTAAAGCCAGGGCTGTCCAGCTTCTTAGCGGTCTTAGCGGCTGGGGGCCAAATGCCTCACCGGCTGTACCAGCAGGGGCTGTATAAACCTTGGGCCACAACAGAGCAAGCCACAGGCCTCTAGGCCATGTGGACACCCCTCTTTTCCCTACTACAATAGGCACCTGAACCCTGTCTTCCAGCTGCTGCACCACACTTTTGAATGGCCCCAGGCTCACCCTTGACTCCCTCAGACATGCTGCAGGGACCTTCCCCCTGGGGTATGAAAAGGCAGCGGAGGCTAGATGAGGGAGAAGCTGGGAAATTCTGGGTGTTGTTGCAGCTGGAGTTATGGGGGGGGGGAGGAGGGGGGGAAGAACGGGACCAGAAGCCAGGCAGGAGCCTGGACAACTTAAATCCTCACAGTCCATTATCTGAATAACCTCGATTTAAAGCTAACACGGTACCTTTTATACTAAACAAGGTATATTGTAAAAGAGTGGCTTTTATTCTATACAGAGAAAGGGAAGAGTCATTAAACTACCATTAACTGGATTCCAATATTGTTTAGGGTTGTTGTTACTAGGCACTGGCTAACACAAGTAATACAAGGAAATATTCTAGTGAAGAAAATGCAGTTTACAGACCTCTCAAAGCATATTACTTTGACCTGCTGATGTGTGAAAACTAACCCCCCCCCCCTTTTTTTTGTTAACGTTTTCAGCTTGCATTGGCTCGCTCATGGTAACATGCAATAAGCATGCATCTTTTCACACCTTTAGCAAAAATGCAAAAATTACTGAAACAGTCATGTCATGTACATTGGTAAGGAAAGTACAGAAATACTAGATGAGATAACGCCTAAGGAATGAAAAGAGTAGTTCTGATAAGATTTAGATGTGAGATAACTTTTGACGGCCCACAAATTAGAATTCTCTATTTGTCAGCCACAGATATCTGTGTGTTATGTAATATCATCTGTCACTGCCAGCTGTTCAGAAAAATGGCTGTATTCCAAATGTACAATTTTTCAAACAGGAACTACCTGCTTCATGGAAATATGCAAATTCTTGCCAGCCGTAGACAGTGAGAAATCCCAATCCCTTCAGTTCACCCTAATACCAAGACATGTTTATACTGTAAAGCTGGTGATATAGCAAAAACACTTTAAAAAAAAAAACTAAAAAGGAAAATAAAGAAAATCCAAATGAGGAGAGGAGAGAAGAACCACTAGAAAAGATACATTAGTGCCTCAGAGGAGGAAAAGGACACACAAAAGTATCTGCGCAAAGTCTCCCAGGCAAAAAATGTGAAGCATTATCCACAAAGTCTAAAATTCAGTTTATCTTTCCACCACAATCCAGGAGTGGCTCTTTTTCAACCGCTCCTGACTGACCTTCCTGTCATCTAACCCATCTTCTCCAATTCCTCTCAGCTCTTCCTCTTCACTCTCCATCTTGGACCCTGTTAAATCTTGCTATTGCTTCCTTTATCTTCTTTTTATAATCAACTCTTCCTTTCCATTCTTGTAACAAAATGTGCCGACAGTTTGTAAATGTGAAGTGTTTCTCACACAGAAAGTTTCAAAATGTTTATAAGCTAGACTGAGATACCAGCTCCTAACAAAGCTGTGAGGGGTTATGGAGACAGAGTGCAATTACTTAAATCAGAATTTTGCAAAAACACAGCGGATAACATTCCTACTCTTGTATGGGGAGTTCTTTAATAATCACAAGTAGTCAGACATGGTTTTGTGTCTCATCAGAAGATGTCTATTCTAAAATACAGTCTTCCCTTAAAACCACACTGAAGCAATGCTTCTGTTATGACTCACTGACTTAAAGAATCACTAACCCTTCTTCCTAACCTCCTGTTTTATTTTACTGTTTTCTTTCCATATACTCATGAATGCCTGATCCTGCATAACTTAAGAACTGATAACTGGTAAGATGAAAACAGATGTAGAAACAAACTCTAGGCTTTACCTCACCTAAAAGTACTCCATAACAGTCTAGGCAATAATGAAAATGCGTCAAGTGATGTAGAAATAAATGAGCTATATACTGATTATATTGTTATAGCTGCAGATTCCAGGACCATTATATGCCTAGGGAGAGAAGAAATGCCAAAAATGAATATTATTAATATAATTCAGCTTCCTGAGTTTCTTGAGTTTAACTTTCCCTCAATGGTTTCTCTCTCCATCTGCACAGAATCAGCATAGTAACATCCTGGTTATTGACATGATGTTTGAAGAAATGGCCATCCATCATAGACCGCTATCAAAGATTTTAAGTCATTTCAATATAGATGGATTATATTAAAGGTGTACTCAATTTGTGATTCTGCAGATTTCGCAGAAACTGCAAAATCTAGGAGTGTCTGCAAAATCAACTTAAAATAATATCTTAATAAAAATAAAATAAAATGCCAGAGGTCCTCACTGGCCTGAAGTGGCGAGGCCCCAACTGGTGGAGTGGCACAACAGGCAGCAGACAAGATGGCGGCTGCCCCCTCGTCCCTTCCCCCTCTGCCAGGGCCTCTCCACCAATCGGCACCAGGGAGCAAGGCCACACGAAGGACATTCAGAAGACAAGATGGTGGCCACCCCCTAGTCCCTCCTTCCCCCACTTGGGCCTCTCCACCAATCAGTGCTGAGGGGCAGGGCCACCAGAGCACAACCAGAAAATATCCATGGAATTTGCTACTTAAGCCATAATCAACCCACAAAAATTGTTTAGTTTCTCCACAATTTAAGTAGACACCTAATTATTATAATCTAATGATTAGATCCAAATGTCTACTATTACTCTACAACTAACGTAGTAAAAAGAAGTGCAGAAAATCTTAGTCATTTGGTTTTTTCAAGAATTTTTTTTTAAATATTTGTGGCTAAAGCCCTTCATTTATTGACAGCTCCCCCATTAGTCTGAGCACCTATTTCATTCTTAATGGTGTACAGTGAGCAATAAAACACAAGGAAAACAAAAAAAATCAAAACCAGAAAGTGTGGAACACAAGCTAGTACATTCATGTCTCACGGTACAATGCAAGCAAACCACACTTTCAGACCTAGGCAAAAACATTTCTTTTCATTTCTCCAGAGAAGGACAATTGATTGCTGACTACTGTATTGTACCTCTCCATAGAAATAGGTCAACATGTAAATATGTATAGTAAAATGAACACTTCTTTGGTCTCATACCTAATTGAAGATAAAAGGTGTGGATATTTTACATACAGATTCTTGTCATCTGGAATGAGAGCTAAGCGTTTAAAACTTGATACTATCCCATCACTAATTTCAATCTGTTTATTTCCTTCAACCTCAAACCATCTTACAGCAGTTAAAAATTCAGCACGTGCACTTGTATCATATGCAATTCATTTGACAGATTATAGCTGTACTTAAAACAGAAGTACAATAAGAAATAGAAACTGTCTGAAAACTTTTGGTCTTCAGAATATCACACAATAAGTGGTGGTGTTCAAGCGACGATGTAGCTATGACAATCCACAAAATGTGAAAGGAAAGTATTTTTGTGGGTGCTATTCTTTATTGAACCAACTTCATGGTTGTGAGAGACATAAAAAAGGTTTCTGAATGCCGTGCATTCTTTTTCATTTCTTTGACTTTTCAGGGATATAAGTTAATAGTAACCTAGTGTACTACAGGGGTCCATAAAAGGAATGAAATGTTATGAATTTCGTAAGTTAATTCAGAACATACACTCCTTCAGAAAGAAAATAAAATTCCATGATAAAGGCAAAGGATAAGCATTCAGAAAATTGTTCACTGTTTGATACTGAGAATCATCTAACTATGTATCAATTAAATTTGGTTTGCAACCCAAGTTCCATTTTGTAATACAGCTCACTGGAAGTATAATAAATCTTAGACACAAATACTGGATCTCATCCTTATGATTCTATGAAGCGCATGACCTGTTAACATTTACATCAGACAACTATAATCATCAGACCTGCTACAAAGAGAACATTAATGAAATGCAGATCTAATAATGTACTGTCAGTGACTTTATACTGATATTCTCAATTTTAAAAAATTCAAACAATTCTAGAACTACATTTCACGAAAAAATAAAAAACTAGGCATTAAGAGCATATAAGGCAGGCTGTATTTGATTCGGATTTGGATTCGGCTCCAGCCCGATTCAGGGGACAGTGATTTGATTCGTTGATTCGGATCACTGTCCCAGTTCAATTCGGCCAAATCCAACACTGAAGATTTGATGCCAATGCGGAAAATCAGCAATTCGGCCACAGACACAGCTTTAAATGTTTTTCTACATACCTCAAGGTACCAGGCACAGCTCGCAAACGCTAAGATGGTGGGGCGGATTGAGTGTCCCACAGAAGCATGGTGGACAGGCCCCCACATGCTCGGCAGTGGACCACCCCCTGGCTCAGCAATTGGCCATGGAGGGACCCTGGGTGTCCCCCCACAACACAGGAGGCACCAGTCGCCAAGCTGGGGGGTGGAGGGGCCCCTGTGAACTCCATGGTGGACCTGGAAGCAGACCACAAGTGCTTCTGGTCCACTTCTGGGTTCACCGCCGAGCGTGCTGGGAACCCCCCTGAGCTCCTGTGGGATGCTCCATCCGCCCCACCATCTCAGCATTCAAAAGCCTTCTGGTACTTTGAGGTATGTACAAAATACATTTAAAGCTGTATCTATGTCTGAATAATCAAATCTCTCCGAATCGATTCAGAGGGTTCCATAGATTTCACAGACATTAGGGATGGAAGGGACCTTGGCAAGACTCCTGCGTGGGTAACTCCCCTCTTTGTTGCAAGACCCTGTCCTCCAGCTCCCACTCAGGGTGGAGGCGCTTGGACAAAGTGCCTTGAACCCCCACCAGGAGGTTTGGCCTCAACATGTTCAGGGGCCATGGTACCTTCTGGATCTTGTCCAGCACCATCTCGAACAACTTCTTGTCCTTCTCCAGCCATGGGAGAAGGGCTCCAGCTTGCGCCCCTCGATTGCTGAGAGGCACCACCGAGGGAAGGACAAGGCAAGTGAAGGCAGCAGCTGCACTGGCCCTGGGAGAAGGTGGTTTATGAGGGGAAGAGGCTCATGGTCCCCCCGTGCCTTACATTTGTGGTAGAACTGAGGTGATGCTGAGGCTGTGACAGGCCAGAAAAAATGTGAGAAGCAAGGATTTTTGTGGACATCTATTATTGGACCAGCTGTATAGCTGCAAGGGGTACAGAGAACCTTTCAGGGAGGAAGGTCTCCGAGAGAAAAGCAGACAATTCATGAGATCATTTTAAAGAACCTTAAGCCCATGTCTTGCCTGCTTTTTCTAAGCAACTTTAAGAAGACTATTTCAATTATCTGAAAACTTGCCTATATTCCTTCCAACTAAACAGTTGGTCCAATAAAAGATATCACCCACAAAATTCTTTCCCTCTAAAAATGCATTTGTATGACTATTATGTTTTCCTAATGTCCAAAGCACATTTGAAGGGGATAAGATGATGCTTAAGCCAATATTAAGCTGATATTTTGGCTTAAGTCAATATTTTGTTTCTTGCAACACTACAAATACCTCCAACAATCATTTTAAACTTGGGATGTCAAACTTGCCCAGCTGTGCAGGCCAGGTGAGTGTTCCTGAGCCAGTCTCCAGGATGGAGCAGGACAAACTCCCTGTGGAACAGTCACAGCACTGGGTCTAGTCTGTGCACTGCATGAAGCACATATCGGCTCTCAATGCTGGCGCATGGTGTGTGGACTGCAAGCAAAGCAGTGGGTCAGTCTGAGACACCACACACAACCCATTCCCTGAATCCCCTATGTCACATGCAGCATGGGATCCAGCCTGCGCATGCCCTATGTTGATCCCAGAGGCCATAGGCACAGTGAGCCCCAGAAGCAGCACGTGCTGCATGTGGTGTATGGGGCTTGACCGGTTGTGTGAGCTGCAGGTACAGTGGGGCACATGATCATCCCTTTGATCAATTTCAGAAGATGAGCACACCACATACATTTGGTGCTATGCTTATTTCAAGGGCATCTTCCATGTTCCAGAGTTTACTTTTAAAGGCTTTGAAGAAGATTCATTATTGAAAGAGTGAGATAAATTGTTTGGTCTGCTGCAAGAGGAGACCATTCTAAGTAGTAGGGCAGGTACTAAATATGCTCCTATTTTGTGACCATATTCATGCTCCTAGAACTTTAGGTCAAGAATGTCTTGATCTTCCACTAATCAAGCTCATCTTTCTTCTGGCAATTTTGCTATCTTTTAGCTACTCCTGGTCTCTCTTACCCTATTTCACAGTTTTTCAAAATATTTTTAGCTCATTTCAAAATCACAGATTCACCATGGAAACCAGTCTTCAGCAGCAGCTAGGGTTTTGGCTTTGAGAAAAAAAGAGGACAAGTGAGCAGAGATTAGGCTCTATCTCTGCACTATGCAGTCATAACTTTGTAGACATCTGTTTTTACTTCATTCTGCTTTCCCAAAAACAAGACATGCATCTTATATGGGGGGCATGTGATATGCGAGAAAATGTAGTGCGTCCCGCTCTATTTCCAAAGACCAATGGTTTCTGCTTACTCAGGAGTAACTCAGATGACTCAACTGGAGAAAAACTGCACTTCATCCTCCCCAGCATTTCCTCCTGGAAAATTCTTTGTATAAACAGCTGAAACCAGGATCACACACCTGATTAGCTGTCATGATAGAAGATTATATAAAATGCCACAACTAAAAACTGAGCATAGAGTAGATAGAGGTTTCAAGAGAAAGATCATCAATCCTGTAACAACTAGCCCACTTCAAGTTTCACATTTAAAGTCCTGAAACTGATGATAGGTCTACCTGAACTTGGCTTTTAGTTTCCTGGTCCACACGTTTTGCAACACGCTGACACTCATAAGGTCCTGCAGTAACCCAAGATGTTGAGATTTTGAAAAAAATGCCAGTTACTATTTGACTAGGACAATTCAGAACTCTCTACTTAACATCTAAAGTTTTAACCTCTGTTTAAGCCAAAAATAAACATCACCTTTTCAAAACATCGAATTCAGCTCCAGAATCTGACTCTACAAATCCAGGTTGCAATGCCACCATTTTAATTACAAGCTGTTCAAATGAAGAATTTAACATTTTTAATAAGATAAGATCTTTATCCAAACATTATATTCAGTTACATAACATAAAAGCTAAAAAAAACTATGCTTTTCATACTTAAAAAATAAAGTAGATTTGTGGTATTATAAATCCAAATGATTTAGATCAGCGGTGTCCAACCTTTTGGCCATATCTGCAAGACAGATGGGATTTGTGGGGTTGGTCCACACACCAGGTCTGGTTCTTGGGCCTGATCAGTCATGTTGGGCCAGCCCAGTGAGAACTCAATCCACTGTGTGGCACCCTAATCTGGTGTGCAAGGTGTTCCCAGATTTCTGTGCTGAACAGGACTCCAGTTCTGGTCTGGGCCCCACGCCAGATTGCAAGCACAGCCACAGCCATATGCATGACTAAGTCATCTGGCCCACATAGCTTCAAAATTTGGCAGCTTAGGAGGAGTGACAGTCCTAACTGCCACTGCTCCCCCCACTACGAGATTTCAGGACCCTCATGGAATGAATGAAATGGCTCCACAGACCAGCTCTGACCCATGGGCCAGAGGTTGGGTACCAATGGTTTAAATTAATGTAGTCTAACTACAAAATATTATAGAAGCAATATTTTTCTGTGTCCTTCTGGCTATGATGATAGAGCACAACGGACAAAATTTATATGTAAATATTTGTGCAGTCTAAGATGCACATATTTGGGGCGGCATCTGTTGACAGTCTAAACAAGTCAGACACACAAAACAAGAAGCACTGGTAAGCCTGGCTAGGCCCACAAGTTTGCTGAAAAAGAAAGATTCATGGAGTTTTTTCAGCATCCTTTAAAGACAGTTATTTAGAAGAGATTTGGATGGAGAGAGTGAAGATGGAAAGACACACTAGAAATGAGCCAAGAATGTAATGCTAAAGCTGTAGGGACTTGAATGTTTTGCAATGTTGGACATTCACAAACTCACATTAATTTACACCAGCAAGTCATGAGTTTATGAGCTTGGCACTGAACATAAATGCAGAAGAAGGGATCCATAAAAACGTGATAGTCAAGCTATTTTTAGTTTGCAAATGCCTTTTATTAGACATGTCATTTTTTCTCTTTACCTGGCTCAGGAGACCTCTTTCAAATATAAATACATTTGTTAATCATTATATGAAGAAAATAAAGAGAATATGGGATACCATATATATGCTCACTCTTAAAATCTAAGTTAAAAAAAATAAAATAAAATGTGATGCTTACTATATACCACAAAATATTTTGTGATTCCATTCTTATTAATAAGTAACACATTTTGCCAAATGAGAGGATTTCAACTAACTTGGCAACCTCCTTCAGATGAGAACCTTCTGTCATTAAGCACTCAAAAGGAATTTTATACATGTGTGTACTTCTTCAATTTAAGCAAGCCCAAATTGAAATCCCAAGGTACAATATGGATCATAAAATATATTTTTAAATTAGAATACTAATAAAATTCTCCAAAATTAGAATATGAACAAATACCTTTGGGACAACTGATTTGTTCATTGTTTCAAAACACAGCACTTCAAATTCCAGTAAAAATCCTGAAAACCCATAAACGCTTAAACTAATTTTGACATTGAACTGGAGCTTCTCCACTAAGGAAATCTGCCAACCAGATGCAAATTCATTTTACCAGATTTATTTTGTGCTTTAGGGGAAAAAATTAGTTGTAAACATGCTAAAACAGGCTACAAAACAAAAATCTTCTCTTCTTCCCTCTACTTACAGTCGGGATTATAAGCAAAGTAATTATGAATGATACTGTAAATCAATATACTAGCTGCTGCTAAATCAATTTAACAAAACTGAAATGTGGAAGGACCTTAAAAGAAAATAAAAGTAACCCCTTTATAACACAACATTACTAGTCTTAAACAATTAGCTCACATATGTAACACCTTCCATTTAATCGCAACATATAAAAAAATCTTAGTTGCCATAAAAAGTATCTCTCTTCAGCTGTACACTTAACAAGACGACAGGAATAGAAAATGACATACGTGTGCAAATTAAAGCTTAAGTTGGGACTTGGAAAAAGTCAGGAATTCAAATTATTGCATTAATAACACATCTAGGTTTCAACACTCCCAAAAACCTAACTGCCATGGTCCATTACTGTTCTAGCTATCTGCTTAAAGAAAGTAAGGGGCTCTCATCATCACATTTAAGCATCATGGAATCTTGAATGTACTTATTTTCACAACACTACCCCAAAACATGGGGGTTTTTATTGTATTTTACAGACAGGGAGTTGAAGCAAACAGAGATGACTAAATGACTTGCCCAAGGTCTTTGTCTCTCATCCTGGCTACAATGAGCACGTAAAATGCCAGAATGTCATCAAGTGAGTTAATCCTGATGACAAGCCAGATACGGGCTCAATCAGGGGCAGACAATTATTTTGGATGGAGGGCCACTTAATGAGGTTTGGTGAGCTTTCTTGGACTGCATGGGTAGCCCTGCCCCTTGACAACTGCCCCATCCCCCGTCACCATCTTGGGACCAGAAGTCCCACCACCTAACCCCTGGCCTTTGCCACCAGAAGTCCCTCCCCTTCCCCCCCAGAAATTTGGCATCTTAGAACCAGAAAAAAAAACTAAATCATACACTACACTAAAAGTCAAACACCTACTATAACACATTTTAATTTTATTACAAAAAATAATTTTGTCATGATTTCTGTTTGTATACTGTATATAGAGGTGACTGCATAATAACTCAAAATTAAATTCTTAGTCTTGTATATTGTGAGGGGAATGTGGTTGGGGGAGTGCGTGTGTATGGTGGGGTGTGGAGGGTGTGGGGAGGTGTGTATGGTGGAGTGTGGGGGTATTTGTGTGGGGGGTATAAGGGGGTGTAACTATGTATGTGAGGGAGCAATAGGGTATGTTGGGGGTGTAGATATGGGGAGGTTGTGGGGGAAGGGTGTGGGTGTGCATTGTTTGTGGGGTGTGAGGGAGGATAGGAAGGTGTGGGGAGCCCCCCCATGCTCCCCCCATGGCACAGCAGCAGGTGGGAGTGCTCAGGGCACTCATGTCTGGCAGCATGTGGCTCTGGCCAGTGCAGCAAGAAACTCAGCCCCCGCCAGGCCATCTCTATCACTGACACTCCCTGGTACATACACACAGTCCCTGCACTCACGCAGCATAAGAGGGAAGGCCCATGGGCAGGTCTTGTGACTCCCCAGTGAAGCCGAGGCCAGGGCTCCCCTCCACTTCCAGTGGAGTCACAGAGCCTGCCTGGCAGGGGGTAGGGAAGGCACCCAGCTCCAATGTGTGGGGCTTCCCTCCCATGCCGTGCAAGTGCGGGGGCTGCACGTGCGTGGTGGAGAATGCCAGTGATGAAAACAGCTCAGGAGGGGCTGCACTCTTTGCCACAATGTGCCTGAGCCATGTGCTGCCAGACACCAGCACCTGCGCTAGGCACAACCACCCCTGTCTGCTGCTGTTGTTGCTGCCACCACCTGCCAGGGCTGTGCACCACTGGGGAGAATGTGGGGGGTCCCTAAACCCCCCAACCCTCCCTAACATGACATGCTGCCCACCTGAGCTCTGCACTACCACCAGCCCGTCCTACGCTACGCACTCCTGCCCAGTTGCAGCTTCACCCCCGCCCCCACTGCTTCCCTACCTGCTGCCTGGGGAGACCAGGATGCCAGGAAGCCAAGCAGATCCCCCGGTGGCTGCAGTAGCGGCAGTAGTAGCCCTGCCCAGAATCTGTGTACTGGCTGGGCTGGGCCCTTCTGCCCATGAGGGTGGGAGTGAGGTGAACAGGGTAGGTTGGGGGCATGTGTATACAAGACTGCCCCACTCCCACCCTCACAGACAGAGGGGCTGGGCAGTACACAATTCGCTGGTGGGTGCCAGGAGCCAGATGAATGTGTCTGGAAGGCTGGATCCAGCCCGCAAGTCATATTTTGCCCACCAATGGATTAAATCCCCTCCTCTGTTGCCAGGGTCAATGCTGAGGGCTACATCACTGGAGCTGGAATTGTGGGCAATGGTATCTGCTATGCTGCAGATTTCTGTTTCTCCTCAGCCCTCAAAACTACGTGGGGCTTTCCAGAGTTTGCCCTTATGGAAGGAGCCTCAGTTCTTTTTCAAGTTTTTGCCTGTCTTTATAGTGGCTTGTTAGTGCCTGTCACTGGAAGCACTGGTGCTTGTTCAATGATGTCACACATGCTGCTCTTTCATCTTTTCTGAGTTCTGTCTTTACTGCTCTAGTCTTCTGGAATTGTCTGTCTGTTTGATGATATGCTGGGTGTACAGGTTTGCCCAACAGTAGTATTCTTGAGCTCATTTACATAAGATCTGATGAGACTGCCATGATCTGCTGCAGAACCTGAAGTTTGAACCTCACATCTCACACACTAACAGAGTACCAGCATAGATAAACGTAGTTAGCTGTGTTAGTCTGAAGCTAGGAAGACAAGGCAGGGTGAGAGAGCCAAGAGCTTTTGTGATCTACAGCCTACTTCATCAGATGTTGTCAATGGACCTGCAGAGAGCAGGGCTAATAAACAGAAAGGAATAATAAAAAAAAATCTGAGTGTACCTGAGCAAGTTCCTTGCGTAGACTGATTTCAGTTGCTTTCACTTGGCTAACTATGGTGCCACCCATGAGTAAAGACAACTAGTTACCCTGTTAGGCTGGGAACAGAAGTTACACATAAACCAGTTTAAGTCATTCAAAACTGGTTTAAACCTGTAACGCAACATAAGTTCAGTGTGCATAAACTGCTTTCAAAATAGCCAAACCTGGTTTAAGAGAAATCTGGTTGGATGTAGGTCAGGCTTAACTGATTTACATTAAACCACCTTAAGGAACACCTGACCCAAATTAACTCAGTCTTCCAGCACCCCAGAATCCTTTGCAGCCCTGGACTGTTCTGTCTGTCCCAGAAGAGGAAGGCTAGCCCTGCCCCCAGCTGTTACAGAGCTGAGGCACTAAAGCCTCTTCTCCCCTGCTTCCTGCCTGCCCCTCTCAGCCCAGCAGGATAGGGGGCAGAGGAATGGGCCCCCAGATCCCCCTAGCCCCAGGCTGTACAAAGAGGGGCCAGAAATCCCTTGTGGTGGGAGCTTTTTGCCTGAGCCATGTGCTGAGCCTGGCAAGCTGGGCTGGGATTGGCTCAGGCTCACTCTCTCCAGCCTCTGTCTCCTGGGAGGAGAGATGCACCCCTCCCACTCCTGCCTGGCACTTGCTACCCCAAGCCAGGCTGGGATCACCCAAGCACCATACCTACCTCAGCCACCCGCATCCAAGAGGCAGATAAGGGAAGAACGTACACCACTCCATCCTGCCCAGCACCATGCCCCCCCACCCAGGGACTGCCTGGCACAGGGAGGGAGGAGCACCCACCAAGGGGCTTTTTGACCTCCTACAGCTGAAGCCAGGCTGGGATCAACTCAGCCCTCCTCCTTTCCTAATCATTTGCCTCCAGGGGGGCCAGAGGGTGAGAACACCCTCCCCCTCAGCCTGGCACTGGCCTAACAAGGGTCTGTCTGGCATGGGGCGAAAAAGCACCCAACGGGGGAGCTTTTCACCTAGCTGCAGCTTGGAGCTAGGCTGGGATCACCACAGCCCCACTCCCTCCTCAGCTGCCTGCTTAAAGGTGGATGGCTGGGGGAGAGGCTGGGGTGATCCCAGCCTGGTTCCTAGCCATAGAGGGAAGGGGGGAAGAAGGGGACTGGCAGCCAGGGTCTGCAGTGCATGTGGGGAAAGCCCCCAAAAGGGGTCCTGCATCTTCTGTGTCTTCCAATGCCTTCTCTGGTTGCCCCTCTTCCATGACACTGGAGGTCTATATGCATTGAGTCTATGAATGCCTCAAGCTCAGAAGCATCTTCAAGCATACCTACTTTTACCTGCAGCTCCTCTACTTGATTTGAGAGAATCCATCAGGAGATACCTCTCACACCACAAACACTGCTCTCCCTCAGCTGTCTTTGGCAAGGACATGAAAGCCGCAGTCCCCACAAGCCAGGCATGGATAGAGGCCTCAGTGGTCCATGGCTGCAAGTGGACAGAGCCCATACAGGTACAGATAAAGGGAGAGCTGACAGTAGCTGAGGCCTTGGCATTGTAACATCCTCCAGCTGTCCTGTTGAGTCTTCTGCTAGATTCTTCTCGTCTGCTACTATTTCCTGGAAAAATTGCCTCTTCCTCTTTTGCCCACTTCCATTCAGCAAGCTTACAGTAAAGGATGGGTCAGAAAGTGGCTGGTAAACTCCCCCTTCTTGATGGCCTCTTCACTGGTGCTGGCTTCACTATGTTCTAATTAGCATAAACTTTCTAGCACAAACTATGCAATATACAAAGTGTGAACTGTAGATGCACACAGTTTGAAGCATTCTAAAATAGTGTATGTTTTTAAGTGTGTTGTTACTTCTTTGTTACAATACAATTATACTACATATAATACATATTTTGTCCCTGATGTCTTAAACTATATAGTTCTAATGTTTGTCAGTATTATCCTTAGTTTTCCTTTGGAATTTCTTGGAATTTTTGTTCCAAGGAGACAAATAATTGTGGATACTCTTTGAAAACAAAATATACTAAAAACAAGAGGTAACAGCAACAGCTTTGCCCACAGAAGTTCTCTTTCACTAATGTTAAAGCATACAAGTGTTGTTAAATCTACCACTCAGCTGGGTATAAGAAGTTGCATCCTAAATTGTAAAGGTAAAATAGAGAACTGTGTGACAAGGATCTTTCTATGTTACCTATAAAAGGAACTCTCTCAAATTATAATTCAGTAAACATATGAATTAAGACTAGCAATTAAATTATTTGAATTATAAAAGGTGCTGAATACTCTGGCATCAATACAGAAAAGCACTCGAGCATGTTTAAATCTTAAGCATTTAAGTAGTGCCTCTGATTTCAACACACTAATATGCCTGTATCATTGCAAAGACCAGTTAAGCATTACAGTGAAATTAAAATTAAAATTAAAATTATGGAATTAGAAGCATAAAATGTTGGAGAAATTGCATTTTAAAATCACATAGGAATTCCTTCCATTTCTTCATCTTTATTCAAACTGTTTCTTCTCATTTTCACAAATGAGTTGAAAATACTTATGGAAAATTTTTATACCACTTTGTTTTGCCAAGCTATGTTCATGTTCTAACCCATGCCATCTTTTAGCTCTATATACATTTTGAAGACTTTTGTTTCCTGTGTTACAGATAAGAAACATTAACATAATTATATATGCAGAGCAAAAAATGGTTTTCTAATTCAATCTGGAATGCTGTTAGCTTTTATAAATATTTACAAACTGAACACACAAATGCTAATAGTTCATCCTCTCTTTAGTGCAAAGGTACTGTTCTGATGTTAGAAGACATTCCTCAGTGTACTTCTGCCAGAGAAAATGTGGCCTTAAAATATGCAAGCAATGCAAGGAAATTCTGAACTCCTTTGACTTTAAACAGGTGGCTGTTTTGTGATGGTTAACCATTTCTGTGTTACTCAACTGTATGGCAGGATTTATGGTCTGAAATCAGTCTTGTATACAAAATCTTTTAAATGCAAAGTCTGCTCTTCACTGCACACTCTATGGCTAGTTCAATGCCTTGAGTGTCCTCATGTCTCCAATCAAAGATTAGTACAGGTCATTCAAATCCATCACCAAACCTGAATCTCCTATCATTGAGACAGATGTTACTTCTTTAAAATTCTTTAAGAGACTGTTTTAATGGATGGAAGGAATAAGGAATACAACATAGAGCACATAATATGAACCTATTAAATCCTTCAAGATGGCACTGATATCCCAAGCTGGAGAAGCTAACTAGGAAAATATACCCATATAAAAGCTTTCAGGGATCTAGTTAGCACGGGTATAAAAATGATAAATTAACCTTAAAGAGGAGTTTGGAAAGCTGAGATAACAGTTAAGTTACCTGCGCTCAAAAATAGTCCATACTGCTATAAAGATAGAAAATGTGTCTGTGTCAGATATCTGGGTGCTCTAGCAACACAGCTGGTATTGTTGAGCCCTGATAATGAATTTATTTCACTTGACTGATTAGGTTAAGCTAAGGATACTTGGTGCCTCTCCAACTAACCAATATCTACACCTACACTTTGCTGAGGTGCAGAGAAAGCAAGCCTTGATGGGAAAAGTATCCTCATTTTTGTAGTATCTTATTTATCCGTAAGAGGCGAAGAGAACTTACTGAATATATCAAAGAACCAGAACTACCTCAGCCATTCTGGGGCTATTATGATCACTGGGCCAGAAACATGCCCACGTTTCCCAGTATTTCTTGGTACTGATGGAATTGGAGGATAAGTAGGCTTGAGGACTAGAGAATCAAAATGTGTCAAACAGACCCCCTTCTGCCAGAACCAGGATTCTGACTCCCCAGGCCCTAATCCCCATGTTCCTCTCCAGTTCCAGAGGTGGGGTTGGAGATCTTGCATCAGCACCAGTGTGTGTGTGTATGTGTGTGGTGGGAGAGCAGGGGTCAGGGCCAACATGTCTTCAGTCTCCTGACTCCAGGGGCAGGGCAATCCAGGAGAGCAGAGGCTGGAGGATCCATTGATCTTCTGTTGCACTCTTTAAGCATATAAGCATCAGCAGGAACAAAGCACTTAATAACATATAGTATGTTGGAGTGCTTCAAACTGTGCACATCTACAGTTCACCTTTCAAAGCACTCTGAAGCTGACATCTGTTCACATCTTGAACGTTAGTAGAGTCTATATTACTACAGTGATAAACTGTATTTAATGAGTGAATCTTGGTGTGTTTACTTACATACAACTTGTGTCTTTTTTGCAAAAATCATCTGTTGGAAAATGGGGTGGGTGTCTTAAAACAGGGAAGTACTAGGAGCAGTGGGTAGATCCTGCAGGAACTGAACTGCCCTGCCCCTCTTCTCTGGCTAGGTGGACCCTTAGCTGATGGGACACATGTTGCTGTCTGCCCATGCCCCTTACTTGAGAAGAGGGATTGGGCAGTTTGGCTCAACCAGCAGTACTGGCTGGATCAGCTAAGGATCCAGTCCTGCTGGAGATGAACTGCCAGGCCCTTCTTCAGCTGGATGTACAGCCTGCAGTGCATGTCATGTCCTGCAGCTCAGGACTTAACAGAACAGGCCCAGGTTTTTGTTCCCACCTACAGCAGCAGCCTGTATTTTTCCTGAATAAATACCAATACTTACAAGTAGGGGTGCAGCAACAGAGATTTTTTTGGGCCTATGCCAATAGCCAATTTTTAAGAAGGTATATCAGCGCTTACCAATCTGATTTCTGATATGCAACCTGGGAGCTTGAAAAATTGCATCCAGCTGATAAGTCTGTTGCGGTGGAAGAGGAGGGGGAAGGGAAGGAGCACGGGGGGGAAGGCAGATTGAGGCCTCAGTGGTGAGGGAGGGAGTGGGGCTGAGGCAGGCACCACCTAGCTGGGGCGGGGTACAGGACAGAGCCACAGCTCATCCAGGGAGCACGGGAGGGTTGGCTCCTACCGCTGCTCATACCCCGGGAATGCATGGGGGGCATGTGCACCAAGAGCTGCATGGGGAAGGGTGGGCTGCTGCTGCAGGCTGGGGCCAGGGCTGTGCTGGGCTCTTCCTGGACGGGACTGGGCCAGGCTATGCTCGGAGCAGGTGGTGGCAGCACTGAGAGTGGTGCTGGGGGGGGAGGCTACAGCAAATTTTGGGGTGGTTTTCAAGCTCCCAGGCTGCATATCAGAAATCAGATTGGTATCAGCTGATATACCTCCTTAAAAATCGGCTATCGGCATAGGCCCAAAAAATCTCTGTTGCTGCACCCCTACTTGTAAGTATTTAGGAAAAATACAGGCTGCTGCTGTAGGTGGGAACAAAAACCTGGGGCTGTTCTGTTAACCCCTGAACTGCAGGACATAATATGCACTGCAGGCTGTGCCTCCAGCTGAAGAAGGGTCTGGCAGTTCATCTCCAGCAGGGTGGGCATGGGCACAGTGACAAGGGGGGGAGGCAGTTCATCTCCAGCAGGACTGGATCCTTAGCTGATCCAGCCAGTACTGCTGGTTGAACCAAACTGCCCCCAGGCAATCTGCAGCCCTCCCAACCTCCGCTCCCAGCACTGCTGCCGCTCACCCAGAGGACAGCCCAGCCCAGCCCAGTCCCAACCCCAGCCTGCAGCAGCAGCCCACTCTGCCCCATGCAGATCCAGGGGGGCAGAAGCCCCCATGCCTTCCTGGGGTGCGTGCAGAGGCAGAAGCCGCCCCCCATGCCCTCCCAGACAAGCCACAGCTCAATCCCATGCCCTGCCCTCCTTACACCCCTTCCCTCCCCCCTCCGCTTTCAGCACAACACACTTACCAGCTGGACACAGTTCTCCAAGCTGCTGGGTTGTGCTCCTCTCCACCTACATACTGCACTGCGACCACGCACATACATGGGGTGTAACAGGGTAAGGTCCCTAGGAATGGCCGTGTTACCCCTAGGGCTCCCTAACCGTGCCAGTCTCACCCAACATGCACCCATTATCTCACCCACCATGTCTTGCTGGTACTATTAATATAGGGAGGCTACCCTTGATCTTTTATGTTTGGACACGGTCTTGCTGGATCCTGCTGAACCCTGGGGTTTGTAGACCCCTGGGCATCCCGCTTCACAGTGGATGCCTCCTGAGACACTCTCAACCTTCTGGGCTACATGTGTGGCTCCATACCACCCCTTTACCATGCCCCAAGCCTCGCACATGGTACTGACATTGTCTCGCCTAGGCCTTGCTATAATTCGGCCCCCTCGTTCCCCCTGGGCTCTCCGCAGTCCTGTCTCTGCACCTCACCGGTGCCAGGCTCTGGTCATACCCTTGTCACTGCGCCCTCTGGCACCGGGGTCTGGTCACCCCCTTGTCACTGTGCCCTCTGGTGCCAGGGTCCCCACCTGTAGTGGGCCCCCAATGAGGCCTCCTCCTTCCCCAGTAGCCTCATCCAAACCACCAGTGTTATCAAACAGCAAACAAACATAAGCGCCTCAGCTGTAACGTAACACAAAAATTCAGGGTATGCTCTGCCCCTTTTAAAAGCGTAAAACTTTTTCTCTGGTGCTAAATGCCTAGTAGGCAAGGGTACCTTGTGGGCTCCTAGAGCCCCATTAGCCCTAAGGGCAGTGTATCTGATGGCTGCTGCATCTCTGGGCCATTCCTCCCTAGAGGCTCCTTCCCCTATGGCTGCTGGCAGGGAACTGAACTGCCAGGTCCCAGCCCTGGGGTTTATATGGGCCCAGGGCCCTGCCTCTCCCAGACAACTGACCAGATACAGGTGCAGCTAATTTCCTCATTAGCCGGTTGTCATAGTAACCTGCACCTGGGCTCCTGTCTGGCTCTTTGGGCTCTTTCCCCAGGCAATCTCTGCTCTTAGAGGAGCACACACCCTAGTGCCCTGTGACATGAGGCATTTATCAACCAAATTATCAGACATATCAGAGAAAAAGTCCGATTTCTGATAGTCTATTTTCTTTATATCAGTACTGATCTGATATCAGACCCGTGTATCGGTGCACCTCTACTTACCAGTATTTTCAAGGAAAGAGATTTCCTTCATCATTCCACCTTCCAAAAGCAAGACATATGTTTTATGCATGGCGTGGGAAGGGGTTGGGGCAGATGGGGAAGGGGATACTATGATTGCCATATAACTCTAAGATTAAGAAATGGTTGTACCTGCTAGCTAAAAATGCTCTTGTGGAAGGAGCATGGAGACTGAAGAAGACAGTGGAATAGGATGGAGAAGCCTATGTCTATGGTTTCCAGAAGCATACAGAAATAGTGTTCTGGACATTCCCAAATCACATCCTTCAGAAAACAAAACAAAAGCAAAGGCAGCTTTTCCTTTGCTTTGCCCATAGTACTGTTTAAATATTTAAATAATGTCTGCTCCTTTTAGGAAGGTTTAATAGTTTCACCTAACTGTAATGATAAATAGCATTTACCAATACATTTGCTAAAAACTTCAGTAAACACTGCACAATGCACCATGTATACACATACATATCTGCTCCTTGTGACAAAACTGTTTCTGTACCCTCTCCCCTCATTATTTAAATGGCTGTAGAAAACAAACAAGTTGAACACCGCCACCCTTTCAAATACACATTTACATATAAACCAATATACGGTATGTCATTGTTGTTAGTCCCAGTTCTTTAACTGGATCCACAATGTTATAAAATGTCCCCCCCTCATAGATCCAGTTATAAAATCTGTGCCACGTTTACAAGAATCCCCTGAATGGAAAAAAGGAGATTTCCAAGTTCAACTAATTTCAATTTCTAAATCACTCAAAGAAAAAGCTCTAATATAGAACTCTGCAGAACTTCCATATTAATCTTTTAACAGCATTTGTTATTAACCATGATGAGAACTGACTATTTATTGTTAAACTGTTTTCTGTACAGTTTCTGATTCATGACAGAACTTTGCCCCTCACTTTGTCTTTTTTAGTAGCCTCTTTTAAGAGGATTTATCAAAGTTCAAATTATGCCTAACACTTTAGCATTATCCATTATTTTGTTAATTCGACCCAAATAATAGAGATTAGTAATGTACACATTTTTAATAGAACTTATGGTGCTTTACTCCTTTAATATCATGATCATCTACCAGCTTTTATAATTCTATTTCTTAATTTATTTCAATTACTTTTCCAAGTAATAAAATTGAAAGGGGCAGATCAGATGACACCCAAAAGGTCTGGAATACTGCAAAACCTTGTGTAAAACTAAGAACTACAGAAGCTTATTATTGGCATTGTTACTTTGAGTGTGGAGGAAGAACAAGGTCACCAGGATGCATCCCTTTTTATCCGTATATTCTTTCCAGGATTTCCTTAAATAACTGTACTAAGAATTTGGCAAATGCCAGAGTATGCTTGGAATGAGACTCCCCTTTTCAAGGTTAAAACAACATCTGTTGTCTAGTGACAACATCAGTGGCTAGCGATCTTGCTAAAGATTTTAAGGCATCCACTAACTAGTATGCCATAACAAAGTTTGTAAGGAAGATTTTCTTGGCAATGGATTTAAGATACTCATCATTAGACATTTTCATGATCATTTACACCAGATTTCAAACGCTATGGAAAAACAGAGATGGCAGGTAGGTTTACATTGCAGATTTATCTAATTAAAAAAACTGCCAATGTTTTGATCACCCAATGACCTGATGGAAATAAAAAACCTGTTAGAAGGGAGAACTGTGAATTCTGGTAGTTTTGAGAACTAGACATAAATTTAGACACTGTCAGAATTCGTTACTAAATAAAAGCTTGCCTCCCATCCCCTTTTGATAGGTATATGTCACAAATTTGACAGATCTTAATTGTTTCACCTACAACTGAAGAGCATCAATTGCTTGTTTAGACAGGGCTGAGAATGTCTTATGAAAACATCAACTTTTTCATATTCCTACTATATTTTTAACAGGCTCTGGTTCAGAGGGCATTGGAAGATTCCTGTCCTGTCCTGTCCTTATTTGCCTTACACTCTTCTGGACCAGACTTCTTCCAGGTGTAAAAACAAAAGGAGAGAAGGAGGACAAAATAGGGTATTCTGTGGCTCACTATTTGCTTGCTAAGTAGACAGGTCCTGAAGAATCCTCTGGAAGGGAGAAGAGATGTGAAGGAGGAACGCCAAGGCTAAGTACAGACATTCGGCATTTGGGGGAAATTAAATTGATTCAAAATGGCTGCCTGATATCAGGTAAGTCAGGATGGGGAGGGCTAACCAAGGAGTTGGGGGGGGGGTCTGCTGGCAAATGGGGAGGGCAGTACAACCCACAGCTGAGGTGGAGCGGACACATACAACCTACAAGGGGTAGGGGAAGCAGGTGCGGCCTGCAGGTAGGGTGGGGGGGCCCCTGCTAGCAAAAAGACACCCCATCCCTCCCTCCCCCCACCAGGACTTACTTGCTCAGCTCCAGCATCTGTGAACCAATAAAAACAGCTGCACCCAGAGCAGCTTGTGGGATGGGGGTTGAGAGTACTGGCTGGGGGAAGCAAGAGGCTGAGGGGCAAAAGCTAGATAAGTGCAGGGGAAGGGGGAATGAAAACAGCAGCCCTCAGGCTGGGGCCAGTGGCCGGTTTCTCCCAGCCCTGGGGCTGTGCAGGGGAAGTTCCATGTAACAGTTATACCTAAATCAAATGAGTCTGATACTACATGGATCCAATTTTATCTTAAACCAGGTTCTGCAATCTTTAAACCGGTTTGTGTTCATGGAACTTCTTTTCTGTTACAGGTTCAGACTGACTGCCAGTCACTGAGACTGAGTCTGGAAGTATAAGGTCGGCACCAGGACAAGCTAAGTTTAAATCGGGCAGCCATTTTGAACCTGCTTTAATCTCCCAGATGTTTGTATTTTAGCCCATGGGTGTAGACACGCAACATATTTAAAATACAGGGAAACTGACTTACTGCATAGTAAAAATGGAGTGGACACACAATGCACAGCCCTATTATATTGTAAATCACAGAGAATTTATATCAAAGAGGAAAGTTACTCCTTGAAAAATGTGGAGTACCTTACTATGTAAAACATTTTCCATGTCTGTTCCCCAAGTCCACTTCATCCCAGGGTAGCTATTTGCTCAATGCTACCCAGGCTCCCTTGCCAATGCAGTGGCCAAGTGGTATAATACAGACTACTGTGAGCAGCTAACTTAGGAGGTCTGATCTTGTATCTGTTCCTTCCTATGGTGTAAATTTTCTGTAGAGTAAAATGCATGGTCATTTTCTCTGAAGCAATCATGTAATGTGTCTATACCCTCAGTGTGGATGGGCTTCAATAAAACAGCACTGCCTTGAGAGAGCAAGCAGCTAGAAGACCCTTAGAACAAATGGTAAAAAAGCATTCCCTCCCTTTTCCTCATCCTGGTACCTGCAGGGGAACTGAAAAGGTAGGCACAGAGACACAGTAAAGGAAAATGGTAAGGAGACAATGAAAGGCAAGAGGCATTTATATTCCTCTGGTAGGTGGACAAAGTGTGGGGGAGGCTCAGTTGTTTAACTTATGCACAAGCTGGCTTGTGCATCAAGGAAAAAAGGAAACTGTGCTGTCTGTGATGCTAGCAACAGAAAAGGAGTATGCTCTTCAGTTAGTGCTGCTCTACAATTAGAGGGCTCACCCTGTATCACTGCAAGTCTTTTCACCGGTAGCTACATGCCAAGAATTCCAGAATTCCACATAGGACTTTGCATTTTAAATTTCTACAATATTTTGTAGTACACGTGCCAGGATCTTTTGTCTTCATGTTACAGATAGCTACATTATAGCTATCTATAACATAGCTGAAGCTGTGAATGACCAAACTGGATTTCACCTCATGCATGCATGCACCATAATTAGCACCATCAACAAGAATCAGGACTTGTGGTAGAGGTGATATCTTTTATTAAACCAACAAGATTTTTGCAAAAAAAAATTATTTGATTGCAAGCTATAAGGCACAAACACCCTTCTTTCAGGCATAGGAGAAAATATTGTAAAAGTTCTCCTGGGTAGAAATGAAAGTTCATATTTCATAGGAGAGTTGAAGGTGTGGTAAAATCTCCTGTTTGGAACAGTTCATTTTATATGCAGATTAGGCTCAGAGAAAAATTTGGAATAGTCTGTGTACCTCAAAGTTGTTTAGTAGTAAGCAGGATGTAGTCATATTTCCTTCTGGTTATGGTGTTTCCAAAACCTGGATACCTGCACCATCAATAAAAATTTGCAAAGTTCTGACTGAAAGATCTGCATTACTCATAAGACTAAGAGGTAAAAAGAACATGATTTCAAATTATGAGAAATGCGCAGGATTTGCAATTTGAAAAACAATATCCTGAGTTATAATCTAAGGAAATATATGTGGAAGTCATTAAAAAATATATAGAATACTGATCCTATGACACTGCCTAAACAGTCATTTTTTTCTGATTATAGTCCAACTAAGCTACTGTACTCAAAGGACAAACTCCAGTTTCAGAAGTATTGCAATCTTTTTTTCTCTAAGAGCAGCTTGCTAATTAGTAACATGATGCTTATGTTCAAAAGCTCTTTCTGGAATATGTTATAAATGAAAGGAATCTTGGCAGGTCAGCTTCTTGCCAGCAACGTGCAATTCTGCATGTCACTGCTTCTTGCCTGTTCACTGAAACAACAGATTTCATTACAAAACAACTAAAAGAAACAAACAAAGCCTCCCATAGTTCCTGTTCTCCTTCATTATTAGCATTCACCTTTCCTTTCCTCTATGCTCACCACGGATTGCCAAAAGTTTGTCTCATAGTAAGACAGGAAAACAAGAAAATTAAAGAATTGCTGAGCTGATTTCAGTTATCCTTAGTCACACTGATGACACTATTCCTATTTAGGCATTTTTAGAGTAACATTTCAGTACTTCCCGGAAAGTCATACCACATTCCACTTTACAACTGGGACTTGCAATATAACAAAAGGAAAAGCTTAAGAAGCCAAACAGTCTGAGAATAGCTCCATCTGTGACACTCCTTCTTAATGCCTACCCAAAATAAGAAACAAGATAAATTTTCAAATATATTGCACATGGATTCTAAATTAATCCTCTAATTGCTTGGTTTGTCTGTATCAGACTTCCTATCCCCAACACAACTGCTTCCAACTGCTTTCAAACATACCTTTCAAAACAACTGTTTTCAGATTGTTTTCTTTAATCATCCCTTTTTTTCCTTACTTCTTAAAGGGAAAATTTCAATATTAGCATATATCTGGATATATTCATTGCTTCCTCCAACATTTTTGGTGAGTTAAACAAACTTAAGTTTGGTTCTGTTTGCTAAATAACAGATAACCATCAGCAGCACTGAAATTTACCTGTCACATGAGAAAATAAAATGCACACATGTCCACACCCTTTCTCCACCAGACTGACTGTTTAAAAAAGTTACTAAAATTTATCCAAATCTTATCTATAATTATTCTGTAAACACTGAAGCAGTATCAATATCTAAGAGGAAATACACAAATGAGTACAATTTGCACCCACAAACTCTTACTTCCTTTGCCAGAGAGAGGAAAAACAATTTTGACATATGATGGACTCACTCCGGTCATAAATATTTCTATTGGATAATGTGGAGAATGAAAAGGAATACCACCACTTATATTTGAAATAATGAGTAACAGTAAATTGAAATCAATGGAAAAAGAACACATGCCATCCAAGTGTATTTTTTAAATGAATGCTAAGCATAATCTGCTTATTTCAAAGTTTTGAAGTTATTCCAGTTTCTTCACAAGCAACTTTTTTCATTTTTACCAAACCTAGATCTACTCATTGCAGATATCTATTTGAAATCCCAAAACAAGAATTTTAAATTTGCATATATCTTTTTCTTTTTTTGAGGGTAGGGGAGGAAAGCAATGAGAAATGTTGCTTTTTTATTTTATTCCTGGAGTATTTAAATTACCTTGAATTTGGACATTTTAAATAATAAAAACAGCAGCTCCAAGTTCAACCTGTGACTGGCTAGCTATGTTTATAAAGCTGTCTATATTCTATATTTATGGAGGGAAGAACATAGCTTATGCATGAGATTTGATTTGTACAGCTAAGTACAGACATTCAAAGAGCCAGAGGCTGAATCAATTCAGTCTTTGCAGGTTAAACTGCCAAACTTGAATTGAGAAGCAAGTGAACAGACATTTACTTTCCATTCTGAAAATACAGCCACATGCCTGCAGTGGCTCAGGGCAGAAGCTGGGAGGGCACTAGAGCATGCCTGCCAGCCACTGCCAAAGGAAAGGGACAGAAGTTCCCAGGCTTTTCCCCACTCCCTGCTTGAGCACAGGGGGCACTGCCAGGCCACTGCCTAGGGATAAAACACTGAGATCAGGGGAAAGAGGGCATTAAACCCTGCTCCATGGCTCACATGGAACCCCAGCCTGGGGCCGGCAGTGGGGTGGGACACCCCTGCCAGGCTTGTCCACACATTCTCCGCCCCCCAACCCCCAAGTTCCCAGCCTGGGCCACCATGCTGAGGGGGGAGAGAGGGATTTAAACCCCATCCCTGGCCCACAGGGGACCCCAGCAAGGGTCTGCCTGGTGCCTGCAGGGGGGACATCCCTGCCAGGATTTCTCCATCCCAAACAGAGCAGAGAGTAGGGGCATGGCTACACCCCAGGTCAGCAGGCTAAGGGGGGAAAGGAGAGTAGCCCCTGCCAGGCTTCTGCCCCTCCTACTCCCTGCTTGAGGCAGAGGGAGCAGCTCCTACCAGAGTTTTGTTTCCCCCACTCCCCGCTCAAGTGAAGAGCAGGGTCTGTGGTCACAAACCACCTGAGGCTCAGAATGGTTTAACCACCTCCCGTCTCTGGCTGCACAGGACCCCAGCCCGGGCCTGAGCAGTGTGGCTATTCCCTGGTCTGGGAATGAGGCAGGGAAGGAGGGAGATCTAAAACCCTTCCTATGCCCTAGACACCAGCCACAGTTTGCCCAGTGTGGGGCAGCCCCTGCCAGACTTTTGCCTCCCGCCACTCCCCCAGGCCCAGAAAATGGTAGTTTAGGGAGTTTAAACTCCTTCCCTGACCCACACAGGACCCCAGCTGGGGTCTGATGGAAGGGCAGCCCCAGCCAGGCTTTTGCCCTCTTCCTGGCTCAAGCGGGGCCATAGTCACACCCTGACCCCAGGCTCGCTCGCTGGGGCAGTGGGGGAAGTGGAGTTTAAACCCTCTACCATGCCCACATGGGACCCCAGCCAGGTCTGCCAGGGGGACAGCTCCTGCCAGGCTTCCAGCCCCAGCTCCCCACTTGACGGGGAGGGCAGCCCCTGCCAAGGTTTTGCCCCCTTCTCCCCAGCCCAAACAGACCCAGCTGGGGTCCTGTGTGGGAATGGTAGGGGCTTTAAACCACACTTCCCCCACTCCCCCAGTGTGCTGGCCTAGGGCCAGGGCATGGCCACACCCCTGCTCTTCCCTTGAGAGGGAAAGGGGCAAAACCCTGGCAGGGGCTCTCTCCAACCCCCTTGAGCAGGGGTGGGGAAGAAGCCTGGCAGGGGCTACTCCCCACCCATCAGACCCCAGCTGGGGTCCTGCGTGGGCAAGGGAAGGGGTTTAATCCCCCTCCCTCCCTCAGCATTTAAGCCTCAGGCCAGGGCATGGCCATGCCCCCACTCTCCACTCCAGCCAGGAGAGATGGAGAAAACCCTGGCCAGGGCTGTCCTCTCCCCCTACTTGAGCACAGAGCAGGGTGTAGAAGCACAGCAGCCACCCCAGGCAGATCCCACTGGGGTCCCCTGTGGCTATGCTGGGCCCGAGCTGGGGCATAGCCATGCTCTCCCACTCAACCAAGAAGCGAGTGGGGGGGGCAAAACCCTGGCAGAGCTGCCTCCCCAGGCAAACTCCAACTAGGATCTGGGGCAAGGGAAGGGATTTAAACCACCCAACCTCCCAGCTTCAGTGTGTGAGCCCCAAGGGGCTTGGCCAAACCCCCGCTCTTTGCTCAAGCAGGGAGCAGTTTGGGGCCCTGGCAGGGACTCCCCCCCGCCCTCACCCAGGCTGGGGTCCTGTGCGGCCAGGGATGGGAAGTTAAGCCTCTCTCCCCCTCCTCAGCCTGCCAGCCCCAGGCTCAAGTAGGTTGTGGGGTAGAAGAGGAGCAAAAGCCTGGCAGGGGCTGCTCCTTCCAGGCAAACCCCAGCTGGAGTCTGGGGACTCCCTCCCCTCTGCCTCAGCACGCCAGCCCAGGGATGGTGTCTGGCCGTGTCTCCCACCCCCTCCACTCCAGTGGCAAACAGGGAAAAGCCAGGCAAGGGCTCTTCTGCTCCTGCCAGGCAGACCCCAGAGGGCTCCCATGCAGGCAAAGGAGAGGGCTTAAAGCCCTGTCCTCCTGCCTCATTCTGGTGACCTGGCCTGGGGTCTGGCCATGGCCCCCTCCCCCTCTGCTCCTGCAGCGAGTGGGGGAAAAGCCTGTGAGAGGCTGCTCCACGCCCCCCCCCACTCTCCCCGGCAGACCCTGATTGTGGTCCATGGCTGGCTTTCCCACACCCACCCCCTTCTCAGCCAGCCAGAGCATTAGTAGTGCTCCAGTTAGGGAGCAGAGAGGCAGCCAGACAGCACAGCACAGCATCCTCAGATGCTGAAGGGCTGTAGTTGAACTTGAACCAGGAAGCGGTATGGGACAGAAGTTCCATAAACTGGTTTGACCTAAATCAGTTCAGTCTGATACTACATTCAGCCAGGTTTATCTAAAACCAGTTTCTGCCATTTTGAAAGTGAATTCTGTGCACTGAACTTCTGTTTTGTTAGAACAGGTTTAAACCAGTTTCTAATAACCTAAACCAGTTTATGTGCAAGTCCTGTCCCCTACCTAAGAGATAAACAAACATGGTTAGGCAGATATTTTAAATCTGTGGTGCTTTGTTTTCCTAAAATCTAGATTACAATATAACAAAAGGTGACTAACTAGCTTATCTTATTTTTCCAGCCATTGGTGTTATATTCATAAGATAGTAATTTCCCACATTATGCATGTAGGAAAGATGACCAAACAGAGCAGCTGACTGAACTTTTACTAGAGTTGGAACAAGCTGTACTCATTCATCCTCATATACTATAGGATGACTCAGGACAGGAAGAAAAAAGTTTGATATGTAACTAATAGAAATAAATTCTGAATTCCTTATTTCTCTTCATCATTGTAATAGGGACTCTAGCAGGAGCCCTGTTACTTGGGCTAGTAGCAGGAGAAGTGACCTCTGATTGCACCCGGTCAGGTGGAGATGATTACTCACCTGAAGAGAGGTTGGAAGATTAGCCCGTGAAAACCAGGAATAAAAACGGCAGTGGGACATTTACAAGGTGCCTTTGGGCACCAAAGGAGAAACCAGGGGCTGACTGAGACCCTAGAGAGAGAGGCAAACAAGAAAAGTCTTACCTGCGGCTGGAAAGAACTTCAGGGACTCCGGACTACCTGAAGATATAACAGGTCCAGTTCCCAATGAACGGTGAGAGGACAGCGAGCACAGAGGGATACAGAGGCAGTGGAACCAGGCTCGGCAGAGGAGCCAGAACGAAGAGGAGAACTTTGGGACATGGCACAGGAAAACAGTGCCCAGAGAAGCCCCGACCCCATGGGGACAACAACTGTTTAAAAATAGACAGAAGAATCGGGCTGGAGCTGCAGGGAGCCACTCCCGACACAAACCACGGGCGGAGACTGAAAGATGCGGGGACCACGTATAGCTGATAAGGCAATCAGCAGTTTAGTTTAGTTTAAACAGAGTTTGATTAAAAGTTTCATGTCAAGTCTTTTCTTTCCTTTACAAATCAACTGCCTTTGCCAGAGGAGTATTTGGCAAGGCTACTGTTCGTTATCAGACCCTCTACTTTTAAAAGAATAAATCTTTAATTTGAATGTGGAACACATGGGTGATGTTTGTTGATCACAAGCTTTAACAATTTACTGATATCCTTCCTTTCTTATTAAATCCAAGTTGTGGCAGGCAAGCGCAGGAAGAACAAGTAAATTACCCAACACATGCACAATCATTTAAAACAATACATTAAGATTTCTCCCCCAAATGTATGTTGACAAATGAGTCTGTCTGATAGTCTGCTGTATCCAAACGTTAGGAAAAATGTGGAAATAAAATCATGTAAGGGAGAACAGCTGAAATCAACACTTCTTCATTTTTTTGAAAGAAGTGTACTTATTTTTCATTTTCAGCAAGTTTTTGCAGTCAGTTGAGTGTATTTTCAGTAGATCTAGTTTGGTCTTGTTAAAACTAAGTACCAAGCTAAATGATGAAAAAGCAAATGCTATCATAATGGTAGAAGTGCAGTGTTAAGTAATGGCATTAAACAGTGGCAGGCAAAACTAGTTAATATATTCAGGATTCATTTATGTTGTACCGTTTGAATTGCAGAACAAGTTTTTCACTTTGGAAAATGTGAGTCTTGCTATACTTGAGAAATAAATAAGCTTATAAAGGTATGATACATATTCATTTCTTAAGACCACCTTTGTTTTTTTTCAGAGATTTATTTTCAGGGTGTTAAGAGTGTTTCAATTCCCTCTAATAAAGTGGCGGGGAGAAGGGACGGAGTCAAGAAGATAAGGGGGGAGAACTGTGCAAATTTCAACAGAAAATAACTACCCTGACTGAAAGAATAATTAATAAGTATTTTCTAAACAACATTTCCCTTTCTGCTCTAAGCTGCATGCTGTGATAGAAATGTACAAAAAAGAGCATCTTTCTTTCTCTAACAGCAACATCTGTTTCAAGTTGCCATATCTTCCCAAATCCAAGATGAAATGGAAAACTCATAAATATGTTACCATTTTCCATGTATTCAAATCTCATTATTGGAGACTCATCTTAAATTCATCCACCCCACTACTGCTGCAGCAGGTCAAGCAACGATAGGAGTGCAACTGTGTGTGTGGGGGGGCAATGTGACAGGGGAGACTTGGCCCATACTCCTTACACCCTCCCAACTTTTTACAGAAGATATTCCGATTACAAGAGTTAAAAATATAAATACTGTTTTTGTTTTGAACATAGCAATTTTCAATAATTTGTCATGTTGTATAAGACAGTAATAAGTTTTGGGCAAACTTAAACATTTTTCACTTACCTGTATTACTTCAAACTACCCTAGGCCTAAAACCAGGCTAGCGAACAAGTACACACATGGTTCACTTTTGTTTAAAAACATTTGTGCTGCATTTTACAGACAATACATTATGTGGAAATTCAAGCTTAAAACTTAGACGTAAGTTTTTACTAAACATGGTTTTCCCCAACAATACTCAACTGTGTAGTCACTTTCCACTTTCCAGAGATACAAATCGTAAGATGAAGTGCTGCTATTATAAGATTTGTCACCAGGCATTTACATGTTACATGTAACATGGTCACAAAGTTTTATATATTCAATTGCTATACAGACGTTAACAAAAAAGTTTTTGGAACACTATTATAGGATAGATGGATAAATATTAATTCCATTTGACAAATGGGAACACAGAAAACTGCAACCATTTCCCAAAGATGACACAGAACCTCAGTGGGAAAGCCAGGATTAGAATTTAGGACTCCAGACTCCCCGTCACATGCAGAATATACATCTCCAGCCCAGGCCTTTTTCAAACTAACCACAACACTAGAATTTGCAACGGGAGGCTTTTGATTTTTTTCTACGACTTTTATTGCTTTATTTAGATGATCAAGATTAGATTAACTAGAGGTTATCCCCTGTTTACATAGTACTAAATTAAGGCACAGAAAAATTAATGCCTAGGGCATATATGGACATAAAGGCAAATCTCAAGCATACATACACCTGAAGAAAACTGCATCACAGCTGCACACAAACAAATAAGGAGTGCATTTGAAATCCTGAGAAACAAGAAGGTTCTGCATTTAAAAGGTAGGCATTTGAAAGTATGGGAAATTACTTCTGATTTGTCCAGAGGTAAATATTCCACTGCTTGGAGCAAGCTACATTGCTTCTAGGGCTTGTATCATGTTTGCAGCTTCTTTTTATCTTTTAATCTAAATACAATGACTTTGCCAAGTTAACCCATTCATACCATCCATGAATATGCAACTTGGTTGGCTACAGCCAAACAAAAGTTATTTTTAAAGGTAGACAGGAAAACAAAAAACATAAATTACAGAATAAACAATGTGTTCAACAGGAAGAAAGTTATCATTGAATGTTATGGAAAAAGTTGAAAGATACGTTTAGAACTTCATCTTATACAGTTAACATTTATTGTAACAAAACTTAAATTCTTTGCTTTCTTCTCCTTTTAAGGAGGCTCTGGTGAACGTGGGAAACTCGACTGACTTGCCTGGAATCTCAAAAAGACTATCAATACAACATGCAGGTACAGTTTATACTTAAACTGCTAGAAAGGAACAGCATTAAATCAGGGTGTTTACAGACAGTTTTGCCATCTAAACTCCAATTCTGCTTTGGGATCTGCATGAGCAGCGACTTGCAGAGCCCCAGTGAAATTAGCTGATGACACTTCTACATTAGAATTTCCCAAGCTGAGTTTCAAAAAGTACCCGCATTTCAAGCATATAAAGAGGAAAGGGAAGAAGGAAACTGAAAAGACGACTAAATTTGAGGGAGTTATTCTCAAGAAGAGATGGGGAACGTTCTTTTACTGAAACAGGTAATAAGGACTAGGTGGCATTACTGCACCTTTCCAGCAGGGGGAGCTGAAAGTAAAACAAATATGACTACAACTAAACTGCTAAATTTAGTTTTTACCACTGCAAATTTCTCATGAATTGGAGGGAATGCTTATGAAGGCTAAATTCTCATTTTGCATGACTGATATATCTGGGCTTCTCTGTTGAAGACAGCTATATTTCAACTGTGTTTTACATAGTTTCCTCAGCTCCCAGGTATACATAGAAATGAAAGAACCGCAAAATAAGATTACTATTTAGGAATCCATGCACTTTTCTTACCTTTCAACGTCTTTCACTTCTGATAATGGAGGGCTGTTTGTGCAGGATGTAAGAATGGGAACCAACACTATGAAAGGCTAGGTATTCTCTTGAATATATCCTAATGCATGCTTGGATCAATATGACTAAGAATCATGGAGATCTTTCACTCAGTAAAACACACACTCTTTCAGATGCTATCCCATCCCTCCAAAAATACTAAAAAGGACAAGATATTTTGGCTTTACTGATTTACACACTAGTTACCTGACAGGACAGAAACACTTCCAAATTATAATGTAGCTTTAAAAAAATCAAGTTAAAGTATTTAATTGATTTAAAGGAATTAAATAACCCTGAATATATTATTTGCTATAAACTCACCATTTTCATATGTGATACTAATTATTTCCAGGTTCTAAGTTTGTCCAAATAAGATAACAAAATAAAAGACTTCTATTACCACCACATCAGTATTTCTGTATTCTGAAACTATGCCTAAGAACTAATCAAACCCATTTGTGAAATCTAGTAATAAAACCCTGAATTTTAAGTCATAAACATATGCTATGTTCTATGAAAGACCATAGGGAATAAAATGACGCAAACATCTTAATAGTAAACTAGCATCAACACAACAGTGGGAAAACAAAACAACATCCTTGTACTCCCTTAAAAGAAGTCCAGAAGTCACCATATCCAACAAGAAGCTTATAGATTATTCTTAGAAACTATGCAGAGGCAGTAATATCGAAATAAAGAGTGATTGTTGCAAATTACTGTGCATCCAAGTTCACTTGACGCACATGCATGGAACAAGGTAAAACTAACATTCAAGACTGAGATTCCCCTAGGTCAAAGGTTACTAAGAATATTTACTAAGAATATTTTTCTATATGCCATAACACTTTAAGTACACAGATAATTCAAAACCAGATATCTAGATGGTTAGATGAACATCTTGCTGGGGTCATTTGACCCCAGTATTCTTTCCTGACATGGCAGGGGGTCGGACTAGATGATCTGCTCAGGTCCCTTCCGACCCTAGAAACTATGAAACCTGTGGTGTGGAGCGGAAGTTAAACTGATTATATGTTAGAAGAAATATGACCTCTGATACATAAGTCTTTAAAATGTCTATGTTACTATCCCTCATACATTCCACTTTAAAGCAATAAAGTTTCCCTGCATTAAAAAAACTTCACACATATTTTAGCAGTTAAGTACAGTATCATCCAATAACAATGATGATACTTAGTACTAGGGGTGTACGGAATGGGCCATATTCGATTCTCATTCGGCCCGAATCAGGGACAGTGATTTGATTCATTGATTCAGATTACTGTCCGGATTTGATTCAGCCGAATCTGAATCCAAAGATTCGATGCTGATTTGGAGAACGAGCAAATCGGCCATAGACACAGCTTTTTAAATGTTTTTTCTATACAACTCAAGGTACCAGGTGCGGTTCATGAACGCTGCAATGGTGGGACAGATGGGGCATCCACAGGAGCATGGGGGGACCACCCCACATGTGCTTGGTGACAAACCCAGAAGTGGACCAGAAGTACTTCCAGTCCACTTGCAGGTCTGCCGGGGAGCCTGCAGGGGGGCCTCCTTGTGTCCCCCCAGCTCAGCGATCAGCTGCAGGGGGACCCCAGGTGCCCCCCCAGACCCAGGAGGCACCAGCCACTGAGCCAGGGGGAAAGGGGGGGCCCAGTGTGCTCCCCAGCAGACCCAGAAGTGAACGGAAAGTGCTTCTGGTCTACTTCTGCATTTGCTGCTGAGCGCACTGGGGACACCCCCCCCACCACACACACTCCTGTGGGACACTCCATCCGCCCCACCAACTCAGCATTCATGAGCCGCCTGGTACCTTGAGGTATGTAGAAAAATCATTTAAAGCTGTGTCTATGTCTGAATTGTCAAATCTTTCCAAATCTCTCCGAATCAATTTGGAGGGTTCCAATTTGATTTGGAAAGATTACAGGGTCTCCTGATTTGATTCAGATTTGGAGACTTGGGCACTGAATCAGGCCAAATCTCCACCAAATTGAGCCAAATCTCCACTGAACTGAATCAATGACCAAAGCTTCACACAGCCCTACTTAGTACATCACTGTGAAAAGTGGTAGTCTTGAAAATATTTAAGGCATTATATTCCTTATACAACATTTACGTGTAGCAACATGCAGGCCTGTAGCTAAGGCTCCTAGAACAGAACAAAACTAAAATTTTAAAGTGAGATGCTACTTGATACTTCATTACCAGTGTCAGCAGTTTTAGCAAATGGAAGACAAACTCATGGCTTCTTAACATAACTGATGTTTAAAAAAAAAAGAGTACAGCGATGTCCTTTGCTGTTTAGTACGGAATAGTAAGAAATTCAGCTCAGAAAACAACAAACACTTAAATGTTACTTTTCTTTCAGCAGACAAAAGGTACACCAGGGAAAACATTAAATGCACAAATACTTGAATTACATGCTGTACAAAATGTGTACCTAAAAAGCCATAACTGAGTTGCACCTTAGGCCCAGCAGTCTAAAAAGTGTCATTAGAGATTCAATATTTTGCTAAAATAACATTTCAGGTTATATCAAAAATGTAAAAAGTATACCTTTGTTAAGTATAAAGGTGCAAAAGTTAATTCTGAAGCCTTGACATTTTTATGTTTTGATGTCTGGTTTTAAACTTAACCATTTCCAGAGAAAACAGCTTAAATGTGAAAGTAGCATTCTTTAGTAGAGGAAAAACTAACCAAAATCTTGGAAATAAGCATTAGTGAAATAAAGGAAAAGCAACCAAGTGTCATCTAAATTCAAGAATAAAATTGTAGGAAGAAAAATATTCTCTCTCTCTTAACGCCCAGACACACAGCCTATTTACACAGGTGAGCAGCCCTGTGCACTGGTATAAACAAATAGAGGCTAAATCGTATCCTGGGTCAACTTTGCATACCAGGTATGAACTTATCCTTGGAAGAACTTGGAATAAACATACACAAACGTAAGTTTACAAATTATTCCAGATGGCCTTCTGCTTAGTGCTATTGCTGGCTCTGATATCATAAAGCAGTACAATGCAATAGCAACCTACAGTCTTCTAATTTAAGATAAACTGCTCATCTGCCTATTCCAGATCCTGGAATTAATGTGTCAATGCTTGTATTCAGGTGCTCAATTTCAGTAAAACCAATGCTCATGAAAATATTTACAAAGCCAAGTAGAAACTGACAAACCGGGGGGGGGGAGACAGACTATCAACCAGTTCAGATACAACAGCATTAACTTTTCAAAAATAAAAAATGCATGGACTGCCTTATCGCCAGTCATAAAGGTACTTAAAAATACATTTTACTTTACTCTTTTATCACAAAAGAAATTGTGAAATAGCATATTTTCTCACATACAACATGTACTTTGTCTCTGGAAAACTGAACATAGAAAAAAAGGTTTTTCCAGAGTCATGGCCAACTGCATGACAGAGTTAAATCCTTATGGCAGGGGTTGTCAACTGGGGGTTCATACATCCCCCCCAGGGGTACTTGGGAAGGCCCTAGGGGGTACGCATAGGCAAGTGAAGACAGAGCGCTGCCACCCACCACCCCATGCTACAGCCTCCCAGGAGCAGGGCTGGGACAGGGCAAGGGCAGTAGCACCCCCCTGTGGGCTGCACAAGCACAGCCCAGCCAGCCAGATGAAAGGGGGGGGAGGAAGCTTGAACACAGCAGCCGCCACCCACAACCCCGCACTGCCACTGCTCCGCATACAACCATGTGTCACCCTCTCACCATCCCTCCCTGCATCCAGCCACCGGGAGTACACTTACTAAAAGAGGTTGAAAACCCCTTCCTTTTGGGAATATAGAATGTCCAGGAAGTGTGGCACAGGGAACTTCTGGTGCCAGCTGTTTCACCCAGACTGTCTCCTAGGATGCCACACTTTATGGACAACAACAAAGTTTTAGCTGAATGTAAGATACTGATCTATTTTATTTGTAAAGAATCAAGAAGGGGAGAAAGGAGGATGTCGGCAATTATAGGCCAATTGGTCTTACCTTGGTCCTTGGGAAAACCTTCAAGAAAATTATCAAGGGGCACATCTGCAAGGGCCCAGCAGGGGAGGTAATGCTCAGGGGCAACCAACCTGAGTTTATTGAGGGCAGGTCCTGTCTGGTTATCCTGGTTTCTTTTTATGATCAGGTCACAAAGTCCCTGGATGAGGGTGTCAGGGTGGATGTCGTCTTCCTGGACTTTAAGAAGGCCTTTGACATGGTTTCCCACCACATTCTCTTAAACAAACTTGGTGACTGTGGCACAGGTGCTTACACAGTCAGATGGGTGGCAAATTGGCTAGATGGTCGTACCCAGAGTGGTGGTAGACGGGTCATTTTTGACCTGGAGGGATGTGGGCAGTGCAGTCCCCCAGGGCTCCACATGCCCGCATCCTGGGACATGTACTGTTCAACATCTTTATCAGCGATCTGGATGTGGGTGTGGAATGCACACTGTCCAAACTCACTGACGACACCAAGTTGTGGGGCGAGGTGGGCACGCTAGAGGGAAGGGACAGAATCCAGCTAGATCTAGACAAATTGCAGAGGTGGGCAAATGAGAATAGGATGGAATTCAACACAGACAAATACAAGGCACTGCAACTAGGGAGAAAGAACCAGCAACACACCTATAGGCTGAGGAACACCCTTGTCAACCTGGTGGCAGAAAAGGGTCTTGGAGTCAGTCGACTCCAGGATGAACATGAGCCACCAATGTGAGGAAGTGGTCAGTAAGGCTAACCGCACCTTGTTGTGCATCTACAAATGCATCATGAGCAGGTCCAGGGTGGTGATCCTTCCTCTCTAAGCTGCATTGTTCACGCTGCAGTTGGAGTACTGTGTCCAGTTCTGGGCTCCGCACTTCAAGAGGGACGTGGCTAGCACTGAGAGGGTCCAGAGGAGGACCACTCGCATGGTCAGGGGGCAAGGGGGCACGTCCTATGAAGAGAGGTTAAAGGGCCTGAACATATTCAGCTGCCATATGGCTGAGAGAGGATCTGGTGGCCATTTACAAACTCACGGGGGGGACTAGCAGTAATTGGGGAAGGCTCTGTTCCCCCAGGCACCACTTGGGGTTACTAGGAATAACGGCTACAAATTGTTAGAGAGAAGCTTCAGGATATTACTTTATAGTTAGGGCTGCCAGGCTCTGGAATGGGCTCCCAAGTGAGGTGGTATTCTCTCCTACCTTGGGAGTCTTCAAGAGGAGGCTGGACAGATATTTGGCTGGGGTGATATGACGCCGGCACCCGTTCCTGCTCGGGGCAGGGAGTTGATGATCTGGATGATCTATTTAGGTCCCTTCTGATCTTAAGTACTATGATACTATTACACTATGCCTCATTGGATCTGGAGCTCCAACACTTGGTAAGAAAGTAAAATATTTGATTACAGTTCATGGTCATTTTGAATTCTTTGTAACTAATACAGAAGCCTAATGAATAAACTGACCCTCAATTAACTTTTAACACATTCAGAGCTATTATGCACAAAGACAGAACGAACATGCAGTCCCTCTTATGCAGAAGTTAATATGTATTTAATATTGTAAATTTAAAATCTTAACATGCCCTTGGTCTATTCAAAAGAGTAACTGTTTTATCTAAAAATGTTTCAATGGAAAAAACACTTTCATTTGGTCAGAACCTTTCAAAATTGTTGAAGTACCTGGAAGCTTAGTATATGAACACTGACTTTTTTTTTAATCATTAGGAATCTAACCAAAAATGTCCATGTGCTCACAGTTTTCCAGTTCAGAAGGAAAATACATCTCAGACTTCTTCTTGTTTGGTTGGTTTTTTTTCAGGTAACTTCATATTAACATTATATTAACCTTGGCTACGTATGAAAACTAGAGTTGGAATTAAGAGTTTTACTACAAAAATAAATCATCACATGTAGTACCATATTGTTTAATCCAGGAACATTATTTAAAGAGCATAAGTATATTAAAAATATGCTCCTGGCAGACATTACACTCAAGACATGATTAGTCTGTTAATCGTGTCTTAAGCAGTAAACTAGCCACACACTCATGGTGTCACAAAAAGGAAAGATATACACAAAAATATGTAATACTTTTGTAGCTTGTTTCTATCCTGTCTTAAATTGAACATGTGGCAGGGTTAGGAACACACCAGAGTTTCCAACTAAATCCAGGGAGGTCAAGTGATTCCTGGCTGGCTCCACACCTGCACTAACCTGGAACCAGCCCCAGTGCAGTCTCCACTGGCCAGTGATCAGCTGATTGTCAACTGACTCCAGGACAACACTGGGGTTCCAACTGGCCCTCGTGCAGTCCCTGGAAACAACTAATTATCATCTGATTGTCAGGCACCTGGCTTTCAACTTACCAGTGCAGGGGGAGCCTGGGATCATAATCCTGAACATCCTCCACACTTGGAAGTAGGGAACACTTGGGGTCTGATGCTCGAGCCCACAATCACATTTCCTGCTATTCATGTGTATTATGGCAGGAGGTGCAATCACTTGGATCGGAAATCAGATTCCACTGTGCCTTTAAATGAACATCTGTCAGTGGCCACACAAAACTATGGTTTGTAAAGAGAAAAGTTTTTAAGACAGTTGGGCTAGGGACAAACATTCAAAAAGCCTGAATTGATTCAATCATTGCAGGTTAGAGCAGAGAGCCCAGCCAAGCTCAGCCCAGCCCAGAGAGCATGCCAGTATGCTAGGGGAGTCTGGTTTAACTTAAACCAGGAAGGGGTCTGGGACATACATTGCATAAAATGTGTGTCCCTAGCTTTGGAGCAAGTGTTCTACATTCCTTCCTTCAGGCTTTTAATATGCCCAATTCAAAATATACCATTTGAAGATGAACTAGCCAAATATTTTCATACACAATCTTAGTAATGATATTTTTACCATGACTGCTGTGCTATATTACTAAGACTGAATTGTTGTTTATTTAAATATTTTAATCACCAAGATAATACATAAAGTGTAGCTCATTTTTATGCAAGACTTGAGAAACGAGTGAGGTTATTAAAATCATTGTTCCAATTTTTAATCACGAAGATAAGAGAACAACTGACAATAAACCTATTAATGCACATGCAAAAACTACAATATTATCTAACAAAGTGAGCAGTAAAAAAGAACAGTAAAAAAGTTCTTCCTTATGTCCAGCCTGAAACGGTCTTGCAGGAGTTTATAATCGTTCGACCTTGTCATCCCTTGGGGTGCTCTGGTGAACAAATGTTCCCCCAGATCCTGGTGAACACCCCTTATAAACTTATAGGTGGCCATCTCTTACAATGGAGTAAACCAATAAATTTATAAAGCTTCCACTGGTATAAAAACTGCTACTAGCAAGAGAAAAGTCAAGTTATTTTTTATTAAAGCAGACTCATTATTCAATCAAATCAGGGTCATTTTTATTAAATCAAGTTATAAAACTACTGAACTCAGCCCAATTCATATTCTTTCCTGTCACTGTCAGGAATCATATTTTACCTTACTTAACATTTTAAGGATTATATTATCTGCTGGCAGATTTAGGAAAAATAAAAATCTGAAGACATTAATGGACTTTTTAAATAATAAGTTTTAATTACCCTCACTGCACCCCAAATGCCAAAACTAATTACAACTACAAATGTAATTTTGCTTTTGCAATGAAGTAAAATGCAATCCATAACAGGTAACATAATTTACAAGTCAATGATATACTATGCTTGCTATATTACCCAAGTTACAATACAATAATCTTTCCTTTTAAAGCATTAATTTAAACAATACTGCATACTTAAGCAATAAGACATCACTGGGTGTGTATATGATAGAATAATGACACGCTTCAGCAGTTAATAATCTACAAAACATGTCATTATTAGCCTATAACACACACCCTAGTGTCTTATCAGGATACAAAATATTAATTGAAAATGAAATATGAGACATACCCCTAGTATGTACCTTTAATCTAAAATTATTAATCCACAAAATATTTTCCTATGCATCTGTAATACACACATTAGAGTATGGGAAATAATTCCTCTTTCTAATGATTTTTTTCTTTTAAGTACTTTTATGGGTTTAAAGGTGACTTCTGATCAATGAGGCATAGCCAACACACCCCATCAATGTATCACTGTGGTCCAAAAGGGACTTTTGAAAATGAGTGGTTGTTCTCTCTCCATTCCTGTTTTTCAATCCATGGATTGAAGGATTAAGAGATTTTAGTTAAATTCTTAGATAAACAAATCACAAACTTCCTTAGATATAAGCACCATATTTCTTTCAATTTGAGGCCAAAATCAGCATCATATCTGAAAGTATCTTGACAGAAACAAGACATACAGTTTTATATTTGCCTTAATTGTATTATGGCCCACCTTGGGAAAAATTTAACAGTTGGAAAAAGCACAGGGGATACTGGGTTTCAGTGATGGGAACTGACATGCAAGCCAATCATCTATCCTTCACCACCACAGGGAATTAAAATGAAAATATTTTCATGCTATTCAACACCAACAAAATTAAATACAAGAATACCTTCTTTTTCTCCATTCAAATTCAACCAGCATTATATTTTTAAACAATACAGACACAAGACAATACTTTCTCTTTTGGATACACAATACAGGGTTCTGACTATCATAAGTAACTAATATTGCTTGATCACATGAGCTTTTAGCAAGATGATTCTCACCTTGGATTTTCTTTTAAACCCCTTACAGTTCCACACTATGCAAACACTGCAGATGTTTAATGTTTCTTTAGTTATATGAACTGAAAATAATTTCCTGATTCATGTTAGTTTTCACAATTCCCTTGCTCAAGAAAATGGAAAATTCTAGATTATATTAAGCATTTTAATTGCAATATGTTCCAGAAAGTATCCAGTCTTTATATAATATCAAGTACTGTTGATAGCTTTGGTTTAAATAAATAGCTAAACATGATAATGTGAAAATAGGTCTTTTTAAATTAAGAACAGAAAAAGTGTCATATTCAGTCAGACCAATGGTCCATCTAGCTTAGTATCCTGTTAGTGGCAGAAGTGGATGCTATACAAGGAAAGCACTGAACCAGGCATCTCTACAGTGATCTATCCCCTGTTCAGTACTCTCCCTAGCATCAACCATTTATTGGGTTAGAGATGCCAAATAAAACATCTCCAACCATTCTGTTCCATCACCATTAACAGATCTATCATCCAGGAATGTATCCAGTCCCTTTTTGAATCTGGCTGTGCTATCTGCTTCCACTACCTCCTCTGCAGCAATGAATTCTACAAGGTAATGTGTGTAATGAAGTACTTTCTCTTGTTAGCTTTAAACCTGTCACCTACTCATTTCAGCTGGTGCCCCCCTAGTTCTAGTCCACACACTCCATGATTTTATAGGCCTCTATTGTAATCTCTCACCCCTTCAGCCTTCTACTTTCCAAACTGAAGAATCCTAGTCTCTTTTGGTCTCTCCCGGTATGGCAACTGTCTGGGTGCCTGATCATTTCAGTTGTCCTCTATACCTTTCCTAATTGTACTACACCCTTTTGGAGATGCAGGGACCAGAACTGCACACAGTATTCAAGATGTGAGACCACCATGGATTTGTATAATGGCATGATTTCATTTACCATTTTGTTTTCAATTCCCTTATTAATGAGGCCCAACATTTTATTGGATTTTTTGGTCACCACTGCACACTGAGTTGATTTTTTTTAAGGAACTACCTACACTGACTCCAAAGACTCTCTCCTGGGTTGTAACAGTTAGTTAAGTTGGCATCATATGCAAACTTCGAGATTTCAGTGGGCACCATTATTCCCATGTCAATGATGAAAATATTGAACAAAATTGTGCACAGCACAGATATTGTTAAAATACTTTTAAAGAATTTCTGAATTGAAATGCAGTATTAATGGTTTACTGACAGTCAAATCAATGATTTCTCAAACGGTTTGTTATTCACTATACTTTGCACCGCACATTCAACATCTACTTCTATAGAAATTTGTTGTTAGAATACTGCCTCAATAAGGACATGTCTAAATATGGAAAAAATATTTACTCTCCACTTACCTCCTGAGAATCTTGGCAATTCTACCATTATTTGGGATGAGGAAGTCAAATTTAATACAAGGAACATAAACAGATACGTGACAGGCTCAACAACAGATCTTAGAACTTACAAATGCCAGCAAGTCTCTGCAAGTATATTAGTGCAGCCAAACTGAACGAAATAAGCTCTTCTGGTATGTAGTTATAGCAAATATGCATGAGGTGATGCTGAGAACTAGACAAAACTGGCACTTGGCAAATTTTAAAACAAACACCAAAGGCAACAAACATAGTCTGCAACCCTAGTACCCAATTGCAAACTGCTATTTTGATATAAAAATATATTCAATTCATTATTCAAGTCTAAGTTCTGTTCCATCATTAAAGGTAATGAATTCCTAATGTACAAGTTGAAGTAATTTAAAGAAATAGATGTGTTTTGTTGTAAAGAAACAAAATCTCAATTCCCAAATAGCTTTGAGACAGAGAATGCATCATATTAGGCATTAGTTCTTGATCTGCAAGGAAACTATGGACGTGAGCAAAAATGCACAGTTCTAGTGGAACTCAGTCTACCACCTAGAACAGGAAATTAATCTACGTATAAAGCAATGACACGGTAAAATTATTTTAATATAGTTTATCTAAATTAATTGTACTGGATTCTGTTAAATTACAATTATTTTACTGTTTCTTCTGTATTTGGGTTGCCTTTGTTTAAAGCAATTGATTTGGTAACTTTCCCCGCTCCCATCCAACATGAAAACATCCTCTCTCTCACTTAAAAAAACAAACGAACAAGGAATGACCAACTTCCTTTAGCCAGCCAGTAGGCTGGCAAGCTGGATGAAGCAGCTCTACAGGCCAGATCTGCCCATGGGCCATACAGTTGATTCCCTTGCTTATGAGGATCAAAGGCAGAAGTTACAGTTATTGCACAATTCATGCACGTTCTGCATGTTAAATTATAACACGAAAGATGGTCAAGCAATTTATCATATAATAAAAAGGACAAACCCACCTCAGTGAAGTTACTCATTCAATGTGGAACTTCTTTGTGGTAGGTATGCATCATGCACTCATTTCAATGTCTGGCACTACTGAGACCCTCTGCTATTCCACAGTAAGTTCTCTCTCTCCCACCTCCCCATGCAGCTGGCTCATTGACACCCTGGCCATTAATAAGTTGATAAAAAGCTTGCCGGTTGCCTTGTCCTGTGTGCCAAGCAGCAGCAATCTGGACAGAATTACAACCAGCAGGGCTGCCTGGGCAGGAAAACCAGGACACACTGCTCTTCCAGCCTGCAGGCACATCCTTGACAAGTTCCAAATGTGCCTGCAGCATAGGATCTGAGAATGAGAGACCAGACAGGGGACAGTTCTATCCCAGACCCAGGAGCTGAGCCCTGCTTAATTCTGCCAATTAGCTGACAAGCAGGATCTGGCAGAGGGAGTCCACCAGCTCTGGCACACAAGGGAATTTGTGCAGCCCAGGATGGAGGAGTCACTTCCTAGTCTCAGGTTACTTGTGTGCTTAGAAGCTTAAATGGCGGTAATTATGCAGCCCAGGATCCAGGCATACTTGCCTGTGGCCTGCTAGTATGCCTGAACTTTTAAAGGGTGAGCACGTAGCTCCGGACAAAGAAGCCACTTCCCAGGCCTGACTACACACCTGTGCTTTAAAAGTTCTCTAAGCTTGGGCAGGGAACCTCCTCACCCTTACTGCCTCACAAGCAGCTGGCAGGGGCTGATCAGGACACAGACCCCAATCAGCCCCAACACTGTGGGATGCTCCTAGGCACCCCCAACCTGCCTGGTAGCAAGGGCTGCCTGCAACCCAGAAACCTTAAAAAGCTGCTGGTGCTTGAACAACGATAGTCCATTGAAGTGTTAGGAACTTTAAGGCAAGGGACAGACATTACACATAAACTGGTTTAAGTGATCAGAAACCAGTTTAAACCTGTAACAGATCAAATGTTCAGTGCATATAAACCAGTTTTTAAATGGCTGAAGATGGTTTGAGATAAACCTGGTTGAATGCAGTATCAGACTTAACTGATTTGGGCCAAACTGGTTTATGCAATGTCTGTCCCAGACCCCTTGCTGGTTTAAGTTAAACCAGACTCCCCCAGCATCCCAGCATGCTCTCTAGGCTGGGCAGGGCTCTGCTCCACAGCAGAGATGACCCCTCCCCTCTGCTCCCTGGCTGGAGCTCGGCAGAGACTGCAAGCAAATGCTCGGCTTCCCCCTGTTCTCTCCACCCCCAATTCCTGATAAGCAGAGACTGCCCCATCCCTTCTGCCTTACACAGGCACCTCTCAGCATTAGCTAGCAGGCCACACGCTGGCTATGGTCCGTGCTGTGACAGATGGGACAATGGCAGAATCAACAGGTAGCTGGTAATGTCCCTCTGTTATTTTCTTAATGGGGTGATAAACACTGACTTAGCCGTAATAAACACTGTGTTATCAATTCCCTGCTGGGCTCGTCAGAAGCTGGGGGGGCGGTCTCCCTAATGAGAATACCCTGCTGAGGCCTGGCCACGCCCCCTCAGCTCAGCTCTATAAAAGGGAAGGGAGGGCTGCTCTAGCTTCCCCTGGCTTCTAGCCTGAGCCACTGCAGGCATGTGCCTGCATTTCTGGTATGCCTGTACAGTTACAAACTGGTTTAGCCTAGCCAGGTTAGACTCACCTGCAAAGACTGAATCAATTCAGGCTCAGGCTTTTGAATGGCTATCCCTAGCCTAAAAGGCTCACAAGCATTGTTCAATGACAGGTTCCCCTGGAGTTGGGGGAACTACAAAGCTGCCTTTTATCACCCCGTGGCTGGAAAACATGCCATTGTCACCCTCCAGCCAGGGGCCTTTGAATGCCTGGCTGCCCACAGCATTTTATTTTTGTTGTGCTAACAAACTCTGTAGCAGGACAAAAGTAACATCTGCCAGGAACCACAGAGAGCGCCCTATGGTGGACAACATAAGTAACAAAATACTGATATCACACCAGTTTCACTTAAATAGTAATTGTATAACATTTATATTAGTGTAGCACCTGGAAGATTCAATCAAGTTGGCCCCCATAATGTTAAAGATGGTATAAACAACTAAAAATGACTATCTATATCCTTAAGTGCTAAAAAACTAAAAACTAAAAAAAGAGGGAGCAGATCTATGAGAAAAGACAGGAGCAGGTGAAGGTGAGAGAAAAGGAAATGTGAAGTTCAGACCTTTTTAAATCTACAAAGAGAAAATAAAATGAACCTCCAGGTTATTTTTCTTCCATATTTATAGCACAAGAAAAAGGAGGAAAGAAAAAGAGAGGGAAAAGGTTAGCCACAGTCCATTAAGGGGAGCTAAGGAGCCTAGAGTTCCAGAAAAGTGGCATTCAAAGGAGTCCTGGCTACAGGTTAACTTTAACGTGTTTATTTAGGTTCACTCCACAGCTACTGCAGCTTTGACAAAGGAAGAACTTGAAACCTTGAAGCATATACAGACGTGGAAGGAGGCGGGGTCTGTACACACACATACACAAATCCATAAAATGAAGAACTGCAGTGTGCCCAGTTACAAACTAATGAATGACTAGTTTAACGATCTCTAAAAGGAAATTAAATTACTTCCTTGCAGGTTTATCTTGTTATCTATAATGTGTACATAAAAGAGACTTTTTAAAAGATCTTCTGTAACTTTGCTTGTCTTGAAGATGATCAAAATGTTTACAACTAAATACCGTAAATTTAGAAGGGATCTCTTTACAAGAATGGCACCCAACTTTCCAACCCTGTAGGCCAGATGAGTGGCACAGGGTCAGCACACAGGTTCAGTCCATAGGCATGACCCTAAGCATTGACCTAATCCCTCACACCCTGAGCTGGCTGTGTGCTGGCCTGCACTTGGATCTAGGAGGGCCAAACCACAGGACTCCCCACAGGTTTGGAAATTTAGGAGCAGAGAAACAGCAATTAATGCTACCACCATTTTTCTGCCACCAAATTTCTGTACCCTTGGAGAGCCCTGCAGACTAGACAATCTGGTTCCATGAGCCGGATCTGGCCCGCAGGCTAAGGATTAAGCACCCCTGATTTACAACATTATAAATCTTTTATGACAACATCCGAATGAAACTGTGTACTTTGTGACAAGAAGGGTTACAGTGGCCAATCAAAAAGAAATCAACATAAACAACTATATTATTTCCTTACTATGTAGCTCTTATCTAGAAACAATATGTAATGTTTGTAAAATACTACATAAAATATTGCATGCACAATATTACAGAATCAGAAAGAAATTCACCAAGGCACTGATTTTCAAACAGAGGTATATTAGCATGAACTTTTGACCACAGTACTGGTTAGCCAAGCTGTAATACAATCTAAAGCCAAGCCATCTATTACTTATAAAAGAACACCAGGTTTTAGATTCAGGGACCTGCAGCTAAAGATATTATAGATTTATCAATTTACATAAAATTGTTTCTCTCCTGTGCTCCCCCAGCCATCCTTACAGGGGGATCTGAAACCAGATTGTTTACCTAACATGTTCCTTTTAAATCACTGTACCACAAAAAAAAGAGCAAAAATCCTTCTCTAAGTTTCCTGCCTGAAGTTGCTTCTGGGATTGAAAAGATCCCAACAGGCCTTCAGGTAAGTACAGCTTGCCCCATGCTTCCCTTTCTCACTCCCCACCTGGGGCTAGGGCAAAATGTTGCTCTTATTTCAGCTGGAGCCAAGACAAACCATCTATTTAGTTTTAGGTCTGCCCTCAGCTACTTAAATAGCAAGACTGAGGAAGATTAAATATGACATATATAATAATATATGTAAAATAATACATAAAATATTGCACATACAATATTATAGAAATTCATCTTGGTACTGATTTTCAAACCGAGATATATTAACACAGAACTTTTGCCATAGTATGGGGTAGCTACTTGTAATACACACAATAAAGTCAGCCCTTCTATTGCTTAAAACAGCAGTGCCCAAACTTTTGGCCCTGCAGGCTAGATGAGTTGCCTAGGGCCAGTCCACAGGCCGTACAGGACCCAGGGTTGCAGCACCGCCCCCCTCCCACCAGAATTAAGTCTTGGGCACCTGCCACCACCTCTTCCTGCTCCAACACACTGGAACTGGGCTCTAGCACGACCTCATCCTGCCCCTGCATGTCAGGTTTGGGCACCCAGCACCACCACCTCACACCTCCCATGCACCAGGATCAGGTACCTGATGCAGTGCACAGGTCCAAGGTCTCCCCACAGCACTAGAAATATGACAGCAAGGGAATGGTGCCATGGCTCGCCCACCCCAAATTTCCAGACATATGCGGAGTCCCATCAACCAGATAAGACAGTGCTGTAGGCCGGATCTGGCCCACCAGCTGGGGTTGAGCATCTCTGACTTAAAAGAAATATGCTCAAGAATCACCAGATATCAGATTGAATAATTTACAGCTAAAAAAGAAAAGAAAAATCTTATCTAAACCATCAGAAGAAACTTGGATTAAACCTGGCACAACATACACAAACAATTCTGATTTAAGTCACCAAAATACTTAACTGTGTAAGATAAATTTCAAGATTTGCTGTGGAACTGATGAAACATCCTTCCAAAAGAGACTATTAACATTCTTATAAACTGACTGAAGGAAATACAAAACTTCATTTAGCTCTCTTTAATTTGCTTTTTTTTGAATTGCTAGAAAACATTCCAAGCCGATTCATAACCACAGGACTAGCTCTTCATATAAATCAATTCTGGATTCCTAGAATATTCGTACTGACCTGGTTCAAATTTCACAATCTTATGTTTAAGCCAATAGACCCCACAGATTAGACACTCATTATTTCTTTCTGTTCCTATTTATACAGTCTTGGAAATTATCATTTCTTATATTTGTGACAACTCAGTAAGTAGGTATGGATTCGATAGGCACATACTCCCTAACCCTTGCCTGAAATACCTAACAGAAACTTAAGCCAGCTCCTAAAACATTTAAATAAACAGAATGCATTGTAACATAACTTCTTTTCCTACCATGATAAGTGCCTGCTCCTTAGGGAAAGTTCATTACTTAATATCTCTGATGAGAGATCCATGAAAATAAAATGTTGCATCAGAGCTTATAGGTACACAAGCAGCTTGAAATCTGATCTATTGTAAAAAATGAACTGAAAAATAGTTTCAAAGCATTATATCATCAAGTCTTCATCCCCACTTTTATATTTACCATTTTCCTATTTTGATTTTTCTTCACTCCACTTAGGACTGTGGGAAAAATACGACAAGGAGCGGCAACTCATTATTTGGGTGAAGCCATGCAATTACATGTTTGACAGCTGTGAGAGTCCTGCATCTTTGTCCTCTCAGGTGACAGACCTTATGCATTGCCTATCTAAGGCTGGAATATTTAAATTCTCTCACTCCTAGATCAGGACATATGCTAACTCATCCTTTATGTCAATGACTTCTAGCCTGCAAATCTGACTGAGTTCAAATACCCTGCATGTTTTGCCTTGGGTGTCTGATTAGATGCACAGTAACAAAACAGCCCTTTCAAAACAAAAGAGCAAAGTAGAAACAAGATTTTCAAAGGAAAAATTAGGATTTTAAAAGAGTCCACATGTCCATCTTACCTGAAATTTTGATCTCTAATGGTAGCTAAGATAAGCCTAACTTCTTAGGCCCTTCCTTAGGGTTGTTTATGTTTCAGTCTCTTTCCCTCTAAAGAACTATTGCCTTGACACAACTATATTTGGTCTTTCTTCATGAAAACAATCCTGTAGGTTGGGTAGGATATCTAGCCAGAGTCTTTGGAGCCAACAGTGCTCGCTGTAGTCCCTTAATTTTTAACTGTCAATTTATAAATGTTTATCAGGAGCCTTCTTCTCTTTTCTGACAAACTCCCAGGGCATGTCTACAGAATAGGTGGAAAAAACTTTCAAAGTGGGTTAAGCCAAAGTGTGGCAGAAAGCTCTTATGTTTTAAATGGAGTTACTCACAAAACAACTTTAAATTAGACATTTAATACACACCATAACTTTATCGAAATTAACTTTCAAGTTCCTACTAAGTTAAGACAGAAACTTTTCAGTAACCATACCAATAGACAGCATCAATGAATTGTTGAAAAGCAGTTTCAAATCTACCACATCAGGTAAAATCTGAACTGGGAAAAAACAACAGAAAAGGTGTAGCTATTCATCTGTAATTGTGCTATTTCAAAAGTTACCTCTGAGGACCCAGTGCCCTGACAAGACAGGCTGTAATCCCCAAGATCATCAAGATCTCGGGCCCCTGGGAGAGGGACTCATTTTGATACAAAATGCTAGTGCTTCAGTGCCCCCCTTCTAAAACATCCCATGGCTCCCTCTAACATCCCAATTACTTATTTGAAGAAACTCCTCAGATTCTACATGTAATATTGTAAATGGCAGAATAGAAGTCCATCTGAAGACAAATACCTACTGAAGACAGAAGCAGAACTGTGAGCTAATATTTTCTTCCCCCAGAGGATATCGTATCAACTGGTCTTGTATCCTACGAAATTAAAAAACATAAGGAGCCTCCATAAACCCAGATTCCCCAATCTTACAGAAAAACACATGTATGAAGATATTCATATAAACTCTATGAACCATAGAGATTTCTTGAGTGCTAGCCACAGCAGGTAAAAAGAAAGTCCAGAGAAATATTAAGTAAATATCAATAACCAAAGGGCATTAGCTTGTAGATGGGAAAGGATAAAGATTGTTCCTTCATGGATACCCAGAAAAATGTCAGCAGACAACTGTTATAGTGATTTAATTTAACCTACTGTAATACTTTGAATGACTAACTGTCACGTACTCAGTAAGTTCCCACCAGCTGTTCTGCCATTACCTATCAATTCTTTTTGCTCTTAGGTATTGTCCATTGAGCAAAACTTCCAGTCTTGTTGCAAATGTCTATACATGTTTTTCAAAAAGTGTTCTCTAAGAAAAACCATAATAATTAAAATTTCAAGTCCCTATACTGTACAGACCATCCTTGCTATGACAAAGTGAGAAAAAAAAAATCAAGATCAATTTACAGCACTATGAAGAAAATATCATCTTTGATCCACAAAACAGACATGTACCTAGTCAGTGGACTTGTTTAGACATATTATTATAAGACTGGTATGGTATTTTGGGCAATGCTCTGTTTTTTCTAATTGTGCTATTGAGATGCAACCAGTCCTTCTTTAATAACTTAAACTTTTTAAAATCATCATAATAGACTAAGATTATAACTCAGATAAACAGGAGTTTCCTGTAATTTGCCTTTTTTTCCTACAAGATTATATAAGCAGATGATACTAATAAACAGAACAGCGAAAAGAAACACAGGAAAATAAATGAAACCAGCAGTGTAAAAAGAAGTGAAACTAGCAGTGTAATTTCCCATTCAAAATGAGGCAATGCATTGCAAATTGCTCCATAAACTTTTTTTTAATCAACTTTTAAAGACTCACTGGTGGAGTCTTTACTGTTTACACTCAAGACCTTTGACCATGGTTTGGACTTGCTTGAAACCCAGATTAACCTACCCTGCTGAAAGTGTGGATTACACCCTAAATTGCTCTGTACCGCAAGGCAAAACTCAGCTACAGAGGACAGGAAGAGGGGGGTGAGGGGGAAGGCATCCGAGGGTCGATACTTTTCCTGTACCTTGAGTTCTCCCACAACCGAGTGGAAAAGAACCTTAGGCTGTTTCAATATAAAGATCTGGTACGGTTCTAAATACATACACAAGTCCAGACGCACTGAAGACAGCTGCATGTGTATGGAGTTGCATGCAGTAGAAATGCTCATACTACCAGCTAAACCAATCACACCTAGCAGCAAATCACCCAGAATAACTGTGCTGTGCAGATAAAGTCCAGCTGTCAATAGGTCAAACAAAAAGTGTTACATGCAGGATTCAGAAGATGTTTCAGTTGGTTACCTCCAGAAACTGGTCCAAATGTGTGGCTGAACTGTGCATGCTTCAAATGGCTCAAAATCTTTGATAAATAAAAGAGTTCTAAGTCAGTTTTATGCTAGGAAGCTAAGACCCAAGAGTAAAAATTCAGTGAAAACAATATCTTTACAATAAAAGCAATTCTTCCTCAGTTACCTCCTCTGCAGACCTGTTTATTTCACTGCCTGATAGGAAGGCAGTGCCTTTTACTTCAAGGGCCTTTGCCATTAAAGTAAAAGGCATTTGAAAGCCATTGAGGAATTACTGAATCATTCAGAATAGGCTGTTCATTCCCCAATCCAATAATCTTCAAACAATTTCTAACTACATTGGTTGATTTCAGAACCCTGCTTCCAGTGAACACATACCATAAACAGTATGCTGAGTGAAAGGATTTTTTTCTAGATTAGACTGCCTACATATATTCAGAATTAAACAAAAGGAAAAGGAATGTAATGGAAAAATGAGACCTACCACAGAATTATTCAATAAAACCTTACTACTCTGTATTTAAGTGCACACTTTATATATAATCTGCACAAAAATGTAGACATTTTCTCATCTCCCAGGAAAGCTTTAACAACAAATGTTGCACTTACATTCTGTATACATATTACTCAAGCATTTTTACTGATAGCAGTAAGTTTGCTAGTATTTTATGAAGTGTTCTAAATAATTAAAAATAAACTATAATTATGAATATAAATAAACAAAACATCATCTCAGGGGTATTACTTTATTGTCTGTGCTGAATTAGGACCAAGTTTTCAAAAATGCTAAGAGCCACCAGCAAATACTACTGACTTCAGTGTAAACACCTTTGAAGCTGAACCACACTAACTTACAAAACTCAGGAATTCATGAGCGTTCTTCCAGTCAGCGTGAATTGGTGGGGTTTATAAACTTTTTGTGACAGTGTCTATTAAACAACATATATATTTATAGTACTATAGAATAGGTGCCTAGAAACTATGATAGATACCTTGGAAAACAAAGGAGTGTCCAACATATACATAAATATGTAGCACTGCCCATCTAGATGTACTACAGTAAATACAGAGTTGGGAAAACTTTTGTGTTGCAAGTATTCCAGAATTGTCATTAGTAAGAGCACTCTCAAAAAAGGCACGCTACTCACTGGGCCTTTCACTGAATCATTGCCACTGCCCATTTATTTAGGCTACCTGGGCAGCACAAATGACCTGAATTTAATCCTAAAGACCAATTGAACCAGTTGCTGCACCAATCCAACCCATATCTTCAGCACTGAGTATCCTGTTGCTCCCTAAAAGTATTCAAAAGCTTCTCAAACTGCAACTCCAGAGCGTGACATCCATATTTTATATCTTTATTTCTCTTTAATAAAGATATACAGTCATTGCCTAAGGCTTTGAGCATGTTTATAGTACAAAATGTAGCAATGCATCAAGATTTCTTATAATTCATAATTGATAACAAACTTGCAACTACAGCAGTAAAACTGAAACAGTTCCCAGTAATAATCCATGCACTGAACTTTACAGTTCTGTTCAGGCTAGTTACTTGAATGCAGCTGGACATCCTGCCGGTCCAATGAGTAGTGAGGGCTATAAAATCAAGTAGCAAAGCAACACAACCCAAGCAAGTGAAAATACCATTTTTGCTGCCCCCTCCCCCCATTTAGTTTAATTTTTGAGATACAAGAACTTGCATGCTCTTTATTTAACAAAAAAGAGTTCTGTGAAGGCCATAAGTTATTATTACGATACCCAAAGCTTCAGATAAAATATTAGTGGTCAGACCTGAGAAAAAGCAAACAAGCACTGCATAGCTTCATTCTAAGCCAAAAAGTCACTCACAATTCTCATTTCAAAGTCAAACCAACTAAATCCATAGTACAATTTATTTAGAGACTGATATAAGACAAATGTCATTTTGCTTCTACCTGTGTCATACCCTGGGTTTAAAGCACCAATTATACACCATCAAGATTGGTAAGAATGAAGATGGAATTCTAAACCTAAGATACTTAGAAGTAATGCTGTGATCACCAAAATAAAATAATTCATAAAACAAAACACACATATACATAAGAAGTCCTGAATTTTAAAAACCAGTTGATGGAAAAAAAGAGTAACTCTCACAAAACGTTTGCAACTTGTAGACTGCATAGATGGTGATATCGGATACACTATGCAGTCCTTTAATCAGCTCCCTAAAAAATTTCTGGTTGCAGAAACAAAACTGGCTTACAGTTCAGTCAGTGGAGACTGAAACATTTAAAGATTAACACAATCAAAACTCTGAGTAGTTCAGACCCTAACTAGTTGAACTGTAACCTATTTAGTTTCTCATTTCAAAAGGCTCATGAGTAACATTTTGAGATGCATTCTTTTGTTGTACAAAAGATCATACAGGCAAGAGAAGAATACCTTAATGTACCATACCTCTTGCATTATAGTAATTTTGGGCTCTGTCATTGAGTGATACATCAGAGAGGTAATTTGTTCACCTAACCTCTGAAAATCTGGTTCCTTTCCAGCATCTCAAGTGGACTGACAAAGCTTCAATTCTTAATATAAAGCTAAGAACTAATACAACAACATGCATCCTACAACAGTGAAGTAGTAACAGCAATAAGCATGCACCAAAGATAGAAACAGACATCACCGAATGAAGCCGAGCAGCTGAGCTGTGACGTCTTGTGACACAGCTGATTTGCTTCACTGGGCGACACACTTGAGTGGCAAGTGTGACAGAGGCAAAAGGCATGCAATGCAATAAAGCGGCAGTCTGTTACCACCTTTTGTTGCACCACTGATTTTCCTTTCATGTGATGCATCAAAGGATTATTTACATTATTTGCTTATCATTTGTGCTACCATAACAAATTTTATGGCACAACAAATGAGACATCAGGCAACATCTGTTTGAGTCTTTAGAGAAAAGAGTCTGTGGTAGACCAGCAGGGGCCATGCTGAACTACCTTCCTCACTGTGCCTGTTCACCTACCAGGCTCTGAGTGCCTCTCTGGGGTGCCTCACGTCTGGCCGACCCCTTTCCTGGGGCACATCTGTGAGCCTAGGATCACCATTACCACCACCAGGAGTCTCTGCCCACAGCCCTGTGTCCCCCGGGATACACAGGCCTTGTAGAAATTGAGGGTGCTTGACCCACTGCAAGAAGTTGGGGTGCTTCCCTTGGCCAGGAGCACAAATAGTAGCCTCCCTTAGTCAGCTGGACCAAGGGAACATGAAGGCATGCCTCTTATCAGGCATACAGGAAATGGAGACAGGGGGTAGCTAGCAAAGAGGAGTATACTTCTTTGGCCCATACCTGCAGGGAGTTGGTCAGGAAAGCCAAGGCAACTCTAGAACTCAGGCTAGCATCAGGGATTAAGGACAATAAAAAGTCCTTCTTTAGGTACGTTGGGAGCAAAAAGAGGGTGCGGGGTAGCATAGGACCCATACAGGATGGGTGGGGGCTTAGTGATGGATAGCAGGGACAAGAAAGAGCTCTTCAGTGAGTTTTTTTTGCCTCTGTCTTCTTGCATAGAAATCTGGACGAACCTTCAACATACATCGCGGACACCAACAAAGGGAACATCAGCTGACCAATGGTCAGTGTCGACACAGTAAAAAGATACTTGGAGGGACTGGACATATTCAAATCACCAGGACCAGAGGGACTCCACCCACGGGTAATGAAGGAATTAGCGGGGGTCATAGCTGATCCACTGGCAAGGGTATATGAGCATTCCTGGTGCTTGGGTCAGGTTCCGAAGGATTGGAAGAGGGTTAACATTGTCCCAATCTTTAACAAGGGGAGGAAGGAGAACCTGGGAAACTATAGACCAGTCAGCCTTACCTCTATCCCTGGGAAAATCCTAGAAAAAATTATCAAGGAGCACATCTGTGGGAGCCCACTGGCTAATGTGATGTGGGGGGGTAACCAACATAGGTTTTTAGCAGGAAGGTCCTGCTGGGTAACCTAGTTTCCTTTTATAACAAGGCCACCAATTGTTTAGATGCAGGAGTCAAGGTGGATGTGATCTATCTGGACTTCAAGAAGGCCTTTGACAAGGCATCCCATACCATCCTTTTAAATAAACTGAGGGGATTTGTCTTGGATGATTACATGGTAGACTGGGTAGCAAATTGGCTCAAGGGTCACACTCAGAGGGTGGTAGTGGATGGGTCGGTCTCAACCTGGAAAGATGTGGGCAGTGGAGTCCCTCAGGGTCCAGTTCTGGGGCTGGTGCTGTTCAACATCTCCATCAGTGAACTGGATGAGGGTGTGGGAAGCACCCTGCTCAAATTCGTGGATGACACATAATTATGGGGTGCAGCTAACACCCTGGAGAGAAAGAACCAGATCCAGGCTGACCTAGATAGGCTGGGGAAGTGGGCAGAGAGCAACAGGATGCAATTCAATAAGGACAAGTGCTGCATCTAGGGAGGAAAAACTGCCATCATACCTTACAGGCTGGGGGGCAACCTTCTCAGCTCCACTGAGGCAGAAAAAGACCTTGGAGTCACTGTTGCCTCGAGGATGAACATGAATTGCCAATGTGATGAAGCAGTTGGCAGAGCCAATCTCACCTTTTCGTGCATCTGTAGGTGCTTCAAAAACAGGTCCAGGGAAATGATTCTCCACCTCTATGTGGCACTGGTCAGACCATAGCTGGAGTCCAGTTCTGGACACCACAGTTCAAGCAGGATGCGGACAACCTGGAGAGGGTCCAAAGAAGAGCCACTCGCCTGATTAGAGGCCTGCAGAGAAGGCCCTACAACGAAAGGCTAACCTCTTCAGCTCTACAAGGAAAGGGACCTAACAAGGGAAGGCCCTAGGAGGAAAGGGACTTTAACCTCTTCAGCCTCTCTAAGAGAAGGCTGACAGGGGACCTTGTGGCAGCATGCAAATTCATAAGGGGAGAGCAACATGAAGTAGGTGACAATCTGTTCACCAGGGCACCCCCTGGAATGACAAGGAACAATGGCCATAAGCTACTAGAGAGAAGGTTTAGGCTGGACATTAGGAGAAAGTTCTTCGTGGTCAGGGATGCCAGAATCTGGAATGGGCTCCCAAGGGAGGTGGTGCTCACCCCCCATCCTTGGGGGTCTTCAGGAGGAGACTGAACAGGCACCTGACTAGGGTCACATGACCCCAAGGTTGGTGACTCTTTTCTTGCCTGCCAGGGGCAGGGGGTCAGACTAGATGGCCCACTAAAGTCCCTTTCAACTCTATGAATCTATTATTAAGTTGTCCGACCCCCATACCCAATTTTGCACATTCCTGAAAATTTAAAACAATAACAATCTAAAAAAATGCTTACAAATAACCATTGATTTTAGCCATCAAAATTTTTTTTTAAAAATTAAAATTGAATTCTGCCAAGCCTAACTATATAATGTATAATGCATTTTAATATGCTCCAATTACATATACCTTTTCATTTTTCTTAATCTGCATAAAAATCAGAAAAATTACAGAAGAGGTAAAATAAAATGTTTTAAAATACAAATCTGTTAAAAAGCCTTAGGAACGTATTGATAAAAAGTGCCCATCTTAAATCCTGAAGAAAGACGATATGCTACTAAATCATCATTTTTCTATTTGTATCTCATAAAAATTTTTCCTTGTGTCATAACACTTTTCTGCTTTGCCTTTTAAGGACCTTATTAAATCATTAGTTTGACCTAAATGACTATTTTGAAGACTGATTAACTGTCATGGAATACATGTGCAAGAGCGATAAACTGTCACGAAATACATGTACATATTTATACTTGCATATGCTTGCTTTTATTAAAAATTACAAATATATGACAGCTATACACACTCATCTTTCTGACGTGCGCAACTGCACACATACACTTGCATCCAGTTTAAATTTAGCAATAGCATCTATTTCTAGGTGTAACATTTTTACTATGTGAATTATTATTCATTTCCCAACTGTTAGTCAAGCAAATACCAAACAGTTAAGATAATTAAGCCCAAAGACAAAAAGGAATGCCCAGCATAGAAGTAGGCATCAAAGTTTAATTTGCTGATGAGTAACTTATTATGTCTGGGAAAGTTGTCTTTTTTTTAAAAAAAAAAACAAGAATCACACAGACATGCATAAATGTAACAATTCATTCTACGTATATGATGTTCTCCCAAAATTTCTTCCTACAGGCTAGAACAGGCAGTGGATTAGGTCATTTTGCATATTTCTTAATATGAAAATCATCTATCCTGCTTCAGCAGTTTTTCACATCACTTACCAGTTGCATAGTTTTAGAGGGTCAAATTAAAAACTGCACCTGTGTAACTCTACTAAGACTAAACACACTTATACAAAAGAAAGAACAGAATTTGGCTGAGTACCTGCAATACAACTAAAGTGCATGTCACCGATTTAGCTCCAAACCCCTACCGTTTCCTGCCTGACCACTGAAAAAAGAAGTGATTTGCCAAAAGGCCAGCTCAACTCAACCTTTCTTATCTGGGATAAGTTTTTGCACTGCTCTGGCAGAAGAGATTTTGTCAATTTAAAGAATCTTGCCTTTGTCTGACTTATGCAAAAATATTATTATAGGTCGTCTCCTCCCCTATAGGAAAGATAAGCTATTGTCAACTGCTCTGAAATAATACTTACCAAAGACAATCAGTAAGATATAAGAAACAGCAGAAGGATTTATTACATAAACAAGAGAAATCATAAAAATATTGACCACATATTAAGAAAAACAGAGATATAAAAACCAACAAAGAAAAGCTCTAAGAACTAGATATGATCTTACTCTGTACCATTCCCTTAAAAAGAAGCGCTTTGCTCCAACCACTGTCTAAGTGTTTTCTGAAAGCAGTCTGTCAGCTTGCACTGCCCAGATGCTATCAGATAGAGGACTAAACCACCCCTTGATCACGGCTCCTCAGACCTATGGCAATTCTTAAGTACCCACTCTTGTCTGTTCTTCTGCATTCCTCTGCTGAATTTGCAGGGAATGTGTGTATTAGGGATGTGAAAATTTAAACATTTAAATGATAGGTATATTTATTAGGGGCGTGTGACGTTTCGGTCACCAATTCGATTTGGAGAAGGTTCAGCCTGATTCAGCAGCCAAACCTCCAAATCCGAATCGAATTGAGAGAGCCATTAAAAGGTCCAAATCAAATTGAAGCCTCCAAATCAATTCAGAAAAGATTCGGAGATCTGGAAGGCAGGCTTGCAGAAAACAGAAACTGAGAAGAGGGAGGGAGGGGAAAGAAACTGACATGTGTACCTGGCCAGTGATTGTGATCTTTCCTTGAGTTCCCTTCCACTCACAGTGCTCTGGGGGAGGGACGCAGAAACAACATATAAGGCCATATGTGATGTGATCTAGATACAAAACTCATGAACTCAATATAGATATTGGATTTATGACACACTATAACCTGCCTGACACCTGCCTCCCCAGGTACTTCTCCACTTTCACCTGCTACATCCCCCTTCTCCCCACTCCCAGCCTGTCTTTCACCCCCGATGACTCAATTTACATTTTTACTGACTGGCTTTATTGCCTGCAGCCCAGCCTCTAGCTTCTTTACTATTCCTTCCATCCAGGGAGAGCACACACACCAACTGCAGCTGCTTCCTCAGTTTGACGAAGGGTTCTTAGAGCTGAAAGCTTGCCAACATATATTTCTCCAACTATTCAGCTGATCTAATAAAAGATATTACATCCACTCAAAGAACCTTGCCTGCCTGTTCCTTAGACCAACATGGCTACAACCAGAAACCCAATTAACACACAAAAGTGACACAGGTTTTGCTTTCAACAGTTTGAGGTGCACATTCAAAGAATCCCCTGCACCTATTTCCTTGAAACCTGGCAGGCTTCATGCCCTCAGAAGGGGCTACCATCTGCTGTTTTCATCCCGCTCTGCCTTAACACACACGGCACAAGTTTTGTTTTCAACAGGTTGAGGTCCACTTTCACAAAAGCCCCTGCACCCATCTCCTTGAAACTTGTCAGGTTTCATGCCTCCAGAAGGGGTTACTATCCCTGCTGTTTTCATCCAATGCTGCAAAAAAATGACAAAGTTATAGGTATTTTAGTGATTCCCCATTATAGGCTATGGTCGAATCACACCAAACCAATGCCAAATCTTTCGAATCCGATTCAGCCAAATCGATTTGGGACAGTGATACGAATCAACAAATCAAATCATTGTCCCCTGAACTGGCCAAATCTGAACCAAATACTGGCCACTTTGCACAGGCCTAATATTTATAACGGTAATACATTATTAATTACCATTTAGCACAGGATGCAGTCTGGCAGGGAACAGAAGTGGTGTGGTGCCTCAGGAACAGGAAGGCAACAGGGCAGGCAGGCAGGAGGGAGAAGCAAGGAGGAGAGATGGTAGAGGGGCAAGGAGGGACCAGTACCTAGAGATAGTCTGCTTTCCCTCCCTGAGCACTGGCAGCTGCAGCAGGCTGGGAAAGGCCCTTACCTGCTGCTGCCACCCACAGTTTCACACGGGCTGTACTGTCTAGTGGGGTTTGTCACTGCCTCCTCTCCCTTGTTAAAGGCCCCTGGGAACGACTTCCAGCAGCAAGTGTGCCTCAGCAGGTCCATGCCTGGCCCCCAGCTCCCTGCACTGCTCCAGGTAGGCAGGCAGCTGCAGACCTGCAGCAGGGTGGGCAGGGCAGGCACTGGCCTAGGGCTGCACAGCCAGCCAGCTGGGACTAGGTACATCTTATCAGCTTACTGTGTATAACTTCCTCCCGCCAGATGTGCATCAGTTTAATAGGCTGGATGTCAACACGGATCCAATTATGTCTACGATATATTTGTTTTCTTTTAGACTAATGCAGGGGCGGGCAATTAATCCAGCTAGATGGCTATTTAACGAGTTTTGGTGAGCTATTGAGGGCTACATGGCTGACCCCGCCCCCTGACAGTTGCCCTGCTTCGTGGTCAGCATCTTGGGACTGGCAGTCCCACTCTTAACCCCTGACCCTTGCCACCAGAAATCCTTTCCCTTGTCCTGGAAGTACTCTTTTTAGGAGGGGGGGCTGCCATCTTGAAACTGGAAAAAAATCATATACTAAAAAAAAAAATTGAACATCTACTACAACTTGTTTTAAATTTATTTGAAAAAATATCTTTGTCCCGATTTATGTGTTTGCATAATGTATCGAGCTATTATGTAATCACCTCTAAATACACTCTTACTCCTGTATATTGTGCATTGGAGGATTAAGGACATGCATGTGGGGGTTGTGTGGTTGGGGAGTAGGTGTGAGAGTATGGGGGGTATATGTGGGGTGGGGTGGGGTATATAGTTGGGGATGTGAGAGGATGTGGGTATGTAGGAGTGGGAGCATGGGAGTGTGAATGGGGGCAGTGGGAGTGTGGGTATTTGGGGCTATGGTGTGAGATGGGGTGTGTAGGAGGGTGTTGGTGTGTGTGTTGATATGGTGGGGATGTGGGAGTGAGTGGGGGGGTGGGAATGTGTGTTGGGGTATGGTGAAAGGTGGGGTGGCAGCCCCGCCCATCCCATCTCAGCTGCAGTGCACAGTTCCTAGCTGCAAGGTCATGACATATATGGTGCGGGCACGGAGCCAGCGCAGCATAACCCAGCCCGGCCCATCCCAGCTCTGGCACGCAGTTCCTGGCTGCAAGGCTGGGACCCATGTAGTGCAGCACAGAGCCAGCCTCACTTGGCCCCTCTGTGCCACGCTGCATGAGTCCCAGCCTTGAAGTGGGGGACCACATGCCATAGCCAGAACAAGCCAGGTTAGGCTGGCTCTGTGCTGCACCATGTGGGTCCCGGCCTTGCAGCCAGGAACTGTGTGGTGTAGCACGCAGTCAGCCAAGCCCAGCCTGTCCCAGAAGCATTCACTTCCCCACTGCTAGACTGGGACCCATATGACATGGCATGGAGGGTATGGGCTGGGCTAGCCCCATGCCATGCCATGCAGTCCCTGGCCTTGCAGCTGGAACTGCATTGTAGTGGGCCAGGCAGCACACTGGCTGGGGCTGGTTGGGCTCTTTCATTTCCCTCACCTCCAGCAATGGCTGCTGCTGCCACTGTGCTGCCATGCCGCACTGGGTGGGTGGGCAGGAGGAAGGGATGCTTTAGCGGGAGGCTTCTGCCCAGCATGTGGAGCTCTGACTCTAGCTCCCAGCCGCCTTCCATCCATTCTGTCCGCCTGGCTTGATGAGCAGCCCCTGCGGGCGGGCAGAGTGGGAGGAAGGTGGTTGAGAGCTGGATCTGGATTTCCATACAGTAGGCAGGAGCCTCCCACTGAAGCTTCTCCCCACCCATCCACCCAAAGTGGCGCAGTGCAGCACAGAGTAGCGTGGCAGGAGCAGGCACCACAGTTGAAGGCGAAGAGAGCAAAACAACTCTGCCAGCCCTGGCCAGCACATGAAGCTTCCCTTGGGACTGTTCCCATTGTGGCTGCAGCCAGCTGGATGCTGCTGTGCTCCCCTTGCCTCCAGCAGCCTCTCCTCCTCAATCTCCTGCCCCCTGATGTGTCGCTCTAGGTGGGTGGGGAAGCTTCAGCCTGGCTGTTCCCACTGGTGAGGGGAGCAGAGGAACATCTAGCCGGCTGCAGTCAGACTGGGAACATTCTTGCCAGAAGCTGTGCACTGGCTGGGACCGGGACTGTGGGGAGTGCAGGCCTAGGTTGCCCCGGTGGGAGCAGGTGGGACTCAACCCCATGTGGAACATTGCAGAGGCAGCCACAATCCAGATCCAGTCCACAGAGCTGTATTTTGCCCTCACCTGGACTAAACCAATATCCTAAATCAGGGTTATCCAACTTCTAAGTGTCTGAAAGCCATGCCAGCAAAAGCAACGCACACCTTGCAGGCTTCACCAGGACAGGCCATGAGACCCCTGTATGTACCTCCCTCCTCACTCCCACTGTCAATGCACCACGCACATGCAGTCACTCCACCCTCAGCCCTTCAGCTTCCTGATCATGAGCTCCTTGCTGCACTGTCATGCAGGTGTCCCAAGCATTAGTACTTTGATATCTCAGCATGGTAAGCTGCACTGTGGTACAGTATGCCACCCCACCCTTTCCCAGAAGCAGGAGTAGGAAGTGACAGTCAGAGAAGTCAAGCCAGGCCAAAGGCCCTGGCTGCAGCTAAAGTGAGAGCGATGGGAAGAACAGCAGCTAGATGGGAGCCTAGGGGCCACAAATTAAGCCCTCCAGGGCTGTATGCAGCCTCTGGGTCACAGATATCTTAAGTTATCAATTATTCCAGAGAGATATGATTTCATAGATTTCATAGACATCAGGGCTGGAAGGGACCTCGGGAGATCATCGAGTCCAGCCCCCTGCCCAAAGGGCAGGAAGTCAGCTGGGGTCATAGGATCCCAGCAAGATAAGCATCCAATTTACTCTTGAAGGTGTTCAATGTAGGTGCTTGAACCACCTCCGCTGGCAGACTGTTCCAGACCTTGGGGGCTCGGACAGTAAAGAAATTCTTCCTTATGTCCAGCCTGAAACGGTCTTGCAGGAGTTTGTGACCGTTCGACCTTGTCATCCCTTGGGGCGCTCTGGTGAACAAACATTCCCCCAGATCCTGGTGGTCACCCCTGATAAACTTATAAGTGGCCATCAGATCACCCCTGAGCCTACGCTTTTCCAGGCTAAAGAGTCCCATGGCTCTCAGCCTGTCATCGTAAGATCTGTTTTCCTGACCTCTGATCATGCGCGTGATCTCTCTCACTATCTTCAAAAAGCCTTTGATTAGACTTCTTCCCAAATACTGCTTCTTTCCTTTGAAAGAACTCCCATTGTCTGTCTGTGGATGGGTCTTGGCTCACATACACACCCAATATGAATAGCTTTGCACATTCTCAGTCATTATCCCTAGGATATGGGAATAATATTGTCTAGAAAGTAACACTTAACTTTATCATTATCATACTGCCCAACCCCAGGCAGATTTGAAAAACACAGAATAAATTCACATCAAATACCGTAGTTTATGCAAACATAAAACTGATAAAAACTAAACACAGCTTAACATTAGCTACAAATACAAACCAAACACTATATTAGTAAATGTAATTCAGGAAAATATCTTTGCATGACATTTAATGAGCACCCGAAAATACTCCTACTTTTGGGGTAGGTTTGTAACATTACCTAATACAAATTTGGATAAAGCATTTTAGTTTCTAGTGTGCAAAAGCCAAAATGGATAGATCTTCTGAAAGAAAAAAAAAAGGAAGGGTCAGGATTTAATACAACTATACACAATCAATTTTTTAGAATAAAAATAAAATGGAAGGAAATATCTTTTTTTTTTCCATTCTGCCCATCTTATTCAAGATCATGCTGTGTGCAAGAAAACATGGTGTTTTTAAAATCCACACAGAATCTATCCACATTATGTTGTGTTTAGAAAGTTTCAGAGAATTTTTTTAATGTGCTAACATTCTTTTATTTGTCACACTCCCAGCCAAAACCACTTTTGGCAGCAAGTTGAGGAACTGAAAAATGCTGAGGTGTTAAAATAATTTTTTTTCCCCATTATGCCTTTATGATCAGTAGTTCTTGGAAATGAGGAAAAAAGAGAACTGTATAATGCTGTCACTTTCCAACATGAAGTAATGAAGGAAGTAAAAATTGTTAGTATCATGCCTATACAAATATTTATTCTCTCCCTTGTCTTCAATTTTAATAAAACAAACTTCTTGACAAGTGGGAAAACTTTTATGACAGTAAGCAGTAACGTTCTGTGATAAGCGTGTAGAACATGAAGTAGTACAGAAATTTTATAATCACTTGCAGTGGCTCACTTTTGGAAGTTTTTGCACTGAACCAAAAATATTATATTATAATATGTTATGCACTCCTTAGGAAAGATGCATGGGTAAAGTAAAGAACAGGAAAATTTCCTCATTTCTCTTACAAGGACAGATTTTAGATATTATTTGAACAGAATCCGATACAAAAAGGTTCATTTGACAGGATACCTTAAAGAGCTACACCATCTATCCTCAATGACATTAGAAGTTGCTCCTGTAATCTTGGTGTCCTGAAGACAATCTAGTTTATTTCATCAGTTGAAACAATGGCAAAATCTGTTTCTAACACTTGTGACTTCAATAGATTTTTTCAGGGTATAAATTTTGGTAGAATTTGGTCCATTATGTTTTTTATACAAACCTGCATATACATAAAATAAAATACATACCAAAAATAATTTAAATAATAATCTTTCCACTTAAGTTTACATACAATTCAAAGTTACAGTTAACAGTGCACAATGATCAAACATTTTAGCACAAATTGCTAAAATGCTGTATTTTAAAATTTTACAAGATATAGTCTTAATAGACTTTCCATCTGGCAGATGATGAACTGAGATAAATTAAGATATAACTTTAAAAAAATGTGTTTGCTTGTAAAATTATGTAATAAGTGTTGAAAAGCAGGAGCTGAATGAGGATAATCAACTTTTCTACAAAAGGTATTCTCCAAACAACCTAGAGTGGCTCACTTTGTCCTGTCGCACAATTTTTACACACTAACATATCATTTCAATCTAGACTGGGAAAAGCAAAAGAAAAGGTATCATTAGATGACCTAAAAGTCCTCCATCTCCAAAGTATTTGCACTCTTATGAAACAGGCATAGGTCATTCCCTTCTTTAATATCTATTATTCTGTTTCACAAAACACCATAAAAAACAAGAATGGAAAAAGACCTATTATGTCATCCACACCTTCCGCCCATCAAAGCAGGATTAATCACTCCAATATATGATCCCTAGCCACATTATTTAGACACCCTATAAAGTATTCAATTTCAATCTTAAATCAGCTCCTTGCATGCCTTTTCTTCAGCAAGCATTATATCTACCGAAGATCTGCAGCAAATCCTTTCAATCAGTTTTAATTATCAGCATATAAAAAACAACAACATATATAATCAAAAAGGCTACAATTCTTATTTATATTGTCCATGTATATTAAGATTTGGAGGAAAAAGGTTAATCTTTAGTTTATGTACAACATAAAGTTCAAAGATAAGAAACAGCTTGAGAGCTAGGAGGTGAAAATGGAGGTATAATTTCTTCACTTCTCACCAACCATAATGATTATAGTTTGTAGGCTGAAATGACTAATTGCAGCAAGAAGTTTAAAACCTCAGTGAACTAATTTGGAAGCACCAGCCTCCACAAAGATAAAAACGTGGAGCTTTTTTCTTTTAGTTTAATCTATTTCCTTTAACTCTAATTATAGAGTTAAAGGAAATAAATTCAAGGAAAATATATTGGTTTTTTTCTCCCATCAGGCATAGTTTCCTATTTTTACTGAAGCAGAAGAGAGGCAATAGTAAGTTTTTCACATATCCTCTGACTCATTTCATTCCTGTTTCAGGAGTTTCATAGATTTGATTATAGAAATCTAAAATATAAAAGGCATGCTCATGAGATTCTTTGTTCTTTAATGATCACTCATAAAGCTAACTATTAGTTTTCACCTAATTCTGATTTTCCTGTCTGCAGCCATAACCCTTTCACCATCTTCCTTCTTTACACAAAAGCTGATATTGCAGTGGAATTTTCTGTGGCATCATTACTAAAAAGTTTTTCCAGTATTCAGCATGTCCTTAAGACAGCCACCAGAAGAAGTTAAACCGTGTTGTCTTCTTGCCTTTTCCCTCCCATGAACTACCAGTGTAACCTGCTAACAATGAAGAGACGCAAGATTAGTCCAAGAATATGAAAAACAACATTGTTCCCATACTCAAGTTTCCTGGATGTGCACCAAAGACGTCATCATCACAAAATTTTCTAACCCTTCAAATACCAATGAGTTTTGCAGTTTTAATTTTAGAAAAATGTAAAAGAACCAGAATTCAGCTATTCTTTAAAATTATTTAGACAGCTGTTCTTAACTCAATCTTTGTATATTTCTTGAACCATTATGGCAAAAACACCATTTCAGTACTACCAGATTTCATAGTTTACTTCGTAAACTAAAGACTTAAATAATTGGCTTAATGGATCATCTAAAACCTGAAACCAAATAGGAATCAAAAGTGACAATTTTGTTTAACCAGTAAAAAGCCTTCCTCAAAAAAAATTATAGAACAATTTGTTAGAATTACATAGTTATTATGTATTAATTCAAATATGCTTGCTTTTAAAAGTTCTACAGCCTGTATAACAGCTTTTATAGTGTATTTCAAAGTATCATTAGAAATCAGATATGTAAATTGTTTTGTCTGAAATATATGTAAGTAAAATTTGGGGGCAATAAACTCAAATTACCATTATAAACTTTGTTGCTTAGCACAAGATCAAGCCCTCACTACTTGACCTGTTAGCAGAATCATTTGCGTACAAAAGTAAAACAGCAACTTCCTAAAGAAACTATCTTACGTTATCACAGCACAGAAGAAATTATGACTAGGAGATCTTTATCATTCTGTCAGACAATAAAAATAAATATGAATTTTAGTAAATTGATGTTATGGATGCTTAGCATACTATTTAAATTATGTTGAAGAAGTAACATTTATGACAGACCTAAAGAATACTGTGGATATTCTTCTTCGGAGTCATTATCAGCCACAAAAGACATTTGAGTGAAGACTCAGGGAAATTCTCTCACTATCTTTCTGTCCACCTACCATAATCAGTCTAAATTTTCACTTAGCAATTTTTTTTTTAAACATAAGAGAACTCCAACATCTGACTGAGCACTCCCTGGCTGCTGTTTGTCAGACTAATGTCACGGGACTTAGCCACAGGAGCAATGGGTGTTTTAAGCCTTTGGAGTCTGACGAGAACCAAGGCATCCTCCTCTTCCCCTTTCCCCCAATTTTGAAGTCTCTTCCCTAATCTTAAAGTATAGACTCTCATGCTCAGTATCCCCTTCTAAGAACTGGAATTCATATTCAAACTGTCTGTTCCCAGGGTCCAGTATGAGCCACTCATATTCTCCTACTACCTCCTGGCTTCTCCCAACCTAAAAACATTTTTCCCAGTCTCCGCAGAAAAGATTTTGAATAATAAAATTAACTGATTACTTGAACTTTTCTTCTAATCTTAGCTTTCAGAAAATATATAAATGTAGGCTGCAAACGATTTCAAGAGATCATCTACTTCAATTTCCACATTGAATAAGAACCAAGCAAACTTAGAACATCCCTGAAAGATGTCTGTCTAACCCAAGGCTATCCAATTCACAGTCCTCAAGCAGTTAATGAGACATCCTAGGCTCTCACTCAGCTGCTGCTCCACTCCCACTGCTTTAGTTGCAATAGCAGCCGATCTTCAGGTTCCCCCCACCCCTCATCTGGCTGCTGCTTCCTGCCTTTGCCCCAGGTGGTGGGGCAGTGCAGCAGCACAGGGAACTGAGGGTGAGTATGAGGCCATACTTGGAGGTGCAGTTGGGACGGGGGGGAGGAGAAGGAAACGATGGAGGTAGGAATCACACCCCGTGTTCAGCAGTGGTTTGGTGGAAGCATCAGCAAAATGCACTGGTATAGCCTATACAGTGGACAGCCCCCAAGACCTTAGAAGTTACACAGTCCGGGTTTACTCATTCTTAAAATCTTCCAACAAAGGAAATGCTACAACCTTAAATAGAGAGTTTCAGTGTGCCACACCATTTGTGTCAGAATGTTTTTCCTAATATCTAGCCTAAATTATCCTTGCTGCAAATTCAGCTAATTTCTCCTACTCTTTCCCCAAGTGTATATGGAGAATTGCCATTTTCTCTATGGCAACCTTTCAAACAATGAAAGACTTATCAGGTTCTACCTCAAATCTGCTCTTTTCTAAACTAAACAAAACCAATTATCTTCAACTTTCCCTCATAGGTCATGTGTTTAAATTCTTTATCATTCTTGCTGCTCTCCCCCAAACTTTCTCCAGTTTGTCTACATGTTCTTAAAGCATGGTCTGTGGACACCATACTCCAGCTAATGTCTTACCAGTGCAGAGCTGAAAGAAATAACCAGCTCCTGAATCACAGAACGATATTTACCCTGTGCAAGCAGCATCATATTTCTGACTCCTTCAGTTTGCTGTCCACCATAAACCCCCTCAGGTCCTTCACTGTAGTACTACTGGCTAGCCAATTATACCCAGTTTTGTATTTGGACATTTAATTACTCTTTACCTAGCAGAACACTTTCCACTCTTCTCAATTGAATTTCATCTTGTTAATTTCAAACCATCTTTCCAATATCTCAAAATTATTTTGAATTTTAATCCTGCCGTGCAAAACATTTACAACCCCCCACCCAATTTGGTCATCTATATATTTAAAATATATTCTCCATTCCATCATCCAAGTTATTAATAAAAATGCTGAACAGAACCAAGCCCAAGACACTCTTGAAAGAGTCCATATAAAATGCCCTCCACAGTTTGCTATACGGATAACTTCACGTTGAGTAAGGCTTTTCAAACCACATGTGCAGCTCTCTTGCAATATTCTCTAAACCATATTTACCAAGTTTGCATATACAAATCTCATGTTATACCAGTATCAAAAGCCTTACGAAAGTCAAGATATCACAGTACTACTGCTTCCCCCTTATCCACCAGTTATCTTGTCAAAGAACAAATTAGATTGGACATGATTTATTTTCATGTTTCTGTGTTTTCAGTCACCTTTCTATCCTCAAGGTACTGATAAATGGATTATTCAATACTCTGTTCATATTTTTTCTGGTCTGTAGTTCCCACAACTTTGTTTTCCCCATTTACAGAGATAGGTACTCCATTTGCCCTTATCTAGCAGTGTGGGACCTTCCCCATCCTCCATAAGTTCTCAAAAGGCAACCACTAGGGCTAGGGACAGGCAATACACATAAACCTGTTTAAGTGAGCAGAAACCAGTTTAAACCTGTTACAGAACAGATGTTCAGTGCACATAAACCACTTTAAAAATGGCTGAAACTAGTTTGAGGTAAACCTGGTTGAATGCATTATCAGACTTAACTGATTTGGCTCAAACTGGTTTATGCAACGTCTGGCCCAGACCCCTTGCTAGTTTAAGATAAACCAAACTCCCCCAGCATCCCAACACACTCTCTGTGCTGGATGGGGCTCTCTGCTCCATAGCAGAGTTGGCCCCTTCCCTCTGCTCCCTGGCTGGAGCTCCAGCAGAGATCGCAGGCACAGCAGGGTCTGCCTGGCTTCACCCTGCCCTACCTCCCCACTCCTTGCTGCTCAAGCAGGAATCCCTCCCTTCCTCCCATCTCCCACAACATGGATCCTAGGCATGTGGTATGCTAGCTAATGCTGAGAGGTGTCTGTGTGTGAGTGTCTCAAATTTCACTGGCAAAGACAGACAGAACCGCTTAGGGCTTTTTGGAGCTAATCAACAGGCAAGCTAGTAAGCTGTTTAAGAAGAGTTTGAATTAATGGAGAGAGGCTATTGTTCTGCTGATGGGGTGATTAACACTTATCAGCCCCCTGCTGACTTGCTCACCTGTCAGTTTGCTGCAGACAATATAAGCAGCAGGGAGGGAGCTTGAAAAGCTCCATATCATCAACAAATGCATGCACTGCATACCCACCTTGCCTCAGAGTGCTAGCAGGTGGCTGGGGTCTCACAACACTCCCGCTCCTTGAGCAGCCAGCGGGGAAAAGCCTGGGATGATGCAGGCAGACCTCCCTAATCAAAGGTCTTGAGGAGCCTGGCCATGCTCCCCCCCCCAGCACTGTGGAAGGGAAGGCTGCTCTATCGCCCCCCAGCTTCTAGCCTGAGCCACTGCAGGCATGTGCCTGAATTTCCTCAGTCCAGAGAGAATGTCTGTCTGGTTACAAACTGGTTCAGCCTAACCAGATTAGACTAACCTACCAGAATTGAATCAATTCAAGATCAGGCTTTCTGAATGTCTGTCCATAGCCTAGTAATTCAGAGATTGTTTTGGCTAGTTTCTAAAATACAACCTGAATCCATATAACTTATCTAAATATTCTTTAATCTATTCTTTTTTCTTATCCATGCCTACTTGCCTATCTCCTTGTTACAATATATTTTAAACATCTAGTCACAATTATACTTTTTTCTGAAGACAGAAACAAGCAGACTTTTTTCAAATCATGAATATCTGCCTTCTCCAAAACATATTATTGCTCTCCTTCCTGTTAAATAATAAACCTACATTTTCCTTGTTTTCCTCTCACTTCTAATGTATTTATAGAACATTTTCTTGTTAATTTGCAAATTCCTTGTTAGTTGCATTCATTTTGTGCCTTACCCTTTCTGAATTAATCCCTACGTTTGTGCTATTGCTTTACAGTCATCCATACTTGCATTCTTGTCTTTTTTAAGTAAATCTCATGTTTTTATTTTTATCTCCTGATGTAGGCATCTGGGTTTTCTATTCTGCTTCCTATTTTCCTTCTACAACGAGATAGGATATAATTGGGTATTTTATAAAGTCTTGGTAATTATCAAGTCCCTTAACATCCCTTGATCTGTCAGATTATTTTCTCAGGAAGCTCTACTTCCTTCATCGCTCCGTTTTGCATATGTCTACTTCAGAAGCTCATTTTTCTTCTTGTGCTGATCTCACTTCTTTTTCTTATCATTATAAAATGTACCATCTTGTGGTCACTTTCACCCAAATCACTTTACACATTCAGAGTCACAAATCAGTCCTCCTTGATTGCACAAATCCAATCAAAAATAGCTGCTTCCAGAGTACCTTCTGGAAGATGGCCAAAACTATCCAGTAGGAAGCATATACTATTCTTAAACTATAATGAAAAAGCAAAACCCTAAATTTCTGAATTTCAACAAAACTTGTGTGTTTGGGAGTATAAAATGCTCAAATAGCCATTCAATCTTAATTTTATTTTAATATATTAAAATGTCTAGCTCTCTTAAATATCCCAACTGTGTTAAAATAACTTTGTAATCAGTGTTGTATGCAAAACTAAACTAGTCTAAACTATTTAAATGATTTGGGGTTACTAGAAATTACTTTCAACAACAATTTCAGAATCAAAACAGGAGAGAGGCTTCAGGGTGTTTTCTTACTTTATAAGGTATAGTTCAAACCTATTTATCTCCACAAAGCATATCTTTATTAAAAACACATTTTAAAGGCTTCTTTAAAAAAAAAATTCAATGGAGAGGCTTGATAGTTATTTTTCACCAAAATTTGTTTTTCCCCACAAGGAGTAAATTTATTTTCCTTCCATTGAGGAGATGACTATAAGAAACATAAATAAAAAATGAAGGAGTAGCAAAAATATGAAAATACCACGCCATATGTATGCATTGCCAGCTTTACTCTCCAATAATGTTAACGGGGGAGGCAGAGAATGACTCTGCAAAATTATTCTTTTTCTGCCTTGTGTATCACTCACTAAAATTAACTCGGATTCATTTGTGTGCTTGTTTGTGGTTTCTCATACTTTTTTATAACATAAGAGACCTGATAAAAATAACTATAAGAAGAGAGAAGAGAAGTGATTGCGCCAAACATTCTATTCTTATCGCTAAAAAGTACCAAATAAGTTTTTCTCTTCAGAGCCATACTGACATTTTAAATAGAACCCATTTTTCTTGGGTTAAGCAAACACTCTCTTACATTCAGTATTCTGCTTCATTCACTGAAAAGAAGATTACAAAGAAACATTTCAAGATAAAACCTTTTTTCAAGACAAGCTCTTTAATATCAATTATTTTTTAATCAAACACTTAAAACTAAAAAATGTAGAAATAGAGTATATTCTATTTTAACCCGTTATTTTTTAAAAATTAAATGGCAATAATATTGTGTAATGCTGACTTTTACAAAAAACTGAGGCACTTTATAAAACAGTTCTTAGGAGACAAATGAAAGCTAGTAAATGGGTAAGTAAAGTTATATCCCATTGATTACTCTTTCCTCACCTTGCATACTGCTCAAAAAGCACTGTAAACAGTGACTCATGTTGAGTTAGGAAAGTCCCTCTCAAAAATTATCAAGGGCCACATTTGTGAGAGCCCTGCAGGGGAAGTGATGTTGAGGGGTAACCAAGATGGGTTCGTGCAAGGCCAATCCTGCCTAACTAACCTGGTCCCTTTCTATGACCAGGTAACAAAGAGCATAGATATGAAGGAGGATATTGATGTCATCTTCTTGGACTTCCAGAAGGCCTTCAACACAGTGTCCCACCCAATTCTGGTGGGCAAGCTGAGGGACTGTGACACTCACTGATGAATGTACCGTCACATGGGTGGCAAACTGGTTCCAGGGGTGCACCCAGAGGGTGGTGGTGGACGGGTCAATGTCGACCTGGGAGGGTGTGAGCAGCGGAGTCCCCCAGGGCTCGGTCCTTGGGCCGGTGCGATTCAACATCTTCATTAGCGACCTGGACGAGGGTGTGGAGTGCACCCTATTCAAGTTCACTGATGACAGTCACACAAGCTGTGGGGTAAAGTGAATACACCGACAGGCAGGGACCGCATCCAGGAAGACCTGGATAGGTTAGAGAAGTGGGCAGATCTGAACAGGATGCGGTTCAACAAGGACAAGTGCAGGGTGCTGCACCTGGGGAGAGGGAACCAGCATTATGGTTATAGGTTAGGGGCTGACCCTCTCGGCAGCACAGAGGCAGAGAGGGATCTTGGAGTCAGGATTGACTCCAGGATGAATATGAGTCTCCAGTGCGAAGAAGCAATAGGCAGAGCCAATCACATCCTGTCCTGCATCAACAGGGGCATCACTAACAGGTCCAGAGAGGTCTTGCTCCCCCTCTATGCGGCACTGGTCAGGCCGCAGCTGAAGTACCGTGTCCAGTTCTGGGTGCCGCAATTTGGGAGGGACGTGGAGAACCTGGAGAGGGTCCAGAGGAGACCACTCATATGGTTGGGGGCCTCCGTGGCCAGCCCTATGAGAAGAGGCTGAGGGACCTGAATCTCTTCAGCCTCCGCGAGAGGAGACTGAGGGGGCATCTTGTGGTTGCCTACAACCTTAGCAGGGATGACCAGCAGGGACTCGGGGAAAGTCTGTTCACCAGGGTCCCCCTTGGAGTCACCAGGAACAATGGCCACAAGCTGAGGGACGATAGGTTTAGGTTAGATATTAGGAAGAACTACTTCAGAGCAAGGGTGGCCGGAGCCTGGAATAGGCTTCCCAGAGAGGTGGTGCTCTCACCTTCCCTGGAGATCTTCAAGAGGAGACTGGACAGGCACCTGGCTGGGGTCTTATGACCCCTACCAGCCCCAGTGCTCCTTCCTGCCCATGGCAGGGGGTCAGACTTCATGATCTGTCTAGGTCCCTTCTGACTCAGTGATTCTGTGATTCTATGATTAAATCTGTTACCTTTGTTCCTTCCATTTCCGAGAAGGGTTCTCAAAATTAGGCTCCCTCTTTCCCCAGCCAAATGTAGTTCCTTCAAAAGTAGGAATGAAGTACCAAATCTGTTTTTCAAACTAGCATTCTTCACTTGATAGTATGCTATATACCCCTTGGCTAACAAATTAGCATTTTTATATAAGATATGCGTATGTAGCAGTAAATAACCCCTAATTTTGATTTTTAAATGAAGAATTAAAATACCACTATTCCAGCTCTTATAAGAAAAAGCTATTCAGCAAGAAACCTGAAAGGAATGTACATTGAAAGAAGAGCCTAGAGGTTGTAATATTACATTTTCTTATACTGTTTCAAGTTCTGTTCCTCAACTTTTTAAACTTCCGTTTTACATACATCAGTAAAACCACTCTTTATCAATAAGCCAATGAAAGGTAGTACTGATTTCCTCCATGCTATAACAGCAACAAACTATTTAAGAAAATCGAGTTTAATTTTTCACATGAACGAATTTGCACCAATTTCTTCCTCCTGTATTGAGCCATAGAAATAGCTGGCTACCAAGCAAGGCTCTAATTCATTTCACTGCAGGGTACAAGTACCCTGTTTCATCCTCCACAGTTAATTTTCATTATTCTCCATTCAGTAACATACCCAAACAAATACACATCAATAATGAGACAGCATTTATTATATGCATGACCACATTTCTAGGTAAAACATGCAGACTCTCAGAAACAATTCAGAGAACGTGAAATCTTCCTTTTTCCGCAGCACAAAACTGGGGCAGGATTGTGGCCCACACAACTGGTTTGTGGCCATGTGAATAGGCATAATGCATATTTTCCTCCTCTCCTGCTGGACTTACGCTTTGCTGTATTTTGACTATAAAGTGTTGTACCATTTGTCTTTTTCTCTTGAAAGCCAGAGAAAAACGTCACCAAATTATCCTCAAGTAAAAATAGTCGTGCTTTCAACTGAAGCATTCTGGAGTGAAAATAGCCTTTTTGTAGCACAGACCATACTGTATTTCAATCCTGATTGTGGTTTCTCAAGTGCTTCAACAATAAAAGGTCAAAATAAATTTAACATTACTTAAAAGCCAAATTATATGATAAAATGGTCAGAAGCATGAACATTGCCAAAATACCCAAAGCGTGAGTTAGCTTGTCCCCCTATTTCAAAATATGCCCAAGTCTCATTGTATAAGATGTGGTCAAGTTACTCAAAACTTGGGCCTTCAAAACATAATCCTTTTTTTTTTACCTTTTTCATAAACAAGACTTATTTTATTTTCTCACTGTAAATGTTTGTGAATGTACACAAATCTTAACATTCTTCACAAAGGCAAATAAAGCAAATAAGCAGTACAGTATATTCTCAGTGATCTGAACCGTTTTGGAAAGCACCTGCTCAAGAGCCATTCAGACAGGTAAATTCAGCAAACATAAACACCATGTTAATACCTAACACCTGACTACCTAATACCTGACTATTAGAAAAAAATGACCAAGATGGTTTAGAGAATTGTCCCTGTTTTATTCATAGTTGTCAACATTTGAGAATCTGTTTTACAGAAAGCACTGTGAGGTGGAGGGGTTTTCCCCAATATACTTCTACATATACTGGATTTATAGATTGGATTGTTTTTTTACCAAACTTTGGTTCTCATGAATCTAATTAGCTTATGCTCAAGTCAAGTATTCCTAAATCTAGATTCTTGGACTTCCTCTATAAAAACATTTCTCTGACACTGTAATTTTTACAAGATATAGAAAATATGTTCCAAATGAATATGCTCTACTATGTTCAAAATCTGAAGGTCATAGTTATCCCGTTGAAAGCTACATAAATTTGAGAAAATGCAGAAACAGACTAAAGTGCTTTTGAATCAGGAACTAACAAAAGAAAACATTCCTCAATTGTGTTAAAATGCTCCTTATAAGACCATGTTAGAGTAATGCCTATTTTATCTAAACTGGTAAAATTAACACTATCATTGTTCATTATTCAGACACTGAGGTAAGCAGCCTAGCTCTTTTTTGCTCTTTACATGGTCCATTCTCCAAAATAAAATATCACTATTATTTATATTACAAGAATCACAGCAAGTTCTCTCAATTCGGTATTGAAAAATGTTGCAACATTTCTGTTACTCTAGAACCAACCAACTTAAATGTAACAGTAGAAAGCTGAGGAGAAACACTTAAACACGTGCCTTTAATACAAAAAAAGTTGCGCAGATCATACTTAATACTGAAGACTTGAACCTTAAAAAGCTGTGGCTGTGAAGAAAAATTAGGAATCACCATGAAATTCTGGGGTTGTATAATGCAGGACAGTCAGATTAATCATGATAGCACCTACTGGCCTTTTGGCATATAAAAATATGGCATTACTCATTTATAAATTAATATCATTCTTTGTCTACTATTCTTACTGCGTCCCCCCAAAAAAAATCCAAAAGACTTAAGCTATTTACCATCTGTAGCTCTATAGCACCTCTATACACATTCAATTCTACTGTTTCTGATAAATGTTGAGGTTTAAATTAAAAATATTTTAGCCCTAAAGAGACAATATTCAGCCAGTAACTAAAATCAAAACAATGTCTAACAAGCTATAATGAACACCTACAAGTCTTTTCCTTCAGCCACTGAGGTGTAACCACTGAATGCATTATTAATGTAGACACACACACACTAATATATACTTGAATAATCATTTACTAATAAGCCTTCCACTATACAGTACTATTATATGGTCTAAGTCATCATCATCATTAACCTTTTCCATACTTTTAGAGGCAAAAATAATTTTCTGCAATACTTAAAGATAACAATTAAGAAATCTAAATATTCTGCATATTAAACATTTATTCTGCAAAGAAACAAACATGCATTACATATTTAAAACCCTTTTTCTTCAAACTAGCTCAGTTACTTTTAAAGAATTATTAATATATATTTGTATATTGGCACTGGAAGAGAAGCTGAATTAGAATGGAAAGTACTTCTAATAATGCAGCTGCCTATAAACTTAGTTGCAAGAGGAAACAGGTCTTTAAAATAAATGAATGTTTAGCTTTCTAGCTACCATATTTAGTAGTCATTCTATTTTTTTTCATTTCAGTTATTTCTCTAAGGCTAAGAACAGACAGTCAAAAAATCTGAGTCTGAATTAATTCAACCTTCACAGGATAGTCTACAGTTTTGATTCCTGAAATGCAAACACATGCCTGCAGTGGCCCAGGCCAGAAGCTGGGGGGCACTAGAGCATGCTAGAGCAAGCACACTGGGAGCAAGAAGAGGGCACCAGGCAATGTAGGGCCCCTGCAAGACGCAAACAGTAATCTTGTGGCTACGCCAGACAAGAAGGCTGATATTTTTAACAGTTTCTTTGCCTCTGCTTTCTTGAACAGGGACCGGGACATCCCACCTACCAGAGGTAGGGACAATCTTGGGGATAGCTCTGTCAGGCCTTCAGTCAGCGCAGATGTAGTTAGGGATCTTCTGGAAGAGCTAGACATTTTTAAATCTGCAGGTTCAGATGCCATCCACCCAAGGGTGTTGAGGGAGCTGGCAGGGGTCATCATGGAGCCCTTAGCCTGGCAGTATGAGCATTCATGGTCATCTGGCCAGGTGCCAGGGAACTGGAAACTAGCTAATGTGGTCCCAATTTTCAAGAAGGGGAGGAAGGAGGACCCAGGTAACTATAGGCCTGTAAGCCTCATCTTGGTGCTCAGGAAGATCTTGGAGAGAATCATCAAGGAGCACATCTGTGGGGGGCCAGCAGGGGAGATCATGCTCAGGAACAATCAGCATGGGTTCATCAAAGGCAGGTCCTGCCGGACCAACCTGATTGCCTTTTATGACCATGTAACTAAATCCTTGGATGATGGTATCGCCGTAGACGTAGTCTTTCTGGACTTTAAGAAGGCCTTTGACACTGTCTCTCACACCATCCTCCTCAATAAATTAAGCGACTGTGGCATTGATGCCTGCACAGTTGGATGGGTAAAAAAATTGGCTGATGGGGCACACCCAGAGAGTAGTGGTGGACAGGCTGTACTCAAACTGGCGAGATGTGAGCAGTGGGGTATCCCAGGGCTCCATCCTCAGACCCGCATGTTTAACAGCTTCATCAGTGACTTGGACGAGGGGGTAGAAAGCATGCTGTCCAAGTTTGCTGATGACACTAAGATGTGGGGTGAGGTGGACACACTTGAAGGGAGAGAGGCTGCAACTAGATTTAGACAGACTACAAAAGTGGGCAGACGAGAAAAGGATGGGGTTCAACGTAGACAAATGCAGGGTGCTGCACCTTGGGAGAAGGAATCCACAGCATACATACAAGCTAGGGAGTTCCCCTCTTGAAAGCACAGAGGCAGAAAGGGATCTTGGAGTCATTATTGACTCCAAGATGAACATGAGCCGCCAATGCCAGACCACAGCCAGCAAGGCCAGCCATACCTTGTCATGCATCCAAAGGTGCATCTCAAGCCAGTTCAGAAAGGTGATACTCCCCCTCTATGCGACTTTGGTCAGGCCGCAGTTGGAGTACTGCGTGCAGTACTGGGCACCACACTTCAAAAGGGATGTGGCCAGCCTGGAGAGGGTTCAGAGGACGGCCACCTGCTTGGTGAGAGGGCAGCAGGACAGGCCCTACGAGGAGAGACTGAGGGACATGAACCTGTTCAGCCTCAGCAAGAAGAGGCTGAGCGGGGACCTGGTGGCTGCCTACAAACTCATCAGGGGAGAGCAACAGCAAATAGGTAGAGCCCTTTTCTCCCCAGCACCATCTGGGGTGACAAGGAACAGTGGTAATAAACTGATGGAGAATAGGTTTAGGTTAGAGATCAGAAGGCAATTTTTTACAGTTACAGTGGCCAAAATCTAGAACCAACTTCCCAGGGAAGTGGTCCTCGCCCCAACCTTGGGCAAATTCAAGAGGAGGTTGGATGATCACCTGTCTGGGGTCTTGTGGACCCAGCATTCATTCCTGCCTGTGGCAGGGGGTCAGGCTAGATGATTTGTTCAGGTCCCTCCTAATCCTAGCTACTAAGAAACTACGCCTCCATGCTCAGCTGGAGCGGACAGCTTAGGCAAGGTTAGCCCACCCTGCAAGGGGCATTTGCAGGGGGAGGTGCAAAGCATCAGGGGATATTGGGGGACTACAAGTTGACTTGAATCTGGAGGGGACTTAGGACAGAAGTTCAATAAAGCAATTTAAGACAGTCAAGTCTAATACTACATCCATCCAGGTTTATCTAATCTTACTGGTCTCAGCCATTTTGCAAGCAGTTTATGTGCAGTGAACTTCTGTTGTGCTAGAGATTTGAACTGGTTTCTAATCACTTGCACTGGTTTATATGTAATAAATATTTGTCCCTAGCTTAAGTGGACATGATTTTCTTTCCCCTTTATCTTTTGCCAGCCAAAATGATTCTCCTGAAAGCATTATCTTCCTTCCTACTCAGTTGCCTTCGATAACATATCAGCCTAGAGGGTCGTACATATGATTTCATCAAGGCAGATCAGTTGCCAGGATCTATCCTAAAGTAGTTAGTTTCAAAAAAAGAAAAGAAAGCAAGCAAGCAAGCAAGCTGACATGAACTTACCAACTCTATTCCCTGTGGGAAAGGAGTGTCATTCCAATCCTTCTGAGGAAACCTCTGAATAATTTTCCCCAAGCCTTCTGCCGAGCCTAACACAAGATAAAAATTAACACATGAAATCAGACCGAACTAAATAATTTACTGAAAGAAAATGCTATAATAAATATCACACTGTATTTATGCAAGAATAAATCCCATAACACAAGCATTGTTAGCAGTAGGCTATTACTCTGGTTTAAAATTAAAACAAAATAAAATAAAGACTCTGGGGCCAGGTCCATGCAAGCAGGGGTGCGCCTCTGCAGCACCACAAGTAGTAGCAGCACAAATTTCTGCTGCTACTTTGTACTGCAATGCATGCCCCTGCCCATGTTCTTTGCAGCGGGATACAGGGTTCTGCTGCTTCACATGCTGCAGGGGGGAGCTGGCTGGGACACAGGCATTCCCTACACTGAAGCACCACTGGCCAGCCAGGGAGCAGCACATGAAGATGGGGAGATGGATCACCGTGTGCTGTGGAGCCCCCATACTGAGGTATCCTGTGCTCCAGCCAGCTGCTCCCTGCCTGGCTGGGATGCAATGTACCTTGAGACAGAAGCAAGCAGCCCTGGGCTGGCTGCTTTCCTGTCTCCATGTACCTCAGCATACGGGCTCCACTGTGGAGACAGCTGTCTAGGGTGCAGTGTGAAGTTGGCTGGGGTCACTGTGCAGCTGGCTGGGGCGCAGTGGAGTGGAGCCCCCACGCTCAGGCATGCAGAGATAGGGGAGCAGCTGACCTAAGGCTGCCTGTTCCTCTGTTTCGAGGCACCCTGCACCCCAGCCAGCTGGGGAGCAGTCGGCTGGGGTGCAAGGTGCCTCAGAACGGAGGCTCCACAGCACAAGGAGACAAGAGAGCAGGCAGCCCTGGCCTGCCTGCTTCCCTGCCTCTGCATTTGTCCCAGCACTGCCTCTTTGGTGTAGGTTGTGCCACTTTTTTCCCAGGGTTTTTGTTCATTTGTGTTTTGCTACCGGCCTGCCCCGGCACTGCAAACTGGCAGTGCTGTACACTGATTAATGTGCAACTTGTGCAGTTTGTGGTGCTGCAAAGAGGTTTGCAGCAGTACAAACCACGTGTGCCTGCATGTCTGGATCCAGCCTCTGATGTCATTTTTCTTGCTTTACTATAGATGATAAACCTTTTTTTAAGGCAGAAAGAAAGAAAAGATTATGTTCACAACTGGTAAAATCACTTCAGCTGGAAACAAATGTTGCTTTTGTGCTATCCACACCTGCTTTTTTATGGTAGACATCTGTTTACTTTGGGTCAAGAGAGCGCTCCACGGCTGCCTTCAGGGACCTGATTCTCTGTGTCCCAAGAATTTCCATTCTCGGGTTATGCAGGATCAAGCCCCTGAAGCCCCAGACTAGGTTTCCCCCTTGCAGACACATGCCCCTGGAATCCCCCAGCCTGGGAATTTCCTGGGTGCACATAAGGTCCTGCAATACCCTGACTCAGGGCACGTCTCTGCAAACACGGAAACTCCGGCTTCTATGTTTGCAGAGACATAAACATGGAAGCCTGGCTGAGGTGGGGCACATCTGTAAACAGGGAAGCCCAGGGTCCTGCCATTTGTACACTCCCAGGAGTGGCAGGGATCCAGTCCTGTGGGACAATGGGCAATGGCTGCTTTCCACAATGAAGCAGATCAGCTGAACCAGAACAACAGATGGGGAAACATCCTGGCAAAGGTCATCTGCTCCATTTAGCCATGTCTGTTTCTACCCTTTCCAAGCTCTGCTACTACCTTCCTACTAACTGTGGAAAATATTGTGGTAACAGATGTCACCATACAGCAGTAATGTAAATTCATCACCAAGTGTTGCAGAGAACAATCCTACCCCAAAACAGTGCACTTTGAAATCTACTGTATGTCAAACAAACAGGACAGTATATTGAAGAACTGCAATCAAAACTGTGACAGGCCAGGAAGAGGGATAGAGTCAGAGTCAGTGTCATGACAGCACAGCTACAAAAGCAAGCAGTAGACTGAAGGAAGCATAACTGTAGTTAGAATCTGTAAGGGTACTGTCCAGCACAAGAAGGAAATTGTGTCCCAGCCAAGTGGTGGTAAGTGACAGTAAGACTAGAAATACTGTGGTAATTTTGTAAGACCCACTAATTTAAGCCAGTAGGAATCTGAAGGGGCATTTTGTGGTCTGCCCCCAAATCCCATTACCTTTCCTCTCTGAATCAGCTTTTTTCAGGCAGAAACTTGTCAGCTTGGTCAGAAAGATGTATTTTTCCTTTCTCCCTATAAATCCTTCAATTTTTTCCATTTTATTCCCCCCCCCCCATAATATTATTTTACTAAATGTTCCTTGGATCAGAAGCAGCTTACAACCTGTCTTTGGCATAACTGGTCTCTGCTACACCAATGTACCTCTCAACAACCTCTGCCCTGCCCTGTTTCTCACACAAAATCTAAACACTCTCCAACATACTGCAGCTACTGAACACCTGAGTCTTCTCTCCTTTCTTCACACCTGTGAAAACTGTTTGCGATTACCTACACATTCATCACTCAGATATATAATTAGAGATTGCACTTTCCTTCCAATCCTCTATGCCAGCAAGACTAGGAACAGAATTTATACACTAACCAGTTTAAGTGATCAGAAACCAGTTTAAACCTGAAACAACAGCAGTTCAGTGCACATAAACCACTTTCAAAATGGTCAAAACTGGTTTAAGATAACCCTGGTTGAATGTAGTATCAGATTTAACTGATTAAGGTCAAACCGATTTAAAGAACCTTTGCCCCAGACCCCTGCCTGGTTCAAGTTAACTCACAGTCTCCCAGCATCTCAGGATACTTTGCACTACTATGGCTCCAGGTGGCTGAGAAGAGGATGGGGTGAGGGTGGGAAACCCTGCAGGACTGCAGCCCCTACTAGGCTTTTCCCTGCTTGGGAGCAGGGGGTATGGTCAGACCCTGGGCCAGCCCCATGAGGCAAAGGGGGAGACAGGGATGGGGATTTAACCCCCCCCCCCTCCCCAACAGAGGATCTTAGCCAGGGTCTCCCTGGCAAGGGTGCAGCAGCCCCTGCCAGGCTTTTTCCCCAGCTCACAGCTTGAGCAGCAAGGACATGACCAGATGTCAGTCCCAGGACAGCCACCTGATGCAAAAGGGGGAGGGAAGATTAATCCCCCCTCCCTCCCCGGCACAGGACCCCAGCCAGGGTCTGCCTGGCAAGGGCACAGAAGCCCCTGCTAGGCTTTTCTCCACTCACCGGGGGAATCAAAAGTGAATGTCTATTCACTTGCTTCTCAGTTCAGTCTATGCAGTTTAGACTAACCTGCGAAGATTGAATCAATTCAGGCTCAGGCTTTTTGAAGGTCTTTACTTAGCCCAATTCTCAAGCCAGGGGCCATGAAATTATTTTAAAGGTGCCGCACAGTATTAGCACTGTTAAGTATGCACAAAATCAATCCAAAGATTTCAACTAGGAAATCTGTCAAAAACAACCTGACCTGTTGTGGTCTGAGTTCATGCAACAGGAAAATTACTCTAGTATTTTTCTATAGTTAAGAAACAAGTGAAAAACTATCAGCTGCCATTTTCCAAGGGGCACTTTGAGGCAAAAAAGTTGAGAGTCACTGCTGTATACAGTGGTGAAGGCAGGAACCTCCAACTATTTCACTAAAGCTAGTATGATCTCTTCTAGTAAAGCAATAATAGCACCCCTCCCATCACATAGTAGCACCCCGCTGCATCCTCCCTCCTGCCTGCCCTAGCGCCTTCCAGTTCCTGCTGCAGCACCATGCAACTTACTTTCCCCCCCTCCCTGCTGGACTGTGCCCTGCCCTGCGCTAAACAATAACCGGTAAGCTATATAACCAGTTATCATGGGACTTATCAGTAAAACAAGTATTCGTTTCACCATTCGCATCCCTAAAAAGAACCTTCTGTGGGTAAAAGAAAAGGAGGTCCAAAGGACTGCTGTGTAAATGGAGCAGCAGCAGATACTGAGATCAACTGGGAGGCCTCATCAGAGCAAACAGCTGCAGCAGTGAGGCAACCCTATACTTATAGTACTAGTTAGGGTTCCAGAAAGAATTTATCAGGTATCCTTATACCCACTCTAGGCCTCAGACTCCATAGGAAGCCTGAGACCCCTGCATATCAAACAGACTAATTTTGTAAGTATGTATTACAGGAAAATATCGCCACAAAGAACTTACTGCCTTCTTTCTTTATAGGTTTTAAGGCTACCTTTGCCTACCAGATTGCTTTTAATTAGACTGCTGAAAAGACACTAACACTCAGGAATAGGAACTCATTTAGTTCATGTGCAAGTAAGATTTGCTGTTTGTGATATACGTGTGCTATTTAGGTGCTACACATTTTAAAATACCTCTCCAGGTAAGCTCTTACTAAGGTCTCTAATAATTCTTAAAGAGTTGCATGAAATATGCTCTTTTAGTACTTCTTCTCCAGAAGGTCTTCCTTCATGGAATAGTAATTCTTAAACATTTTAAACAATGTTTCAAAGCTGTTTGGCCTGACTCCTGATATTAAAGGCATTAAATTCACAGAACACTACTAGTTAAATGAAAAAGTTCATAAGGGGAAGGACTGTTCTTACTCTTTTACTATCCTTTTGAAAGCTCTTTTTATTTTAACAACATTGAGAAAAAGTACTGTGATTTTTTTTTCGTATTTGCATGTTATCTTCACTTGCTCGGTATCTCACCTGAAGCAGAACAAGACAAAAGGTTACTGAAAAACTTTTTAGAAGTCCTTAAAATTTCCTGCTAAATAAATGGAACGTATAAAGTTTAGAATAGCTTAGTCCAGTGGTGCACAGACTTTTCAACCTGCAGACCAGAAGGTCAGTGCCAGGTTGACCCATGGGCCAGATCCAGCTATGAGGGTTTATGCAGCCCAACCCTGATCCATCTCCTGGGGGCAAGGAGTGGCCTGGTCCCAAGCTGGACACATGGGGGAGGGATCCCTGATTTGGCCATGGTGGGGAAGAGGTCGCTAAGAGGCCCTAATCTGGAGGTTGGGGGTGGGAAGGGGCAGAGGCTTTGATCTGGATGTGCATGGGGTGGAGGAGGAGAAAGGGGAGGAGCTGTCCAGCCTGGGCTCAGGCTTGATGCCACAGCATGGGAAATGGCTCAGGCAAGGCAGGATCTAGCTTTGTGGAACTTCCATAGCCCCTCTGCTGCCAAAGTTTACAACCTGTGGCAATTCTTGTCAAGGCTCCATGGACTAGATTTGGCCCACAAGGCAGAGGTTGAGTACCTCTGGCTTACTCAAATACAAACTACTTTCTGAACTAGGGAGAGACCAGATTGGGAGGGGGGAGAGGGAGAGACTAATGTATAAGACCACCCCACACTTGGGGAGGGGGGAAATGGCAGACAACTTTGCCTTCAAAGCATTTTAGTTGTAACAGCCAAACACTTCTTCAAAAAGTAAAGGCCCCTGACCACAACAGGAACCAGATAAGATTCCTGGCTTCTTACTCCGTGTTTACCCTTCTATTCTAACCTTTAACAATTTCCTTTGATAAGTAACACATTTTATAAACACTGCTGCTGATGCTCATTCCTTCAATAACAGCATCATAGCTTTGCCAGACAAAAGAATTAAAGTTAAAATAAAAACATGCAAGTAGTACTGCCCCTAAAGAGGCATATTTTGGTTGAAAACTAATTTCTTTGAACTAGATCTACTAATACTCCAAACTAAAATCTAAACTACTATTTCTCCTCCTAGTCACCAAGCAGCTGTAACTGATGAGATTCTAATTTAACTTCTAATTCATTCATCAACCATTCCCTAACACTCCTTGCCAAAGAAAATGTGTTGTACATACAAAAGTCATGCCCCCAAAAAAGAACAGAATCCTATATATAAAAAATTATCAGAATTAAGATTTAGAAACCATATTAGATTGACAAGGAAGCATTTCTATGGTGGAAAGCAACTATAAAAAGAAAGGGAGCAAAAGAATAAATAAAAAGTTAGGAAAATGAAAAAAATCCAAGCACATTCTTCAGTAAAAGGCAGTCAAAGAAATGTCGAATGGGGAATAAAAACACAAATAGGTAAGGCATAATATTAAACCTTGTTCTCCCAAGTAATTAAAATTATTAGATTAATTATCAGATTCCTATTAAGCAACATTCTAGATCAGCTTTTCCCACATTGCCAGGGAATTTAGTTAAGAACAGTGCATATCCCTCTAATACAGTGTGTGAAGTTTTCTTTCTGTAATAACATTAAATTTAAAAAATGAAATCTAAATTTCTCAAACTCAGTTACGTTACGCATAGCTTAAGGCATAGACAAAAATGCCTTTATTAAACAACTTGTTGCTTGCATCTGATTGCACATTCAAGATTTCTCTTTTTGAGTTGTCTATTCAGCATGTACTCTTGAAAGACAAACGCTCTTCAATCTGTCTCCATTTCAAGTGCACTTGATCTAAGGATCAACCAGACAAACAAAACCTTTCTCAAAAGGGAAAAAGGGGTCACATAGATCGGGGAAGTCTCAAGAATATTTTTTTAGATATAGTCAAGATATAAGGTCCACAGCAACTAATATTCATGCATCTTTGAAAATTAATCTTTCTTTATATTAAGAATATTGCTATACTTAAAAGTGAAGAAAAAATACGGGTTTGTGAGTCCCCTGCAGAACTATCCTGTTGATTATTGTGAAACCAGTGAAAAAAAATTAAGAAAATGGTCCCATAGAATATCTAGAAAACCTGAGCAGTAGAAAATATTTTACCACCAAATGAGTATGCAATATAAACTGATCAAATATTTTAATATGATTGATCCTGTACAGAAAGTTCCTGTAATAAAGATTTATAAAAAGTCCCCTTTACAGTACATAAAATGTGCATATCTGCTGACACAGCTACTTAGAATAATGTTGAACAGAATTAGGTAGGAAATCACTTACTAGGGGAATTTGATATTTTGAGAAGTTTCCCATCCTGATAAGAACAACATCCAAAGCCTCAAGTTTTGTAAAACAACAATCAAAAAAAAAGAAAAAAAGAGTGAGAGAGAACTAGTTTTAATAGTTTTTAAATTAAAGGTTTTTTAGTTTACATTTACTGCGTTGTAACTTAAATTTCTAAACAGAAGTCAGTTCAAATCCAAAATCAGAACTTCCTTTTACATCAACTACTTTTGAGATTTCAAAATTTTCAGCATTTTTTCCAAAACAAAATCCATCAAAAATCAACTCTCTCACATTTAGCATTTCAATACTTTTCTACAAAAAAAAGATGTTTTTGTGATAATATAAAAAGAATTATCCTTTTTGGACGAGCTCTGGAAATCACATAAGTGATAAAATATGATAAAACTGTCAGACTTTGGGAACACCAGAATATTAAACTAACAAGGAAATTCTCCATGACTCTAACCACCATCAAATCATTTCCATCAGAACTACAAGAAAAACTACAGAACTCGATCCACTCACTACCCAACCCACGGACTTTTTACACGCTCCTTAAAATCCACAAACAAAGGAACTCTGGCAGTCCTATCATATCCAACCATGGAACCCATACTAAGGGTAATAACAGGTTTCATTGAATCAATCCTAAAACCTCTTGTCACCCAAAGAGCAGGTTTTGTCCAAGACACAACAGGCCTTCTATGAAAATTTAAAAATGTAGACCACCTTCCCAACAATCCCCTGCTATTTACCATGGATGTTACCAGCCCATATACCAACAACCCACACCAGGATGCCATTCAAGCCTGCCTTACATATCTACAAGAAAAAGATTGCAACTCAGAGTACAGACAGGCCCAAAGATACTACTGAACTTATACACTTCACTTCCAATAACCAACACTTCCTCCATACCATGGGCACAGCTGTGGGCACCAAAATGGCCCCACAGTATGCCAACCTTTTCAGCAGCCACCTGGAAGAAAAATTCCTCAAGGACTGCACCATCAAACCCTTGCTATACTTGAGATATATCAATGACATCATCATTTGGACTGAAAACCTGTAATCTCTGATTGATTTTCATGAGAAATTCAATGTGCAGCACCCCTCTATCAGACTACCTCTGGAATACTCCAACACCAGCATTCACTTTTTAGACATGATGGTCACTATCCAGAATGGTACAATACAGACCGCCATCTACAAGAAACCCACAAACCAGCATACATATTTGCACAGAACCAGCAATCACCCTAAGAGCACTAAGACAACTGTAATATTCAGCCAAACCCTCTAACACCACCGAATTTGCACTGAGAACACATGTGATTATCGCATCATAAATCTTAAAAGGGCCTTCACTCAACAAGGAGACTCCTCCAGAGAGATCGATCACATTTTTGAAAGAGCCACTTGGAAACCACATGAAGAATTGCTGCAGTACAAAAGAAAACCCCCCATAAATCACACACCACTGGTTATGACATATTACTAGTCCCTGGAACCTACATGGAAATTCCTCAAACAATTGCAACCAATACTAGAAGGAGACCTGGTTCTCAAAGGGATATTCCCAGAACCACCCATGCTATCCTTTAAACAGGCACCAAATCTCACCGACCTCATCACCAGAAGCAAACTTTCTACAGCCCAAAACACATTGAATGTATTCAGCCCAGGCCAGTACAAGAAATGTGAAACCTGCCAACACATCTCCACCACCTCCACAATTACTACACCCCACAACAAAACCATCACCATTCCTGGATCTTATACCGGAACCTCCAGAAATGTAATACATCTCATCCAGTAAACCAAATGCTCTGATGGAAAATATGTAGGAGAAACCAAATAACAACTGTGCACCAGAATGAATGCACAGCGAAAATCTATCAAAGACAAGAATACCCAATTACCTGTGGGGACACATTTCTCACAAGAAAACCACTCTCCAATCTCTGAGTTCTAATCCTCAAAGGAAATTTACAAAATACCTTTCACAGATGAACCTATGAGCTTCACTTTATTAATCTACTGGATACAAAGAATCATGGACTAAATATAGATATTGGGTTTATGGCACATTAACACCTGCCTAATATTTAAATCCCTAGGTAAGCCCTCCACTTTTTACCAGCTATTCTCATTCCCTTCCCCCCCATCCTCCTGTCTCTCATCCTTTGACTACAGTTGCATTCATTCCCTGCTCCCTGTCCCCCTCCCCCAATCTACTGACTACCTCAATTTACACCTTAACTGAATGGCTGTCTTGCATATATACTGGCCTCTGGCTGCTTTACCACTCCATCCAGGAAAAACACAGACGAAGGGTGTTTGTACCCAAAAGCTTGCTAAGAAGAATTTTTCCAACAATTTGAGTTGGTCTAATAAAAGATATTGGATTTACCCAAAAAAATCTTGCATCTCCATGACTCTAACACACACATACTCATTTTACTTGGCTTGGAACCTGAGCCAGAGCAGCTGCTTTAGGCGACTGGATCTAGCCCACAAGTTAAAAAAAAAAAGAGAGAGAGAAAGACTCATACCATCCAGAATGGTACACATCTAGATTTTTAGCCAGTCTCATAACAAATTGCTTTAACAGGAAAAAAAGAATCTTCTCAGTTCTCCAAGCTATCTAATATGGAAACGTCAGTTCATTTACATGGGATAAAATACAGCATATGGCCTCTAAATCAGTGTTTTTCAACTGATGGGTCACAACCCAAAAGTGGGTCGCAAGAATATTTCAAATGGTTGTGAGCTGTGGCAGGGCAGAGGGGTGGTGGGAAGGCATCTTCTCCTTCCAGGAGGGAATGGTGTGGGGGAGAGTGGTGTGGCCAGGCTGCTGGCATCAGAGCCAGTGCCCATGCTCACAGGGGCGGGATGGCCGGGAGATGCTGTCCCGGGAGGCAGAAGGGGTCATGACCAGGCTGCCTACCTCAGCGTGGGAGCCCCAGCCCAGGGCAAGGGGGGTGCCACAGGTTACTCCTCTTTCTCCCTACCGTGCCAGGACTGGACTCGCTCCACTGCCACCCATGAGCCAGAGTCACTGCAGCCACCATGCTCTGGCCCGAGCTGGACAGGGACAGCTGGGGGCACCTCTGGCAGAGGGAGGAGGGGAGGGGCTGCAGGTCAGGAATGATGGACACCAGCATGGCCCAGGGGTGGACAGGGGACTAGGGGTCAGGCACCAGCAGGGCCAGAGGGTGCAAGTCAGAACAGGCCATAGATCTTTGCAAATGGGCCCTGGTAGGAAAATGGTTGAATACCACTGCTCTAAATCAAAGCAGTGAAACAGGAATGAAACTGGTAAGGGAGAAAACAAACAAACAATCAGATCCGATATCTGCGTTTTAATAAAAAATGGAACACAAGTTAAATAAAAAATGTTAAAGCAGTGTACATTCCAAATTTTTCTAATGCTTTGATATAATTACTGATGACCCTTGATTATTCTTTACTTTTCAGATATAGGTAGCCAAACAGCATTAACATTGTAATAAGATCCCTCATTCCCACAGTTTATTGGGTCATTGACTCTAACTACTTTCAACTGACTTTTATTAAGTCTTCCAACTATCAGCAGATCTCTTGAATTTAAAATATCAGATTATTCATCTTTATACTCTAGCAGAAACATTGTAAACACCTGAATGATTCCATATTCCTACATATGGCAGCACAAAAGGTGTTAAAAGAAAAACTCTATTAAAAGCATATGAAACAAATTTCCAAAGATAAGCAAGATTGGTTTCAATAAATGCTAATGTCAACTTATGACAACATTCCAAAAATATCAAGGGGCCACATTCCAACAATAAGTCATTCTCAAATCAGTTTTCATTCTTGCAGACTTATTTGTCCCTAGACTGCAGTGGCATATTTAACATGGTTTTTAAGAACTTAGAGGTTTTTTTAAATAAAATAAATTATCTGCAAGCATCTGAAAACAAACTTATTGAAACCAATACATAAGATCCTGATTTTCAGTTATTCAACTCTGTGCAAAATTAGTTCAGTGAGACAAATGAGACACTGACTTATCTGTCCTGGAAAAAAAAAGTATCCTGAAATCTAGACTTTATGATAAAAGAAAAATTATTAGGAAAAACTCAAGTTTCACCCTCTCACAAAAAAACCCCCAACGAAATACAAATGTTTCAGATATGGCGGAATGCATTAATTAGAATAAGTCTATCAAACAAAATCATATTTTAAAGTAAAAATGCTAAGGCTTCAACTACAATCATAACATTTTAGAAAGCACAACTTTAAATGTTTGCAAAACAAATTGTTTTGTTTTATTTTGAATGGCACATTCAATTTCACATTGGGTATAATTTTTTAAAAGATTGCCAAGCAGTTGTAAAAGTCACAACATTTCAATTAAAACAGGCTTACATGAACAAGTAATTCAGAGGTATTCTGGGAACTAGAGAAACCATATTTATTTTGCCTTCTACTTTCTACTTTCCCATCTTAGTTCAAATAAGTGATGAGAACAACATACTTTCATAAGAAGGCGTTTGTAAAGTACAAACCTTTCAAGTCTGCTTACGGCTTTATTCTTGCAAAAGCTTAAGATTCACTGGTAAAAGTGACAACTCAAGAACAAACAAGGAAGGGAGACTTACAGCAAAATAACTTTTAGCCAACATAAATAGGTACACTGGTTCCTCATTTCTACAAATGAAATGTAAACACTCACTCTAAACATATGAGAGTTAATGTTAATTTAAACCAAGGAACATTAAGGGATAAGATGTCTAGTGATCAAGTGAACAGGAACCCATCAGGCTTTCCAGTTTCCAGCTCCCAAAAGAAACCAATCAGGATTCAGTGAGAGAGGTTGTTTGATCGGAAAGATGCTGGCTCTTACAGGGGTTTGACAGTTGAGCTCTTACAGTAAATGGAAACTCTAAGGATACTTTTTTATGGAATCAGGACTACAGGGACATACACATATGCAAGACAGTAGCAGTCCTAGTATCTCATAACACACAAAATGTGTCTCCATTCACTAACCTTAATTCCATCCCCCCTCCCCACTAAGTTAGAGAATCTAAAGCAATTTTAAGTATACTTAAGTCTAAAAGTAAACTATAATAAATAAACTATTGTAATAGAACTCCCATAAGAATCTTCAATAATTATACAGAAGGTAGAGCAGGTTGGTATATCAGCATAGTGATTCTCAACTAAGGTGCCAAGACATCCTGGGGTGCCTTAAGGTTGTTTCAAGGGCACCATGGATTATACCCCAGTATTAGCACTGTTACATATGCAAACTCATGATTCACAAGATAAACACAGAAATTTCAAATATGACTCCAAAGGGTCAAAAACATTCTGGCCTGTGGCTGGCTTAGTTCTTCATAACAAAAAAAAAAAAATGCTATTTTACTTTATTTTTTCACATATAACCTGCACCTTTTTCCCAAAAACCAGCTGGGGAAAATCTGGATGCCCATTATATGCAAGAAAAAGGGATCTCCATGGGTTTGGATACTTGGCAGAGGCAGAGTGGTGACAACATTAATTGCCACAGCTCAGGGTGCTATGGCAATTAACACTGCTACTGCTCCTACAGCTCCCATGCCAAATATCCAGACTTGCAGGGAGGCACAATCCTGACTTCCTTGAAGAAAGCTCCTCCATACTTATGACTTAGGGAGACAGAAATGTTAACAATTAAAACTCCCTCCTTCCTTAAGGGTGATTCCAATACTTTTAGGATTCATTTATAATCGCTTAGTTATGGTGAGGGTCTCCCAGTAAAGCTTAGTGGTATACATAAAGCACTGCACTAAGGCAGCTCTAATGATCCCTGTTATGCACTTGTGGCAAAGGCACATCTCAGGTTACTGTTACCTGCCACCCACAGCCTTCTTCCTTCAGGCAAAGTACAGACAGTCAAAAAGCCCAAGGCCTAATTGATTCAATCTTCACAGGTAAGTCTAAGTTGTGCAGATTGAACTGATAAGCAAATGAACTGACATTCACTTTTGATTCCTGAAATGCAGCCAGGTGCCTGCAGTGGCAAAGACCAGAAGCCAGGGGAGGAAGGACGGACGGACGGACGGACACACACACACACACACACAAAATCATGCCTCCCTGTTCAGCTGGAGCAGACAGCTTGAGTCAAGGCTAGCCAACCCACCCTGTTAGGAGGAGAGGGGTTTACAGGGGAGATGCAAAGAATCCTGGGATTCTGGGGCCTGTGAATTAACTTGAATCTGCAAGGGATCTGGGACAGAAGTTCAAAAGACTGCTTTAACCTAAATCAGTTAAGTCTAATACTACATCCATCCAAGTTTATCTTAAACCTGTTTCAGCCATTTTGACAGCAGTTATGTTCACTGAACTTCTGTTGCATTACAGATTTGAACTCATTTACCAGTGTGTAATTTCTGTCCCTAGTCTGCATGTTCATGCATGCACATGCAAAATACATGCACATGTTATACAGTTAATCTTGCATCACTGACCACATGGCTTGAAATAATAGTTTAACAGGAATCCAAGTGGAGTCCCAAAAGCTGCATGAAGCCTGCAAGAGGTTAAGTTGCAACCCCCCAGACTCCTGTCTGGCCACCACCAACTACAGTTGGAGTCTCCCCCTCCCTCCTCCAATTTCCATGCTCCATGTCTGTCCCAGAGGGCAGTTCAGCATGCCATGGCAAGGCAGGGCACAGGTAGCTCAGGGTGAAGTCAGGTCTGCACATGCATGGTGCAGTGGTGGTGGCGGCAGGAGATGCCAGTGCAGTGAGAAGGATGCAGACTTTAGGTGCAGGACAGAGGCATCTATAAGGCCTGAGGGCCCATGAACCCCCACCAGTACAACCCACAGGGTGTGTGTGGCCCCTGGATGTTAGACAGCCCTAGTTTAACAGACAAATAATGAAACCCAGTTATTATAAACAGTGTACACATGCATACACCTATACTATATCACTTTAAGAGTACGAGCATAGGTATAGTGCCTGCTTACAGATATAAAAAAAAAAAATTAAAATGCTGCTTTACTTCAAACTCCACATACCCCACGCCAAGCCCATGCCCAGGGGAGGCATCATATTAGCTGGACTTGGCTCGCCCAACATCTGTATAGATTGAACATTTCAGTGGGGCTTTTTTGGCACTTTTATCTAATAGCTGATTGAATCACCTATTAGATAAAAGAGCCGAAAAGCTCCTCTGAAGCATCCAATCTATACAGATGCTGCAGAGCTGGGTCCAACTAACACACTGCTTCTTCCAGTAATGTACGTTTTCTCCACACCCTTCAGTTGTATCAGCACCCAGTGGTTTTATTGTTGTAACAGCAGATTCATTTAGAACAGGAGTGGCTAACCTGTGGAACAGGCAGCCTCTGTGCATGGTACATGGCAGATCAGGGAAAGGATAGACAGCCCAGTGGCAGACTGCATAAATCAGAAAGCAAAACAGATTGGGTGCAGAGCACAGAGCAAGTAGCAGAAAGCAGAGCAGCAAATCAGCCAGAGAAAGGGGATCAGAATGGCACTGAGAGGAGAGAGAGCTTAATTTGTAGCATGCCTGCCAAAAAGGTTGGCCCCCCACTGCTTTAGAGCCAGTAGAATCTTTCCAACTAGTGGAACTCAAAAACAATCACTCTGCATACAGCACTCTAAGTCACCTCTTCTTTTCACAGGGATGGAGGAGAAGAAATCTGCAAAATCCTAAAGAGAAGAATGTATTCTACTTAAAAATAGTAATAGTTTTTATTACTTTTAACATATATAGTAAGAATTTAAAACTGAAAAACTATTAGATGCGAGTTTGATTAATATTTGCAGGTCTGTTTCCATGTTGATGAATTCAGTAGTTGTGTCACACCATTTTCTTTCACATTTATAAAAATACTACAGGAATTTAGAAAATAATAATTTAAACACCTATTTTAGTGAATTACTATTTTGTTTAGTCAAGACAAAAAGTCCTAAAAATACTCATAAAGATATTTGCCTTCTGGGTTAATTTTTTCACTCAAGTCTCCAAAAATATAGCCAAAAGAAATAACACACACTTAAGGAGGATCATTCTTCCAAAATTACTTTTGATTTTATATATAAGCAAACGTGCTGCTATACTGTAGATACACATGACTTAATGAACTGTGCTTCTACGATATATAACCTCATTTGTTTTTGTCCAAGAAGAATTTTGGAGTCAACAATTTACATTTTCAGGCAATTTAGAAAGAATGCATTTCTCCCCCAACAAAAATCTCTTGACCCTCCTTTTTCTTTAAACAATACAAACACACAACACATCAAAATTCTGGCTAAAGTTGCTAGTTCCTGAACCCTAGTCCCCTCAACTCCCTTCTTATATAAATCTTTGCCCATTAAAGGTCACATGTCATCTTTTGCTTGCCCTTTAAATTCCAGAAGCAAGCTGTTAATACAACTTACATTCCAAATTAATGAGAAACGTGATAAACTCTGTCTTTTTACTTGCAAACCACTGATAACAACACATTCATGTTGTGGTTACTGTGAACTCTGTGTATAATGCTTTGGAAATAAGTTGTTTGGTAATTTTTAAAGCAATTAACTAAGAAAACCTGTGTAAGTAGAGAGTGTATTTAAAGGATGCACAGTAGGGTGACTGCAGGAACAAACTACACTTTAAGCTATTTTTTTTGTTGCTTTCACTATAGATTCTATAAGGTTTCCATGAAATCCCATTTAAACTAACTCAATTTCCTCTAAAAAAAAATCTTTTTTGATTGACACCTTACCTGCCCCATTATCCACCCAAAGATGTGAGTTTATTACCAGGTTCAATTAATATAAAACAAATGCAAGTATTAAGTACAATGTTGTGTTCCTCCTGGTGAAACAGGATCACATACATTAATGATTCATTGTGTATCATTCTTATCTAAATGAAACCTATTTATTGAAAAAGTTATTAGTGTGAGAGGGGAAGCATTAGATACAGTAAATTATTTCTAATTATCCAAATAAATTCAAATCTCAAATTATTTAAAAAAAAAATTTCTTCTGGATATTAAACCATAGAATTTTAGTAAGAAATTCCCCGTGATCAACAAAAAAACCAAAGAACAGACAAAAAAAATATGGGAAGAAACCAAACCAGCCCTGGAAATGACCCAAAGCACTCTCAAGTAAAAATGCAGCAATACCTTCATTGTATGTTATGGTCAACATGGAGAATTTTCAGACAAAGTGGCAACACCTCAAGTTAATGGTTCTCAAACTTTTTACCTCAAGACACCCTTCACTAAACTAAAGGCACCCCTCAGAAAATGTCAGTCATTAGCTTTCATTCATCTTTAACTACAAAAGCATACCGTACATTCTCGCATATCGCATTTATAGTATGCACTCTGATGCACTTTGAAGGAGAGGCTGGGGGTGCAATTTTCAATTGAGGTAACTAAATGGCAGCAACTAAGAAGCCAAGCCTGCTGCCAGTCCCATGCAGTACATGGGGCCCAAGAACTGATTCATGATGTCTGGTCTAGTGATCCAAGCCAAGTCCAACCCCACTCACTGGCTCAAGAGCCATGTGCCAGCTCTAAGCCAGCGGGCAGCCCCAGACTAAGCGCCCCAGGGTCAGACCTAACCCATGACTCTGGAGCCAATGCACAGGGTCAGACCCAGCACGCCAGCCTAATTTGTGTGTAGTTGTAAAGAGGGGTTACTCATGGGTCTGAAAATTTGGCAGTGGGGGGTTGAAGGAAAGTGGTGGCAGTGTTAAATGGCAGCTAACAATGCCACCACTCTGCCTTACCCTTCAGCCAAATCTCCAGACCTGCGGTTAGCTCTTTTCTGTAAATGTCTTATTTTATTTCTGTATAACTGCCACGCAGCACTCTCACATTTATGTGACCTTGTAGTTTTGGCCGTTAATCAAAATGAAAACCTTGTACTTTTCCACACTTGTATTAAGCTGCACACGCGTATTCTGTAAGTTTCATTTCTTACCTGTACGTGTCATTCCTGCAGAAACAAAACTTATGTAGAAAATCTACCTAGTAACTATTATGTAAAAGAAACTATCCTATCCCTGTATGCTTAGCTTATATCATAGTTAGTGTCACAGAGACAGTCCAACCAACATCTATAAAAAAGGTAAAAAAGGAAGTAGCAGAGACGACGACTGGACGACCCTTCAGGCCTGATCACCCTGTAGCTGGTCTTCAGCTCTCCGTCTGGGCATTTCCCAGTGAAAACCAAGGCCTCGAAAATCCGACAATCGACAACGATTCACCGTGTTACAGTTTGTATCCACCATCCCATTTATGAGCTGTTGACCAGCCCTAGGACTAACTAGTGGGCAGCTGCACCCATCCTGCAAGGGGTGGAAAGCAAGGGCTCGCTAGTGAACCCTGTGGGCCAACAGACCCCCTTTGTATCCAGCATACTGTAACTGAAGAAACATCGGAGACTCCATCTTTCGACTGCCTCTCTTCACAGCTTAGACAGCATATCTACGCTTTTTATACTTATATTTACTGCAACTTCATTCCAGCTGGTCTTCCCTCTTATTCATAAAAGGGTGAGGCCAGGTGAGTGAATAAAACAAATTTTTACTTCACCTTATATTTACTCTGTAATAACTTCTATTACTAACATCCCATCTCAATGAGCTGTTGACCAGTTCTGGGACTTACGGAGTCGGCAGCCGCACCCATCATTGAACTAGTTCCAGTGGTGGAAAGCAAGGGCTTGCTCCGGAACCCCATGAACCAACAGACATCCTACAAACTTATTATAGAAAACTAACAACTTACTCTAAGTCGTCTACTTGCACCAGCTCTGCGAACCTCGAAAGCAGTCATAAAGCTACCTCCAATCCCACCCCACAAGCCGCACGCTCGCCCGCTCCGTAAAGCCCACGGCTCCCCAAGTGGTGCCGGAATCACTAGCCCAGCATTCCGACACATTTTCCTTCCATATAATGCATACCCCAATTTTCCCCCAACTGATTTTGGGGGAAAGGGTGCAGATTATACATGAGAAAATATGCTGAGTTTCTGTTGCAAAGAACTCAGAAAGGCGACAGGTCAGAACTATGGATTCTGATTTTTAATCTCTACATTAATTAGTACTAACAGTGCTACTATTGAGCAGCACCCCTCAACGGCCCCCTGGTTAGGCATCACTACTTTAGATTCTTTGACAAAGATATTCTGATTCTGTTGCTCACAGAATTGCACCTTTTTTAGAATGCAGTAGAAGGGCACAATTTTACAAAGAACAAGTTGGATTTTTGGGGGGGGGGAGGGCCAGGAAAAATTTGAGGCATACTCCCTTTAAGAATATATTATTATGAGCACTCTGTAGGACAGTAATACATAGTTCTTAATTTTACCAATCAATGTTCTTTTTCAATGCCCACCTGACAATAACAGAGGAAGTAATTTATCAATATGTATGTTTTCCATACACATGGACGTAGTATATTGCCAGGTTGTCCCACTGAGACTTACTTTTCCAAATACATATCCATGGTTTGATATTATATAGAACCCCACAGGATTAAGAGTCCACATAAACCTAACAATAAATTAACTTTGAGTGTTACATTACTGGTAGTATTATAGCAACAGTTTTGTAATGACAATGGAATGGTATAGCTATTGAGTACAGGTGCAATTAAAATAATAATAATAATAATGCTTCATTACATGATTTCAAAATGCTCTCCCCACAAAGTCTATCTCTCTTTATCATGTCCTCTCTAAGCATCCACACTCTTAACAGTCCTAATATATCAGTCCTCTCTACTTATGCGGAAATCACTCCATGCTTTCACCTAAAGCCTGCCCCCCAGCCACAAGGATTACACAGCACTTGTGAACATGGACTTTTGCCTGCCGTTGTGCTACCCGCTGCCCATTCACTTAAGGTCCTCTGAAGAGTTCTCTAATCTTGACTAACCTAAACACTCCCATGTTATCTCCAGATTTGTATCTCACTACTATTGATCTTAAGAGAGAGTCTAGGCCATCACACTGTTAAACTCTTAACCTACAAAAACTGACTGTTTTTATTCTTTTGTCCCATCTGAACTAAGAACGCCAGGCTGAGACAGCTAGCCCCTACCACCTGCCCTAAGAAAAGACTGCTATATTTGAAAAAGTAAAAATTGCACTATAAACACAAGTACGGTAGGGATATGTGTCAACCCAACTCAAAGATAGCAATTTTCATAACTAAGAAATTTGTAGGGCAGAAATAGTCTTTGTTCTTCACATTTTTGCCTATTTTAGGTGCTATTCTAGGCATAAATCTGGAGCAGTTTAAGCTATTTTAATCAAGAATACAACTAAAACAAATCTAAAAGTTATTCTGATACTAGCTTAATGTGTAGACAGTTAAACTAGTATAACTAGTGGTATAAACTTGTGTTTAAAACTTCTTAACCACAACAATACTTACCTTTTCTATAAGTGTTTTATTTTGCTAAATAAATAGCTTCTTCTAAGAGAATCTGTTATAAGTTTTTGAAAAATCCAAATATATTGTTGATCATTTTTTCTTTATATATTCTATTAATGTACTTTAGAATATATTTTTATTGCAATTTCCTTTTATAGAATCTTACTTCGGTTGCTTTTGGGTGTTTAGGATTCAAGTTTTGAATTACCATTTCAATCAGATTTCCCAGTATTGAAGTAAGGTACACCATTCTAATACTTAATATCATCTCCAGCATCTTTAAAGAATAGATACATTTATTGTCCTCTGGTCCTATAATACAGTAAGGGCATGTCACCCTTCTCTCTGGGTTTAAACAGACATATTTAGAACAGGATCAGCTCTACCAGGACATGCCCCTGACTACCAACACTCTCCTGCCATAAACAAATAGATGACATCCACCCCAACACCCTCGTCCAGGGTCTTTGTGACATGATCATAAAAAGAAACCAGGTTAGTCAGAGTTAGTCATCTTTATCAGTGACCTAGATATGGGGGTGGAATGCACGCTGTCCAAATTTGCTGACAGCACCAAGTTGTGGGTTGAGGTGGGCACGCTGGAGGGGAGGGACAGAAGCCAGCTAGATCTAGACAGGTTACAGAGCTGGGCAGATGAGACCAGGATGGAATTCAATACAGACAAATGCAAGGTACTGCATCTAAGGAAAAGGAACCAGCAACACACCTATAGGCTGGGGAACACCCTTCTTGTCAACATGATGGCTGAAAAGGTATCTTGGAGTCATTGTTGACTCCAGGATGAACATGAGCTGCCAATGCAAGGAAGTGGTCAGTAAGGCTAACCACACCTTGTTGTGCATCTACAGATGCATCACAAGCAGGCCCAGGGAGGTAATCCTTCCCCTCTATGCGGCACTGATCCGGCTACAGTTGGAGTACTGTGTCCAGTTCTGGGCTCCGCACTTCAAGAGGGATGTGATTAGCATTGAGAGGGTCCAGAGGAGGGCCACTTGCATGGTCAAGGGGCAGCAGGGTAGGCTCTATGAAGAGAGGCTAAAGGGCCTGAACCTATTCAGCCTCAAGAGAAGGCTGAGAGGGGATCCGGTGGCTGCTTACAAACTCAGCAGGGGGGACCAGCGGCAACTGGGGAAGGCTCTGTTCCCCCCATTCACCACCCAGGGTTACTAGGAATAACGGCCACAAATTGTTAGAGAGAAGGTTCAGGCTGGACATCAGGAGGCATTACTTTACAGTTAGGGCTGCCAGGCTCCGGAATAGGCTCCCAAGGGAGGTGGTGCTCTCTTCTACCTTGGGCATCTTCAAGAGAAGGCTGGACAGATATTTGGCTGGGGTGATATGATCACGGCACAGGTTCCTGTTCAGGGCAGCGGGTTGGACCTGATGATCTGTTTAGGTCCCTTCCAACCCTAAGCACTATGCCACTATGATAGAGAAGAACATAGTGACTTGTCAAGTGAGTTATGCAAAAGGCAAACTTCATCTTAATGGAGTCAGAGACATATATACAACAATCCTTGGAACAGCTTTCCAGAGTCTACCCATATAATCAAGGATATAGCTGAAACAGTGGAATAAGAAAAAAATCCTTTGGTGCTTTTCTCCGTATATAGAGAAACTTGCTTATTTCATTACTTTTTCAGGAAAACCATGTATGTTGATCCCTGCTGAATTTGTTGATACAACTGCTTAGGCTACTCAGATAAGTTACATGGCATGAACTACTAAATGCTCCTGGCCATTAGACTATATTTCTTCTCCTATGGCTACTGAAATTTTAATAACAATATTTGGTTATTACCTTCAATATTGCTAAGGGGAAGGAAATAAGTTCTAAGAAAGTGGTTGAATGAAGTGAGTGTACCTGGCTGGTGCACAAACAATGAAAAGCTATTCTAAATATAAAGGGGCCGCATGAAAGAACATGATGAGGGTGATGAGAAAGAAGGAAATAGAAAAATCAAGAAGCAGGAAACCTGTACAGAATTAAAAGGCACAAATGTGAAAACAGGGTTCCATCTTTAACAACACCTAGCATTAAATGAAAAAAACTATGGATAGACATTATATTTGTAGTGTGTTATATGCGAGTATCACATTACCTGTGAGTATCATGTGACATAAGTAATGTCTGCCAGGGGCATCTTCCAAACATCATGAGTCCCAACTACTTGGTCTTCTCCTAAACCCTGTAGAGATTGTCTCAAAACTATATTGTGAGGTTGTGTGTATGTTGTGAGGTTCCATTATTAGTAATACCATAAAATGTATATTACACACTAATAGCACATATGGGTATTTGATAACCACAATAAGTGTCCTAACCAATTCTGAAAATCACTAAGTTTTTACTCTCAAGGACAAAATGCAGCAATGAGGTCACATTTTTAAAAAAGTGAAAAAAGTATTCCTTGCAACTGTGTCAATTTGGTCTCTTTTCAAATTTCATGGACAATCCTCTCATACTTGAATTTTGTGACAATAATAAGATAGAAGTATTAAAACTTCTACTTCCACATTCCTGCATTTTGTAAATAATTCTCTTTCCAAAAAACTGAAATGGTGTTACTCATTGCTGGTGAGGAATCCTTTAATTTTTGCTGGCTAAAATTCCATATTCTAACATGTTGTATTTAGGTGAGCTGCTAGTGTAACAAGTTACCCCATAAATGTTACCCCCTAAAAACAGGAGTTTGGTACATACTGAACTTCCAAAAAAGGTATTTTGTTCTATTTCTCTTAAGTGGGCAACCAGGTGGTTTGCAGAAGTCTTAGGACAAAATCATATACCAGATCAAGCAATTCTGAAAACTAAAATAAATCGTGTAACTCTCTATTTTGTGACTGCCAAAATACTTAAAAAGGCAGAAAATTCTCCAGAAAGAGGACCTCTTCACAGACTGCTCCTGACCCTATTTGCAAACTACCCAACCACTGGATATCCAGATGCTACTATTATATTTGTTAATTGTTTTTTTAATACTGAATTGAACAATGGCTCTCTTTCCATTTTGTAGCCTTTTAATTGTGTTTCCCTACCAGGAATAAAGTTAAGATGACAGAACTATCTTCTCAGGCAGCATCTTTCCTAAGAGCAGGCATCCTCCCTAAGGGGAGGAAGAAAGGCGAGAAAAGAATAAGGACAATGGACTTCAAAGCAGACTTCCACAAACTCAGGGACTTGGCAGACAGAATCCTTTGGGAGACAAGTCAAAGAGGAAAGGGAGTTCAGAGAGCTGGCTATATTTTAATGAGGAACACTTAGGGCACAGAAGCAAGCTGTCCCAGTGAGGCAGAAATAAGGGAAGTCCAGTAAGAGACCAGTGTGGATAGAAAGCAATCTCTTCAAAGAGTTGAAACTGAAAAAGGAATCCTGGGGCAGGGACAAAGGAGGAGTACACCTCCCTGACCCGAGCTTGTAGGGATTTGGTGAGGAAGGCTAAAGCGGCACTGGAGCTTAGATTAGCTTCTGGGATAAAGGATAACAAAAAGTCCTTTTTCAAGTATATAGCAAGAAGAAGTTTTGGGGAAACATTGGACCCCTCAGGGTAACATTGGACCCCTACGGACGCGTGAGAGAAGGCAGAACTCTTCAACAAGTTCTTTGCCTCTGTGTTCCTGTCTGCTGACAATGGGGTGCTCTCGGGTGACAGCGTACAGAGGCCTGGGAAGGATGCGAGTCCCCCGACTGTTAGTTCAGACCTAGTTAAGGATTACCTGGAGGGCTTAGATGTGTCCAAGTCAGTGGGCCTTCATCCTCGGCTGCTGAGGGAATTGGCTGGTGTCATTGCGGAGCCATTGGCACGGCTGTTCGAGGACTCCTGGTGCTCGGGTCAAGTCCCTGAGGACTGGAAAAGGGCCAGTGTGGTTCCTATTTTCAAGAAGGGGAGGAAGGAAGAGCCTGGCAACTACAGGCCAGTCAACTTCACTTCTATCCTGGGGAAGGTCTTTGAAAAAATTATCAAGGGCCACATCTGTGAGAGCCCTGCAGGGGAAGTGATGTTGAGGGGTAACCAGCATGGGTTTGTGCAAGACCGATCCTGCCTGACTAACCTGGTCCCTTTCCATGACCAGGTAACAAAGAGCTTAGATGGGAAGGAGGAAGTCAATGTCATCTTCTTGGACTTCCAGAAGGCCTTCAACACAGTGTCCCACCCAATTCTGGTGGGCAAGCTGAGGGACTGCAGCATTGACGAATGCACAGTCACATGGGTGGCAAACTGGCTCCAGGGGTGCACCCAGAGGGTGGTGGTGGATGGGTCGATGTCAACCTGGGAGAGTGTAGGCAGCGGAGTCCCCCAGGGCTCGGTCCTTGGGCCAGTGCTGTTCAACATCTTCATTAGCGACCTGGACAAGGGTGTGGAGAGCGCCCTGTTCAAGTTCGCTGATGACACCAAGCTGTGGGGTAAAGTGAATACACCGGCAGGCAGAGACTGCATCCAGGAAGACCTGGATAGGTTAGAGAAGTGGGCGGATCTGAACAGGATGCGGTTCAACAAGGACAAGTGCAGGGTGCTGCACCTGGGGAGAGGGAACCAGCATTATGGTTATAGGTTAGGGGTTGACCCTCTCAGCAGCACAGAGGCAGAGGGGATCTTGGAGTCAGGATTGACTCCAGGATGAATATGAGTCACCAATGTGATGAAGCAATAGGCAGAGCCAACCGCACCCTGTCCTGCATCAACAGGGGCATCATTAACAGGTCCAGAGAGGTCTTGCTCCCCCTCTATGCGGCGCTGGTCAGGCCACAGCTGGAGTACTGTGTCCACTTGTGGGCGCCGCACTTCAAGAGGGACATGGAGAACCTGGAGAGGGTCCAGAGGAGGCCACTCGTATGGTTGAGGACCTCCGTGGCCAGCCCTATGAGGAGAGGCTGAGGGACCTGAATCTCTTCAGCCTCCGCAAAAGACCTGAGGGGGGATCTTGTGGTTGCCTACAACCTTAGCAGGGACCACCAGCAGGGACTCGGAGAAAGTCTGTTCACCAGGGTCCCCCTTGAAGTCACCAGGAACAATGGCCACAAGCTGAGGGACGATAGGTTTAGGTTAGATATTAGGAAGAACTACTTCACGGTAAAGGTGGCCAGAGCCTGGAATAGGCTTCCCAGAGAGGTGGTGCTCTCACCTTCCTTGGAGATCTTCAAGAGGAGACTGGATAGGCACTTGGCTGGGGTCTTATGACTCCTGCCACCCCCAGTGCTCCTTCCTGCCCATGGCAGGGGGTCAGACTAGATGATCTGTCTAGGTCCCTTATGACTCATTGATTCTGTGATTCTATAAGAATGGAAACCTGGTCATAGTAATAGAGAAGAGAATAAGAGTATTGCATGAACATGCAGGGAAAAAATTAGGAAGGTCAAGGCACAATTTGAGATGCAGTTGGCAAGGGACATAAAAGGCAATAAAAATATATTCTACAGGTATGTCAAAAGTAGATCCATGAGTCCCTTTGAGAATGTAGAAGACAATCTAGTTACAGATTCTGCAGAGAATGCTGAAGTATTAAATGCCTTTTTTACTTCAGTTTCCACAAATAGGGACAGCTAACAGATGACAAATGCAGTCAGCAGCAAAAACAGGAAAGGAGACAAACAGCCTAGAATAATGACCAAACAGGTTAGGCATTACTTATAGAATCTAGATCTTTTCAAGTTGGCAGGACCAGAAAGGATGTACCCTAGGGTACTGAATGCACTGGCTGAGGTAATTTTGGAGCCATTGTCTAACTTTTTTGAGAACTCACAGAGGTCAGGTGAGGTCCCAGATGACTGGAAAAGGGAAAATATATTACCCATGTTTAAGGGGAAGAAAAAGGATCTGGGGAAACTATAGACTGGTCAGTATGACCGCTATACCTGGGGAGATCATGGAACAGGTTCTCAAGGAACCCAGAAGATAACAAGGTGATCAGGAAGAGCCAGCACAGATTTACCAAGAGCAAATCATACCTGACCAACCTTATTTCCTTCTATGATAAGGCAACAGACTCAGTGGATAAAGGGAGAGCAGTGGACATGGTATATTTTCATAGTTGTTAGGGGCTGGAAGGGACCTTACAGCAAGACTTTTGGCACAGTCTCCCTCAACATTCCCATTAATAAGCCAAGGAAATACAGACTAGACAAGAATACTATAAGGGGGATACATACCTGGCTGGGTCATCGTACTGATCAAGTAGTCCTCAAAGGCTCTACACCTAGTTGAGAGAAGGTATTAAGTGGGGTACCATACAATACTGGATCTGGTATTGTTTAATATCTTCAGTCATACTTTGGATGATGGGACCAAGTGCATACTCAACAAATTTGTAACTGGATGGAGTTGTGGACACTCCAGAAGGTAGGACTAGGATCCCAAATGACCTGGATAGACTGAAAAATGGTCAACAATCAATGAATCAGATGAGATTCAATAAGGACAAGCACAAAGTCCTGCACTTGAGATGGAATAACTGCATGCACAAATACACACTGGGGAATGGCTGGCTAGAGTGCAGTACTGCAGAGAAGGATCTGGGGGTTACAGTTGACCATAAGCTGAATATGAGCCAACACTCTGTTCTCGTTGCAAAAAAGGCCAACAGCATCCTAGGTTGTATTAACAGGCATGTCACTTGCCGATCAAGGGAAGTGATTCTTCAGCTGTATTCAGCACTAGTGAGGCTTTGCCTTGGGCACCACACTTCAAGAAGGATGCGGACAGTTTGAAAAGAGGCACAGGGCAACAAAAATGATCAGGGGCCTGGGAGACTAGACTTATGAAGACAAGCTGAAAAACTACGACTATTTAACTTAAAGAAAAGAAGATGGAGGAGAGATTTGGTAACTGTCTTCAGATATCCAAAGAGTAATAATAGAGAGAATGGAGATGGGCTTTTCTTTGTGGCCATAAGGGACAGGACTAAGAGCAATGACCTCAAGCTGCATCAGGGAAAATTTAGGTTGGAGATAAGGAGGAACTTTCTGACTATGAGAGTGATCAAGCAATGGAAGAGGATACCTAGAGAAGTTGTGGAATCTCTATCTTTGGATTCTTTTAAAAGCAGGATGGTTTAGTCAGGGTGATCCTGCCTTGAGCAGGGGGCTAAACTAGATTACTTTGTGAGGTCCCTTCCAGTGCTATTTTTCTATGATTCCTATGATTTTATATTTTTCAAAAGTCTTGATCTAGGATAGCTCCCCTACTTTTAAAAAACAGATGTGGGCATACCTTTGTTTTACAAAAGATGACTGGCACCTTACAAAACAGACGTTCAGGGTGCCTACAGATAAAGTGCCATAAGTTATGGCCACTAAACCACCCCCCCAACCCAACAGACATGTTGGAACAAGGAGGGCCTGGAGTCTGCTTGCACTGACCCTGGCCAGCAGGTTGGGGTACCCCAACAACCCTTCTTCTCCCTATCTCCATTCTCCCCAGCTCCCTAGCCCCTTATTCCACTGACAGCTCTGGACCTGTCAGTGAGGGCGGGAGCAGCAGCAGAGATGCCAGAGTCTTTGAATGACCAGAGATTGGGAGGGGGAAGGGTGAAATGGAGCCTCCTTGCCTTACAGCTACCCACCCAGGTACCCTGGCTGTGGGTACTGATAGGAATCGGGCTGGGCCTGTGAGATGATGGAGCTCCATTCCAAACCCCCAGCCATTCGAAGGCCCCAGGAGCACCATATGACCACTGTCAAGAGGTCTGGGGTAGGGTGGGGTAGGGAAGGGTGGGAGCCCCCCCTCTTGCCTTGCAGGCCCAGCCCAGCTCCTCCCAATACCCTAGCCAGGGTAGCTGGGGGGAGAGGAGCTGCAAGGCAAGGAAGGTTCTCTTCCCCCACCCAGGCCTCTTGACAGCAGCAGCATTGAGCTGCCAGCTGCTTTGAACGGCCAGAGCTGGGCAGGGGAGGCAAGGTGGAATGAAGCCCCCTTGGCTCATGAGCAGGCCTGGCCCAGCAACCCCAAGACCCCAGCCAGGGTAGCTAGGAGGGCCCAAAGGTGAGGGGGCTCAGTTCCACCCTGCCACCTCCCCCCCCAGCTCCGGCCATTTAAAGCAGTTGGCAACTCTGTGCTGGCTGCTCCCTCTACCTTCCTCTCCCTCCCCCCACTGACACCCCACAAAGCAAGAAAAAACAGCACTCAAGGGAACAAATTCCCCAAGGTGCTCTGCTTTAGAGTACCTTAATCTAATACCTCATTTGACTGTGTTAATTTTTCGCACAACTGGCCATTTAAAAAGCATTCTGCAGATGTATCTGTGTTAAGTCATGGCTGTAGAGCTCTTTCAGGGGCCTGGTTATATGAAAAATGTAACTTGTGTAAGCGCCCTCAGTTTTTGACAAATGATTTCGCCCCTCTCTCCTTATCAGGATGAAACTAAACTTTAAAGAGAGGTATACATTCTAACTGTTCATTGTAATAATAAATTCAAAACCGTTTACAAATTCTCTTTGACAAAAGATATGGAATTGCAAGTTTATCTTACACTTTTTTATTTTGAAATAAATTATTTCATATTTATCTGCATTTACAGCATGGATAAGTCAAGGAAAACTGCAATAAAGTATATTGTTCCATAAATATAAGCCTGTAACTATCTTTTCTAAACCAAACGTACTTTGTGAGGTCACAGTAACTATTCAGCTCTTTAGAGTCCAGTAAGCAGCTTTAATTAACTTAGCTCATTTTGCAAAGCATGAAGTAAGTAAAGCTATTCATACTTTGAAAACGAGTGCAGGAAATAATTTACAAAAGCCTTTCTACATTTAGAGATAAAGAGAAAGAAGTCTGTTCATTTCATTTGAAAGCAGTTTGTCTAAAAATTGTTTTAGGAGTACTCCACTGAAAGGAAAGTTCATGTTTCCACAATAACCCCCTATATAAGAATGCATTGTGGAGGCATATTTTGTTTCTGAATAATCACAGGGATTTTTTCCCCTAAATAATTACAAACTTTTTTTTTTAGTTTCACCATAAAACTTGCAGTTTTTAAAACGAACATTCACATAAGATTCTGAAAGTCTATAAAAGCAGAGCAATGCTTTGAAGCTCTCTCTGTTCTGGGGACTGAAGAAGCAATTGATTGGGAGAAGATGTTCTGGTTTATTTTTCTTTACAGTGTATATGCCATGTTCCCATTTGCAGAAGTCTCTTTTAAATACTTTTGGAAGTACTTACCTCATACTTGGCTCAACAAAGAAAGGGTAATCTAGAAGTTAATCCTTGGCTAATGCTACCAGACAGAATACGACCTAGAATAAAATTCAAGCCTGGCAGTAGTAGATGCAATACCATGAAAATTAATTATATTGATCCCAGTTCACACTGTAACTGAATAAGACTTAGTTATATTACTTCCGTTGTACTGAAAGCAAAAAAACTATATTAGCCCAAACATCAGTTTCATGGAACAATTCAATATTTCATATGTATGTATTTTAAACTTTACAGATATAGTTTAATTTTTTTTTAATTTGATTCTAATCTCATCAGCAGGTGATGAACACATGTAGGGAAATGGGGGAAAACTCAGTTCAATTAAAAAAATGAAAGCTGCAACAACATTTGAACCCAAGGCTAGAACAAGGTATAGAATGAGAACAGAAAGAAAACAGACCTAATTCAAGAAATGCTTGTAGTACAGCAAATAAATGAAACAAAACTAATTATATATTACAAAGAGAGACTGGATTATGAAGTAAATCTGAAAAGTTACTATAAAACCCAAGAGTTCATGTTCTGCAATCATAGCATCCACGTTCTGCTTTTGTTATGGACGAGTACTTTAAAGTGACCATGCTTTCTCTTTTATAGGAAGTACTCATCTTTACTAGAGAGAGATTTCTGTATTGCACTTTAGACCCTGGAGACAGCCAGTCTTTCAGCGTTGAGGGTATCACAATACAATGGACCTAGCATAGTACCCAACAAACTGAGATGACTTGAAAATTTCTAGGACTACACACTGGAGCTGTGCTAGGCATATAAAATTCAGCGCGATTTTGTTTATTTTGAAGAATTTTCTAAAGCCTCACTGAAAACCTTAGACAGCAAGGAATGGAGACATGGTGTTGTGACAAAGTGGGAATTCTAGAAGGTTCCTCAATCACCAGAATCTGTCTTTCTTCTGTGTCCTCCAAGCAGGAACCTACTGATTCACAGTTTATGGCATAAGGGGTTCTCTCTCCCCCAAACGGGAAGGCACCTCTAAACATCTCTAATGCCAGAGTCAAGGCACAAATTTTCTCTTACACTTACCCTCACAGGAGTCCTAACTAATGTTACTGCTCGACAACCTGCTGACTGTACTGCAATAGGTCTATTAGAAAACAGCAATAAAATCTTAAACTTAACATTTGAATAAAGCTAGTAGACTATATGACAGCATACACTGAAGTTCTGTATAAATGCCTGCAGTCCGAAAATGGAAGAGGCAGACATTTCTGAGCTGCAGACCCTGTACCACCATCATCTTTGAAAGACTCCCACCTGGCTGCTGCTGCCTCATGCTCTGGCTACACTAGGGGGGAAGGGCACTGCAGCACAGTCTGTTAGGTCTGCCAGATGAACTGGCAGTCCAGAGCGCTCACGCAGCGTGGTGCTACAGGAGAGCCCGCAGGCAACTGCAGGAGTGCGAGTCAGCAATAGGCAGGGGAGCACACACTTGCTCAGCAGGGTAGGAGAATGTCTGTTCATTTGCGCACATGCATGGCTTGCAGACTAGGGACCCTGTTCCTCCCCCTCCCCACCGCCACAGTGTGGACCCCACACTCATGCAGCTAGCAAAGCATGTGGCCCCCAGCCATTGAGAAGTGGACAGCTCTGCATTCAATAAGAAAAGGATGACCCTCCATCCAAATTCTGAAAGTTGTTCCTTCATGCTCGCATCAGTGTCCAATCATCTGTAAAGCACATAATCCACAAGGGGGTGGGAATCGATATCACACACAGAGCTCTGGTACTCAAAATGGGTTTTCTATCTTATTAAATTAAAAATAGACGATTCAGGTGATCTTTGCTACATTATCATCATTTACTACTGATACAATTTCTAACTTCTAAAGTCTTTAGTTCATATTGTAACTTATGAAGCAGTAACAAGACAATCCATTTAAAAAACAAAGCCAGATATGAGTTTAAAAAAAAAAAAAGTACTATTAGAGGTAACAAATGAACTGCAAATAAGCGAACCATTAATAAGGCTAACAGCACAGCTGACCATGAAATAAAGACAAAAATAACTTCTCAGTATTTTTTCTTCTGTAAAATTCCTGAGAAACTTAATGAATGTATCCAAATCTTTAGAAATAACTAACCTGTTTATGATAAAAATTCAGACACAATATTACACAGTGTGTAATATATCTGATACAATATGGTACCGTTACAATAATACAATATTGTAAACTGCCTTCCTACTATTGCTGTAGAACTGGTGTGACAAATTAAAAAAAATAGGCTTATATAAATCAGCAGGCCCAGATGAACTTCATCTGAGGGTGCTGAAGGAGATGGCTGAAGTCATAGCAGAACCCCTGGCAAAGCGCCAGAGATGTCCCTGAGGACTGGAAGAGGGTCAATGTTGTGCCCGTCTTCAAGAAGGGGAGGAGGGAGAGCTCAGGTAATTATAGGCCAATTAGCCTAACTTCTATCCCAGGGAAAATGCTGGAAAAATTCATCAAGGGGTCTACATGTGATAGGCTGGCAGAAGGTAGGATTCTGAATGACAGCCAGCATTGCTTCATCATGGGCAAGTCTTGTCTCACCAACCTCATCTCCTTTTATGATCAGGTAACTCGCCACACCTGGATAAGAGAGAAAAGGTTGGCATTGTATACTCTGACTTCCAAAAAGCTTTTGATCTGGTATCCCATGTTCTCATGAGAAAATTGGAAGATTGTGGGCTTAAATGTGAGAAAGTTAGGTGGGTAGCAAGCTGGCTACGGGATAGGATCCAGAGAGTTTTACTAAATGGATCGGTGTCGTCTTGGCAAGAAGTGGCCAGTGGTGTCCCTCAGGGGTCGGTGCTTGGTCTAGTGCTTTTAAACATCTTCATTAATGATTTGGATATAGGAGTGAAGAGCTCGCTGGCCAAGGTCGCAGATGACACCAAGTTATGGGGAAGCGTGATCACGCTTGAAGATAAGCTGCAGATACAGGAGGACCTAGACAGGCTGGCAAGTTGGCCAGATCAGAATCAGACGAGGTTTAACATCAAGAATTGTAAAGTGTTCCACCTGCGGACGAGCAATCCCCTGCATACCTACAGGCTTGGCAAACGTCAATCTGACCACCGCTACGAATAAAAGAGACCTCATGGTAATAACCACAATATGAACATGAGCTGGCAGTGTGACACTGTAGCCAGCACGGCAAATAATACTCTTGCATGCATCAATGAATGCATCTCCAGCAAAACCAAGGAAGTGATTCTTCTGGTCTAATCAGCACTGGTGAGACTGAAGGTGGAGTACTGCATCCAGTTCTGGGCACCGAACTTCAACATGGACATTGAAAAGCTTGAGAGAGTCCAGAGAAGAGCCACCCGTATGATCAGAGACTTCCATGGCAAGCCATACAAGGTAAGGCTGAGGGACCTGGGACTCCTGAGCCTGAAGAGAAGGCTGAGAGGGGACTTGGTAGCAGCTTGCCACTAGATCAGAGCTCAGTGAACAACTGTTCACCAGGGCACCTTCAAGGAAAATCAGGAGCAATGGTCACAAACTCCTGGAAGACTGTTTCAGGCTCAACATTAGGAAAAACTTCTTCACAGCCAGGGTGTCCAGATTGTGGAATAAGCTCCCTCCAGTGGTGGTACAATCACTTACCCTGGAAATCTTCAAAAGAAGACTAGACAGTCAACTTGCTGAGGTCACCTGACTCCCAGTTATCTTTCCTGTTTGGTGCAGGGGGGACTGGACCGGACCGGATGATCTTCCAAGGTCCCTTCCAGCCTTACAATCTATGAATCGTCCTTTTGTGAATAATAGTAAACATTTCTATGCAGTATGTTGAAGAACTACAAATATGGTTGAAAAATTTATTGTTGGATATCCAGCATTTACAACATGCAACATAAATGGGGAATCAAAGCACCTTAAACCTGCCCTCAGAAGAGGCACTCTACAGATATTCCAGTTATCACCTGATAATTCAGTTGCTGGTGAAAAACTTTAAGCTTTAAGACCAAATGCGTTTTCTCAAGCTTTGATGGGTTTCAAAGGCACCAGTCAGTCGGATGCATCTAATTAGTAGGGAATGCAGTGTTGCATAAGAGTAAGCAAAAATATTTCCAGAGTTCAGATCATGAGCAAACAGACAAATGATAAGTGAACAAAAGTACATTTTTGCACTAAATATAGTAAAGAGCTGCATAAGCTTACCATTTCAACAACAAGAGGAAATACAACAAAGGCCATCTATGCCAAGCTTATATTTTCAACTAAGTACACAGTTTTGAGTGTTTAGTAAGATGTATCTCTGTTAGCAATCTGACTTTTTACATATAGATACTTTCCACCTCTTCCAACCAAAGTTCTGTATATAAATCTCTTCAGAAAATTCTGATATGCCTGAAAATTTGGCTGTGAGAAGACTGAGAAATTACAAACATCTCAATTTATCTGGCCCTAAACAAACTTTTTTTTGTAGTGATAAAACACTTTTACCAAAATAACTTGTTTCTATGGATGCTTAATATTAGGTATAAAAATTTTGACCATATCTTATCTTTGAAACTTTAGACTTCAGATTTCACAGAAAAAAAACAGGTTACTACTGCTGGCTATTCCAAAATCTCTTTCACCAAAATTATTCTTTTACTACTAAATGCCAGAGGATTCTTGTTTTATGAACTCCTCTAAATGAATTACTTCTACTGAAGGAAGGGAACAGACGTAAAAAGTAAACCAGCAAAGTCTGCTTTGCATGCCACTTTTTGCTTAAATTAAGTTTGCCATAATATCCAATGCACTGCAAAAGAAATGTCAGTCCCGTATACCACAATCAATGTGGCAGAACAACTTTAAAACTGCTTCAACCGGAGTTACTTATTACAGATACGGTTAAAAATTAACAAGCTTTTCTGCTTTTTGTTTATAAAAGTTCTTCCTAAAAGACATGAATTCTATTTTCAAGGACTTCTTCTATTCTAATGGGCAGCTCAAGATTGAGGATTAAAGACTGGTATACAGAGATCCTCAGGAACTTTAATCCTAATACCACTTCACTTTTCAGACAGCATCTAGCCAGGGACTTAAACTGCTTTAGCTTCACACCTGTTGCTAGTTAGGCTTACTGAGTGCTCCTCTGTAGGCAAACCATTGTATGTGTCTGTTTTATTACTGATCAAATATCCTCTTTAAAAATGAGTTTTTAGCATATGTCATGCTTCCAGGCTGATACAGAGAAGATGCTCCTTTCTACTTCACAAAAAGCAGGGTTTTTTTCTTCTGGGCATTCTTAGCAAATTCATATGCAGAAAAGTAACAGCATAGAAAATGACAAAAAATGATTTTTTTTCTAGAATAATTTGAAGCTATACAGTATCTTTGGCGGAAAAAGCTACTGCAGGACCAAAAATAAGCTATTTGCACTTGTTAAGTCTACCAGGACCTAAACGAGATGATCCACCACGTGTTCTAATGTCCTGCAACTCAATAACTGGAAAGGAAGATGAGCAAATCTGTCTAGGACTGCAATATTGTATTATACAGATATTCCACCTATAACAATAAAAGAAGGATAAACACAGGATTTTCTATTATTATATTTAAAAAGATAAAACTTTGCAGTAGCTTAAATCAAAAGTGGCATAAAGAAACAGAGCACAATATTCAAACATTTTTTACAAAAATGTGGAAAGGCATATTTACAGCTTCTACAGGGAGCTTCTCTTCATATTGGAGTTCCTCATACGCACCTGATAAAACTGCTCAGTACTGAAGTTTCAATATACATTTTCTTAAAAGATCTCAGAAGGATTCTCATACCTATTTTTATACCCTGTCTTTTGCTCTGTAGAATACCTTTTCTGCATTCTGCTAGCATTAACCACCTTTGCCTGAATGATCACATTCTTAATCTGAGTCTCTCCAAGAATCTTAGCAGTTTGCATGCATCAGAAATAGAAATGAGAGAAGTATTTGCCTCACTTATTCTGACAGATCTAGTTCTGAGATGTGTAAAGTTTGTATACCTAAATGCAAATGACAGAAGTATTTCAGTCAAAAAGACTATTTACAAGTAACATACTGTACCCAGTCAGGCAAAACACTTAAAAGCCTTTTAATAAACAGTTTAAGAAAGAAAACTAAGCCAAAACTCCACTCCTAACTCCCAGAAGACACTGGGTCAGAACTGCGCATCTCAGAATATACAGAGCTAGAGTACAAAAGGAAATCCAGGTAAAGAATTCCAACCTTGAAGATTCTGAAATGCTTTAGGAAATGAAATATCACATGGACATAAAGAATGTTAATTCTTTGGGTGAGGATCCTCTTTTCTACCATATTTCATGATCTTAGCTTGCTTAGGCAAAAAACAAACAGAAAATTAAACAAATAATATATTACAATTATCGAGTACAAAAGAAACTCAAGTACCATATTTTTTTCACTTATGACATGCCTCCAAATAAGATATGCACCTTGGGGGACAGGGGCGGAGAATGGAGGAGATTCCCCCCACCCACCAGTTTAGGTCACATAGAGCAGAAAAAGAGACTAATCTTCAGCTTGCTCACTGCCCCTTTTCCCCAAGCAAAACCTACAGCTTGAACACTTTCACAGCTGAACTGTCTGCTGCTGAAGACTGGCCTCCAAAGGTGAATCTAGGATGTTAAAAAGAGCTATAAACAGTCTGCAGGGCTCTGCAATAGAAGAAGAAAAGACCAAGCATTGGTAGGTAATAAAAAACAAAATTGCCAAAGAAAATATAGCTTGACTATCAAGACCATTAAAAAGAGAGGAGCATTAACACCTGAGGACTGATAAGCAAACAGCAGGAATTGGAAGGATTATAATGACAGTTATTATAACTGGATGGATTATGATGGCAGTCATAATAATTAGTCATGTTAGTCTGGAGTCAAGCAGAAGGCAGGGCAGATCTGCACCTTTGCAGACTAACTAAGTCAGAGATGTATAATATAAGCATCTGATAAATAAAGTCCTCTGCTTACAAAAACTTATGCTACACATCTGTGATTTAGTTAGCCTATAACAATTATAATGAGCTATGAAATCAATTGACCCCGTCAGTGCTGCCTGACTAGAAATGCCACTACTGCTGCTGCTGGGCAGCTGCTTTTGAAATCTGAATGGGGCAGGAATCAAAATGGGTACAACCATACCACTCTACTTCACGCCTGGATCTTCTCCTGCTGGACTCAGACCCTCCCCCTCTATGCAGCTGCTGGAAGGAAGGGGAAAAAAAAGAAACAGCAGCCATCTTGCAGTGTTTCTGTGGTTCTATTCTGGGCAGAAAAAATCATCTTTCCCATTTAAGACACACCCCAATTTGGGGAGGCTAATTTTTGGGGGAAAGTAAGCATAGTATTTATTTAGTGATTAGGGTGTACATTTCAGAACAGTTACAAGAAGTTTGGAAAGGCAGACTATAATACAAAAAAAATAAAGCCTTCAGTGTTTCTGTGAAACTGTGCTATTTACAGCAGCAAAAGAGCTCAATTGTTTTCATACTTTTGCATTTTCTCAAGATGTTAATATATATAGTTCCAAGTGCTACACTGCAACTGAATGATCTAAATGTCTTCTCTTAGACTGTATTTCAACAGTAATTGGAATGTACTAATCTCACTGCTTACAGTGATGGTCTCCAATAACATACATCACTACAGAAAATAACTAAGCCCCTAAAGTGCTAGTATTTTAACTGTCCTTTGTTTTCAAAAGGATTTATTTTCCAAAATTTAAAAATTGTACAGTATTTTGCATTTTATTTTTATGGGAACTTAAATCTACAAGTCAAGATTTTCAAGACACAATCTAATACTAGGCACTTAACTAAGCCACTCAATTGTCAGACAGTGCCAAGTCCCCAGCAGCTCACATTTACTTCAGTGAGAGTTGCCAGATGCTCATCTTATTCAAGTATCTATGTATAAATCCAAGGCTCTAACCTAAGCCATAACTGCTTATGGAGTTTTTAGTTCTAAATCACTGAAGTGCTTCCATAAATCCTACTCAATCTCTCGTGAAAGCTGAATCAAACAAAAAATAAGTCGCTGTTCTTACTGGTAAACAGTAGCAACTGGCAATCACAGAAGATAAATACAAATAGCCACTCTGGGTTCATTCTCCAAAATGCTCTCATGTCACTGGTTGTTAGAGGAAGGGACATGACATTTGGGAAAAATGCATATGAAAATTCCTTTTTTTATTTATTCATATGGAGTCTCCGAGAACCTGAAGCACTGCATTTACACCTTTCTTTAAAGCCTTACAGTTTTCTTCTTAATGAGCTAATCTACTATACAAAGCCAAAAAAATGTTTCCAGTAAACCAATCTTAGAGGATTTAAGTCAAGCAGCAAAAACATGACAAAACGTACAGAGCAAGGGCTTTCTGTTTAAACATGTAAAGAAACACCACACTTTAAAGTTAGGCAATCTTTTACCAAAACAAATAAACCACCAGTCAGTCCCCTGGGAAAAGCTGGAAGAGGAAACAACACTTCTCTTTATAAACTCATAAGTAACAGACAATGTATTTTATAATCCAGTTCACAGAAAGAGTTTTACACAATTTTTCTCCCACTGGTCATTCTTTTTGGCAACAAAGTCATAAAAGGTTCACCTTTTAACATCCAAGCAATGTGCACGTGACTCTTCACATGCAGAATGCTCCCGATTCATGCTGACTCAGAGCAAAGACATCTTATCTCTACATGACTGCACATGTGTACAGATGCAACTGTGCAAATGCAAGTTGCCCATAAAAATGCTGAAGTAGTCCCACATGAAGCTTTCAAATCACAGATTTAATATGCAATTCATGGAATACATAATACAGTACTACAAACATCAGCTTTCTCCTTTCCATAATTAGAATAAAAAATAACTTGTTGCCAGCATTAACATTAGTTTTCAAAAACTACACTGCAAAGCAGCAAAAAGAACTTTATTATGTTTCAGACATAAGCATCATCTCTTGCTCATTTTCCCAATTTCATCCAATTTTCCAGTCTACAATCACATATCTATCTGCTCATGGGACGAAACACAGAAATAAAACAAAATCTGTAATCGTAAGAGGAAAAAAAAACTAATTTAATCTCTGTAAGGAATCACAAAAATTAGAAAAGCTTTTACTCTTTCAAAAGAAACATCCTTTCCCCAACCGTGACATTTAAGTTTTTAAATGATGTTCTCAACTGTTATATAATCAAAACAATAGCAGTATATGTTGGTCAACTGATGAAGAGGGATTGTTTTCCCAAATACCAATGAGGCCAGTTTAAGTATTTAATGCCAAAACTAGATTCCTAATGATGATATGCTCACATCAGAAGTCTACTATACACTTTAATCTTATTATATGCTCACCTTGTATAAATAGCTAATTTTTTACCAGCTGCTAAAAAAGAAAGACTAAAACAGTGATAAATTGCTCTCTCTCATAAACATCACCTCACCTTCCTGAAGTAAAATTGACCATTTACCTACAATTTATGAAGTTTTCACATCCTGTAAAACACCTCTCACCAGTAATGTACATGAAGCTAAATAAAAATTCAGCATTTAGTTAATATTTGCAACATTAGTGTGAATGTATCTTCTAGACTTGCATCATTTTAGGATGGTTTTAAAACATTACTATTTAAGATTAAGTATGCTTCACTGTAAATGCTGAAAAGTGAAAAATTATAAAAGGAATCTAGCAAATATCCACAGTAAAAGGGGGTGGAAATGGAGTGGGGGGATACACTGCTTCTAACAGAGAATTTAACCTCCATAAATCTTCTAGTTTTAACTTGCATTATTAACTCTCACTTCCTTAGTTAGGCACTATTAAAAATACATAAGGAAGAGAGAGAGGTAGTTATCCACATCAGTCTAAAGCAGGAGCAGGCAAAATACAGTCCATCGGCTCTGTAACCTGTAGGTGGGTGCTTACCAATTGACTGTATCCAGCCCGTGGTTGCCCCCGCAGTACTCCACATGGGGCCAAGCCCTACCTGCTACTGCCCAGGGCAGTCCACATCACACTCCCTGATGACCCAAGCCAGCATGTGCAGCTTCCCAGCAGGGTTGCTCCCCATGCAGATGCAGCCACTTGAGCACTCCTCCTTCTCCTGCACTGCTCCAGGGAACAGGTAGGACAGGAAAGCAACGGGCGCCGTGGGATGTGTGCTGGACAGCAGATGCCTTTCCAGGTTGGGGGAAACTGCAGCTGAGTGGCTCCTGCATGGGGTTCCAGCTGTCTTCCACCCACTTGGCAGCCTACAGATGGCTGCTCATTGCACCAGGCAGGTAGAGTGGGTAGAAGGTGGCTGGGAGCTGAAGCAGGTGGTATCTGGCTGCAGCTTCTCCCCAAGCTGGGAGGGCATCTGCTGCCCAGCATGCATCCCCATGACTTCCCAAGCACTACCTGCTGCCTGGCGCAGCAAAGCCTGGGCAGGAGGAGGAGGAGCTGCTGCTGGAGGTTGGGGAGGCCAAGTAATACCTGAGTAGCTGTGCCAGCAGCCTTGCCAGGCAGCTGTAAGTACTGGCCAAGGCCAGGTCAGGTGTGGGCAGAAGTGCAGCATGGGCTGCCCTAGGCAAAAGTGGACAGGGCTCAGCCTCAGGCGGAGCACAGTGGGGGCAGCTGTGGGCTAGACGTTGTGCAGTGGACTGCACCTGCACCTGCTCTGCACTGCCTGGGCAAGCTCTGCTGCATGTATCCCATCTCCTGCCTGGCCCCCTCCCCACCCGCCACAACACCCAACCAGCTCCCAGGACCTAAAATGAGGGAAGCCTCCCACACAGACAAGTGCACCCATTTCCCCCACACCCCTGCACACACTCACCCCTCCCTACACACAATATACACGAGTAAGATTTTATTTTTGAGCTATTATGCAATTGCCTCTATATACACTACTCAAAAAAACCCACAAGTCAGGAGAGATTTTTTTAAGAAAGAATTAAAATATGTTATAATAGATGTTTGATTTTTAGTATATGATTTTTTTTTTATCTATAATCTGTTAAAATGATATCGTCAAAAGATTTTGCATGTGCAGCCCTTGACAACACACCAAAATTCGTTAAATGGCCTTCGGGCTAAAGGTAGGTAGGAAGAAGGCAGGGTGGCACCCTAGTCTCTGTAAATCTATTCACAGCATCTGATGAAGTAAGCTGTAGCCTACCAAACTCATACCTCTTAACAAGTTAGTCTATAACGTGTCATTCTGCCCTGCCTTAAGTACTGCAGTCTTCTGTGGGATCAGTTAATAAGGCTGGACACGCTCAAGAGGTAGAATGTATTTTCCAGTAATGATGACTATGCAAATGTCCCATGACTACAGAATAAACCTGTAACATTTTAATTATTATATTCAATAAGATTTCATTACGCACATTATATAAACCAGATTCTGATCAAGTTTTTTTGTGCAGACAGATTTTCATAACAGAAATGCATGCCAACGAAGCTTTTATTTGTCAAATAGATAAATGAGACTTGCTGGGGTAAACATTACTTTTCCCACTGAGTTCTGTGTTTTAAGTACTCTGTGTCCTGTAGAATGTAATCTAATGCCTAGTTGTTTTTGTGACATATTTGTACAAATTCTGAGTAAAACATTTATTCTAAATTGGATTTTCTATGTGGTCTCCAAAACAGCAGTTTTGAAAGATACTGGCTCACCATTTAAAAAGATGCACACAAAACCACATGGTTGCTTTTCCATGGTATGCATTTCTAATCCCTCATATTTCACAGATTACTTGCAGGGTCATTAATCCCTTTATTCTTCAATGTAAATGAAGTACTAAAAAGATCTAATATAGTTTTTCTTGTATGATCTTTACAAAGAATTTTGAAGCCTCAAGAGCCTTTCAATTTTATTTTTTCCAATTACAAATATACTGATAGCCTGTGGAGACTGAGATTCCTCTGGACATTGCCTAAACATTTCCAGAATCTTCATATCTATCTTCCACTTATCTTTGTTTGAACCCAGTAAAATATCACTTGTATTCCATACTTCTCCAAGTAAAATCATCAAGCATTCCTTTTTATGACTCAAAGTCTATTATTGTTGGCTCATGAATAAGCCTAAGTGAAGTTTTGATCATGCTTTGATTGTATATGGTCATGAACAAACAGAGGGATTCTAGAAGTTCCAGAAGATATAAGATAATTCTTCAGCTGAGTCTCAGTGATCATAAGAAAATCATTTGAAGATACTATCACTCTGAATATAAAAAGGCTCAAAACTTTTATAATCATTTTCTAGTGTTCTTTTCTGCTCTTCATTCTGTACATAATAGCAGCTATGCTTTAACCTATGTGAAAAGATATTTGGAAACAGCTCTCTCTTCAAAATAGTGTGCCATAGATTATGAGTCATCAATCTTTGGGATTTTTTTAAAGGAAAAATATCTGACCCCTTGTAGAGAGTCGCTTACTTTTCCATTAACAGAAGCCAGAACAAGCAGCAGAAGAGGGCAGCAGAGGCTGCTTAACCACATGACAACCACTAGCAGCAACAATGCCAACGACTTTACTTATTAACAATTCTAAATCTCATTATCTAGTCATCATACACATTATAGAGAAAATTCAGGACCTTATTTTATGTATTTAGCACTCCATGAGCTTACTATGCTGTTTAAACAACAAAAACAAATAATGACCTTAAAGTGAATGGACACTGCTATGTTGGCCAAATGGACAGAACCCTGATATAGAAGATATAATATAAGCTTGCAATATTTTTATTTTTGACTTTCACTTTATTTCTTGTTTTTATGTAATGTTGTACAAAACTAATAGGTTTTGTAAGAGTAAGACTTGCTAGCAACATTAGCATTTTTATTAACACAAGCTAGCAAAATTCTTCTTGAATAAAAAGCAAAAGTAATTATTTCTGGGGAGGCAAATATAAGCTGATTAGGCTTTGTTCTTCTCCATCATCATGCCACGGTATGTACACAGATGTTGAATCCAGAATAAGTTTTCAGGACAAATTGTGCAGGTGGGTTAAAATTCACATTAAATTCATGGTTGCCTCCAAAAAACAGCATTCCTTTTTGCTTCTTTGTTCACTCATGTATTTTACACTAAACCAAAGTTTTCTCGTATTTATATATATTTTCCATATTTCTTCTTTTCTTGTCTAGAAAGAAAGAGGATGGAAATCATTACTATAGTTGCAAGTGAAAACTAAATTAATGTTCTGTAGCTGTCTGAAGATGAGAAGTCCCTGATATTATTTAAGGCTCGTCCTTAGTTCCCAACTGGAAAATTACAAGTCATAATAGAAAAAACTGCAGTGACTCTAGACGTCAGTCGATCTACCGAAGTTCTTCAAATATAAATACTAAACAGCAGCATTTAAATCAAGTCCACTAAGAATCAAATTCAGCTAGAAATGGTCAAAGATACTAACCTATTTCCATACATACTTAATAAGGACTGTATGTTTAGAGAGGCATTTAATTGAACTTGTATACTCAGAGCTCTTCATAAAGAACAATACTTCTGCAAGCAAAAAAAGTCATAGACTAAGTACTGCTAAGATTTAGGCATTACCATCATCACAAACAAAACATATTACAGTAACAGAAGTGAATGTTATATCCTTAAGATTCTATCAAATAAGAAGAATATCTTGGATCCTGTTCTAAGACTTAGAAAATACACAGTGTGTCCAATATTAAAAACATGGCTCAAGTGTAAATTGATTAAACTGTCTCAAGAAATGTGACTTTAGATCCATTATAATAACACCCATTAAAAAACACAAAATTGCGACACTTCCCAATCCAGTGTATTTTACTAGTAGATGTTTTGGTTGGGGAATCCAGGAAAAAGATGACAATGTTGAGATGGAAATACAAAGCGCCCGAGCGAGGGACTAACAATCCAGGGTGGGGGAGAGGAGTGGAACGCGACTAGGTTACATACCATACAATGTTAGCCAACTAAGCCCGGGGGTGGGGGGGGTGCTAGCATCTCATCCATAAAAATAATGTTTTGAAGGTACAAAGGGGACAAAAAAATGAAACATGCATCTAACCACCAAAAAAAACTGTCCCTGTTTGGGGGAAAGGAGGAGGAAAATGTTGAGAATCAATATAGTACATGAGAGACACAAGCGCATATTACTGCGAACACTAATGAATTAAATGCAATATGATGCATTTCAATGTGCCTCTCCCAAAATGAACAAGTAACCCCAAATCACATGGTTAAATGAGCAAGTCATTCGACTCACCAACACTACAGCAGAGTCTTGCATGCTTGTAAAACTGTTAATTAACGACCTAAGGGAACCCAGTCAGAAGTTTAGCAGCAAACTTACTTAAAAGCTCAGCATATCTTTCAAAAAGTCAGTCATTTCACTTCATTCATAAAACACTGGGATGGCCATAAACAGAATTAGTATTTTTTTACATCAAATAAGACCAGATTTAAAAAACCTTTTATACCCTTGGAAATGTATGTTCCAGAGGTACCAAAAAGCATAAAGCAAAAACATTTTGTAATATTCCTCTGTTCCAAATTTTCAACATAGCTAGTTGATAACTTCAGTTGATCATAAAAAAAACATTATCACATTATTAAACTAGAGTCTCTTGACCACCAACAAGATTTTATCCAAAAAAGGAGGGCACAGGGAGAACCTAAAGTTAGAGAATTTAAGTGGACATACACAACTGGAAATTGTGTACATCTACAGAAACAAACAGAGTACATTTTAATAAGTGTATGCGGCTACAGAGCTTTTTCACAACTAAAATGCCTTCTATCTTAAAAACAGAAGTCCGCCAAAAGTTGTATGAAAATTTGATAAAACAAGAGGTCTGAAATTGAAAAAGGTTTCAGGCAGCCTGTATTGCAAACATGGAGAAAATCTAACAAACTTAAAACAGAAAAGGAAGAAAAGCCCAAGCTAGTTAAATGCCTCAACCCCACTTCAGTGCACGTGCCATGTTCTTCTATACAAATACTTCTGCAAGCACAATCTTTAGAAAAACATAACTTTTGGCGATGCCCAGCATACTTAATCTGACAAACAATCTTAGAAATTAAGTGTTTAGGCCCCATATCAATAAATACCAAAACAATTATTTTTGAAGTTATAATGTTAAAGTAGGGAAAGCATGAACCAGATACACTATTAAACTGCTGCAACATCTGTTTTATAGCACTGCAATGTCTTGTTCCAAAAAGAGTTGGAATAGGAAGAGACCAACTCACAAGATTATAACCAAAAATAACATACTCTTGCCAAAATTATTTAATTTTTTTAGTACAAGAACAAGATAGGACATGCCAGGTATGCAGTTGATGCATCAGGCTGATGCCATCACATGCTCGCATCATGTGGGGATTAACCTATGGCTTTGAAGATGAAACTTATGAGTTAAAAAGAAACCTCAAAATAGCACAAATAAAACAATGCATACATCAGGGCACCTGTAGCCACCACGTGTGGCATATGACAGATCAGGGAAGGGACAGGCAAGACAGCAGCAAAGGGGGCAGGAAGCAAAGGCAGGGAGCACAGAGTGAGGAACAGAATGCAGAGCAGTGCATCAGGCAGAGAAAGGGGACTGGAGTACCATCAGGGACAGTGTGAGGCCAATTTGTGGCACGTGTACCAAAAAATCTGGCCCCCATTGGCATAAGTTATTCTGTGCTCTTTGGAAACCACTTAGTTCAGTGGTCACCAACCAGTGGATTGGTAGCTCTCGGAGCCTCTTGGAGTCTATCTGAGGCTGGGGTGGGGGGCTGAGTCCCTGCATGTATGCATGCCCGCACCCCACCCCAGCAGGTCAGTCCATGGGGGAGGGAAGGGGCAGAGGCTAGATCAAGGCCCACACAGTGAGGGACAGTGCCACAGAGGCAGGAGCAGGGGTAAGTTAAGTAAGACCCCAGCTGGGTAAGACTTACCTGCTGGGGAGAGCATACCCCCAAATAATTTTTTCTCCCTCTACCTCGATCTGCCTCCCCCCCCCCCCGATTTAACTGCTGGGTGGGGGAGGTGGGGTTGTTGGTAGTGCACAAAAGATCTTGGGTTGCTTTTAAATGCCAAAGGTGATCTCCTACTTAAAAAGATTGGAGACCACTGACTTAGTTGGTCTACAAAGGCCAGTAAAGACAAGGAAAGCTCTTCTTCTCTAATTCATGTTTTTGGACCATGGCTCTGAGTTGATAAAAAAAAATAGTCTTTTATGAAACAATTCCTGCATCTTTCTTCTTTTGAAAATGTCAGCCATGAGCATATAAGCTTAAGTCTCTGAGGGGCACTCATCCCCTCTCAGAGCTCTAAGGCTATAAAAGGGGATGTTGCCATAGCCACTTTTCAGTTCTTTCTGGCCACCAAGTGCACAACTTTTCCTGATAGGTAGTAATAACTTCCACATATTATATTATGTTCTGGAGAGCAGTTGGTAATATAGGTCAATACACTAAAGGTGGAATGGTCTTATTAACTTTGGTATTTAGAATCAAACTGTTTTATGTCACTCAAAAGCAAAATTATTCTATGGGTTCTAATGCACAGAAAATGGGAGCTCCACAGAGAGTATGCTACATCCAAGCAGGAAGTGCGTTTGACACAACATTTTTAAACAATTACAAATGAATCACAAATTAAACTGTGACTAACAAAAGGACATCATGTGATAGTCATGATACAATAATGTGGCTTGTTTGGGTTTTTGAAAGATTTCAAAGTAGTAATAATCAAGATGTATCAATAGGAAACTGCAAGTGCTTGAAAAAAACAACACACCATGTAAGTCTAAATCTCAAAGTAATTTAAAAATAAGAAAATACACACTATAAATATTTTGAACTTTCTTGTTTGAATCTCAAAATATTTCATATGGACAATAGAGATTTAGCATCTTTTAAGACTTGTTTCTTGTATTGGTTATTATCTGTAGTTCCGTGACTATAGTTACAGCATTGTGACATGGGACACGCAGCATATGTTATACCTAGTTAAAATATAGATTATAGTATGCACTGGAGTGTTGAAGCAATGCAGAGGCAGAAAGCACCAAAGGACTCAAGATCCAGTGCAAAGGAAACAAGGAGTGGGTTCTCGGTCTCAGAGTGCTTCCTGCCTCTCATGGGTCTCATGTCACTGCCAGACACAGGACCCAGCACAGAGGCAGGGAGCAGCAGGACCGAGGTCCTGCAGCAATCCCTGCCTCTGCATCAGATCCCAGGAGCCAGCATGGAGACAGAGAGCACCATGGGACCCAGGACCCAGCATGAAAGCAGAGAGCAGTGGAGTCCCAGCCCTCCCACCACACTGCAGTGGGGGGCTTTGACTGGCAAACAGCTGACTGTCAGCCCCAGCCTTTCCACAGCATCAGTCTTGAACCCCTCTGGCATGGCAAGATGGCTGGGACTGCCAACCAGCTGTTTGTCAGTCAAAGCCCCCACTCCACTGAACTCTTGAACCCACTCAGTGTCATGGGAGAAGCTTTGACCAACAAGCAGCTGACTGTCAGTCCCAGCCCCACCAGTCTCTGATCCTATTACTTTAGTGGAGTAGTCGAACATTAGATCAACATGCATTAGATAATGAGCTCTGGAGATACTCCTTGCCAGAAAAGTGATACACTACAGTGGCACTTAGCATGTGCTTAGCATGTGTTTACAATTTTAATGCTCAGACACTAAGTGAAGTTGACATGCTAAATTGATGTGTGCTAAGTTAATGCGTAACAAATTCCATGGACTCTACAGTGTAGGCATTAATTTCTTGTCTGGGGAAAATTTTAAATATTCTGCTCCTAATGAATTAGCAATCTATTATAAGATACAGACAGAAAAGGGTTGTTGGGTTTTTTTTATGGACTACTCAAAACCAAACGTAAAAAGTTATGAATGTACATACTGTTACACAAATGTACAACAAATCTTTGTTTACACTTTTCTAACTGCAAAAAATGCTTATTTGCTAAACTTTCATTGCATTTTCTACATATTCTCTTGCTCATGTAACCCAGTCTACTGATCTGTCCTTTATATTCTGCATATTTGGCCACAAGCCCCAGTCCAGCTGCATAAGACTAGAGGACAAGTGGGAGTTGGCTTTAAGCCATCCTTCTACTTCTCTCATCCTAGGAACTGCTGGGAAAAGGCTCAATCCCCAATGCAAATTACAATAACCTAAGAGCTGTTCATGCACTGGTCCCTGAAAAGACTGTTCTGACAGCTGGGGATCACCAAGGCATGGGAATATACAGACCACCCTAATAAGGCTGCTTTGTTGACACCATGCAAGAACTCTCACAGATCATTTACCAGTCCCACAACTGTTTTACACCAATATACCAGTGTAAAAGACAGCAGAGGTCTAGATGCAAACTGCATCTAGCCTTATGCAAACTGTATACTGTCAAACTTGAATAAGTACTAAATTCCATTCCTACCACTCGGAGGTCACAAAATATATTATTGTTGGTAAGCAACCTGAAAACTGTCCTTTTAGAGAGACTTCTTCAGAGATGATAGATAAATCACAAATATACTGAAAATGTACTCTACGCCATGGTTTTGCTCAATGTAATATAAAAGTTACAATTCACCAATACTACCCACTCACCCCAAAATACAAACAAAACAGTACAGACTTATCAACCCCATAAAGGCAGTATAAAAATATTTTTCTTATTAAGGAAATATTTTACAAGCCAAGCGATGAAAACCCCCTGAAATTCTTACTTCTCTTCTTTAGATTGGAAAAAGTCACTACCTCCTAGGGCCCCAGGGAGGGAGCCTTTACAACACAGATGAGTTTTCAAGCATTGGACATCCTCCTCTGGAGCATCTGGCATGGCAGACTACCAGACTATGAACTGGTGTGTTCCAGTATGGCAAAACACAGTATGTTTTTAACTGTTTTTATGGGGAGTTCTTGGAAACCACCTGCCATGGAAACAATGTCTTATATGGCAAATGTCCTTAGTTTCCTGAAGGGCACTTCTCGACTTTCAACATTTAGGTCATACTGTACTAAGAAAAATCAGGGGAAAATAATTGGATTCGTTTGATTATATTTAAATGGGAAAATAAGAAATCTTTATTGTCCAAACAAAACTATACAGCAGAGACAAAAAGATTTGTTATTACTAGAACAACTACCACAATTCTGAAAACTGTATAATTGAGGTCTAATTTTTGCTAGCGAGCTATAAATCGTAAGTAAATATTGCCCTGCACAGAAGAGGTGCCCTCTAAAAGAATGAATAACTAATCAGTTATTTACTAATCACTAAACTGGCATAGACTAGAAGTCAGAACGTTTGTGACACTGAAGGAAAAGCATGGCAGGAAACTATACAGTCCGGAAGCCAAATGGCTCTCTCATTTCTAATACTTCTTTTCTTATGGACAATATTCACAATTAAAATCACTGCTAACTGACTAAGTGTCCAGGATTAGTTTAGAGAATTAAGTTAGGGGTGATAGGGCAAAAGAGTGTGTATATATAATCTTCCCATCACTGTTACTCTGTAACATTTCTACAGAGCCGCACAAGAAAAACAGACACTTCCCTGTCAGAGTGGAAAAAATAAAAGAAGCCTGAAAACTGACCAAGGAAAAGATCTACATCCTTGATATATCAGAATCTTCTTACAAATCATGGAACTTCCTCAACTTATAATCTCTACTTAATATTAAGTATAATCAAGATAAAAGCAGAGCTCCTATCCAGATCTTTCAGTTTTCACCTTCTCCCTGTTAGCGTATACCTCAACTTTAGGTAGAAAAGTCATTTTACCCCAACATACATACACATTTTCTCTTTCAGTGTTCACTAAAGAGACAGCAGCAAATCATTACTCCACTGCAAAAGACATTCAAGATAGAATCTCAGTTCTGTTTTCTTTTTCTTGGGTGGGTGTACTTACTGGAAGAAAAGTGTAACATTAAACTGCTCAGAATGAATGGTTTCTATATCTATCTATTTAAAAAGCCATATGCTGAGACAAGGAAAGAAAGAAGACAGGGAGAGATCCAGCAGTAACGTATAACTCAAGCTGGCTTGTAGTTAGGAAAGTACAAGCAATAATCAACAATTATTAAGGTGCTGGCACTCTACAGAATGAATATACCATCTTATAACAATTTTTTTGACAAAGCAGGAATATAATTTTGCAGCATAAATGTATTTTAAACAATACACTTTGTAAAGAGGCTGACAATGTGCCCTTAAACTCAATGAACTGCCCATGCACTATAATTATATTCAGAAAAAGTAGCAATATAAAATGAAGTCTAATCATTATTAATTTTGATCAAAATGTATTACAATGGTATAATGAGGCTAAGAAAAGTATAATCAGTGTAAAATAAAACAGAAAGACACAGACAATTAACACCATCCCAAAAAGACACAAGTCAAAGCACTGTTCCCCAACTAAATGCATGTGTTCCAATGTTCACTTTAAAATCAGAGGTATCAAGGATCTGGCCTTCAGGGTCATTTAATTCAGAAAATGGGGCACCTAGAACAGCTGGAAATTCAGGAACAGGTTCCTATAGAGTTGTATTATCTTCTCTCTCCAACAGTTGAAGATATTCAGCTGCTGAGCTAGTGTGCAAAAAAAGTTTACTAGGACAATTAGGGAAACAGAGAATCCACAGTCCAAAAGGAACATTAAAGGAACATGGTTTGTATAACACAGCAAAATGAAGATTGAGAGTGGATATTCACAGATTCATCAAGAGCAAGTCATGCCTGACCAACCTGATTGCCTTCTATGATGAGATAGCTGCCTCTGTAGATACAGGAAAAGCAGCAGACATGATATACCTTGACTTTAGCAAGGCTCTTGCTATGATCTCCCACACCATTCTTGCAAGCAAGCTGAGGAAGTATGGGCTGGATGAACAGACTAAGATGGATAGAAAGCTGACTGGATTTTTATTTTTGTGGGAAAAAGGAAGCCAGTTGCTCAAGAAAACACTGAAAACACCCTAAAGATTCATTTGATGACTTACCGCCTACTACAAACTCTTCTGCAGTCTTAACCACAAATAGGCAGCAATAAAGTACCAAAACGAAAGGATGCATTTTTAAACAGCAGTTGCATGCCCATAGGCAGAAAATACATGCAAAGCAAAGGATGCATCAGCAGCAGTACCAGCAGAATACCTCACATGATGAGTGGTGCTCTGGAATTTGTGACAAAAGGCACTTACGTGCATAGGTCTATACAGGCATCCACCACACTTATCCTGAGTATGACCACAATTAACACTGTCATCTGCTTGTACAAAGAATAGGTATGATCTTCCATCTTCACATTGTAGGGGGCAATAGAACCAAAATAAGCATTTTCAGGAAACTAAAAATTCCTTCGGGACTAACCAGGGTTTTGGAACAGTGAATGATGCTTCTAAGTTGCTTTTTGTTGCTCTTTTCTTAACACTAAATTATATCCCATAAAGCACGTGCAGGATTCCTAAAGCCAGAAAAAGGGGCAGCCATCCACTGTAATTCGGTGCAAGTCACAACATATTATCCTTTCCACATGTCAGGACCTGTAATAGTTTGTTGTTTTTTTTAAATATACTGTTATTTTGCCTGCTAACTTTATTCCTGAAGGGTAACAACAGGTGAATGAACAACTTCCTGAGGTACAGCATTAAAGCTTCAAAACTGATAAACTTAACTTCATGCTCAACAAATAATTGATCTGAGGCTTCATAACAGATGACTTTTCAAACCATTCAGAAAAATAAATATTTACTCACAGAAAGCATCATAAGGGGGAAATCATTACAATTTTTCAGATACAAAATTATTTAGGGTAGAGATACAACTACACTAGCTACATCCAGTATCATTAACTAGATATAGCCTGAGAAATGCCTTAATTTAAAGAGAAAAGATAAAACATTTTAGGAATGAGGAATGCAAAGGATGTTCCCTACACTTGTGGCATGCATTTTACAATTCTCATGAATTTATGAGGAAAAACAAACAGAGTCTGGAAAGTAGCTATATGTATGTCTAGACAAAAGCTTTTTGTTGATTCTACATAGGTTTAAAAATATCAGTGTACAATAATCAGTGCAGACAGCAAAAGTTACAGAAGACATAAAAGAGTAAAGCATCCTATTAACAGTAAACATGCTAAATAGGATATAGTCTCAGTATGAAGCTGTTAAGTGTCTAGATTATGACTATTTTTATAGACTTCCTTTCCCACACAAACAACTCCTCCCTCCACTGCATATATTCCTCTCTCAGTAAACCTATAAAGAACAATACACTTCCCTCACATTAATCTTACCAGTAGTATTTCAAAGGAAATTGTAGGAAACCTCTTGCAAAAGTCTGGACAAAACCAAATTAGATATAAACAACAACAATTATTGCAAAAGATCAAGTAAAGTTTCCCCTACTAAAAAGACAAACACCTCTTTTTTCTCTTCTCCTCTTCCAAGAGGAGAATGCCAGTTTAGACTTGGAAGACAAGGCAGCCCTCCACAGGAAGACTAAATGAGGCCTAGCCTCTGTTCAACACAGTACAATCTGTTGCTGACTAAATAAGTGCCCCAATTTACATCCTTTGCTAGGAGAAAAGGGTCAGATGAAATATAAAACTTTAGATAAATCATCAGTACCAACACTAGGAAATCTGAAAGTACCACACAGTTAAACAGCAGACTAGCCTGGGTGCAATCTGCAGGCAGTTCTACCAATCATGCACCAATCAGTCTGATATCTTTTTTTCTACATTTGATGCATACAGGGGTTGATCTAGTACTCTGCAATGGGGATGCAGAGGTTTATAGTCAGTCACCTATTTTCTATACAATCTCCTGCACACCAACTGCCTCAAGGGTGTCTTTACACGTGCTCCAGGAGTGAGGGTTTAATTAGAGAGGGTCTCCAGAGTTGCTCTAATTAAAGTACCTGTAGTGTCTCATGTATTTGGCATCCCACACTTCAAAATGGCAGTGGGGGCGCTATAGCTGAAGTTTGTTTGATGAGCTTTAGTTAAAGCGCTTCCAGTGCCATTTTGAAGCGCAGGGGTGCTGAATACATGAGACACTGAGCCTGCTGGAGCGTGATCTTAGCATGATAGTTAATTGAGTCTGCTCTGACACTGTAATTACAGCACATCAGAGCAGACTTCCAGCACGTCTACAGACACCCATACATTTTGACCATTCCATACTCTTCCTTGAGTTTTCTGCTCAAGATACTCCAAGTCTTTCTGGCTCTTGTAAAGTTGTAAAAGGATCTATTTTATTCTTTATTTAATCATTTATTAAGGAAGGATCTATATAATCCTAAATTATAACACTAATTAGACCAGATGTTGCTAAAACTATTTCCAAAGGAGTTTAGATAATTCCATTTTACTTTCACAATTTTTTCAAATAAAATAATCAAAGCTAAAATTAAACAAGATATGGTCATGGGGTGAAGGTTAAAGATTAAGTGGAGTGAATAATTTAGATTTTTTTTTCAGGTTAAGAAGAAATGCAACATATTTAATCCCTGAATGACACCACCAGCCTGGCCAGACTGGGAATTTGATGAACATGTTTTGTTTGGACCCTTGGAAACTTAACTAAATATCCTCCTGAACAAGGGGCATCCCAGATAATAGCAACTCTGTACCAATCTTGCTTCACTCAAACATAAATGGGCAAAATGTCTGCACACACAGTGATCTCTAATTAGCAAGATGGTAATCAGTCAATCACAGTTTAAAATATGCCTACCACTACTTAAGATGATGCTACAAGTCAAACAGAACAGAGGTGACAAGAAGCCACTTTTGCTCCCACAGCCTGTATCTTACGTGAAACAGGCATTAGATAAAATACAAAAGCAAGCCTGGGAATAGTGACTGGAACCCTGGCTCCTGAGCCAGCGAGCTAGAGAATCTGGGTGACTTCTGCTCTTTCTGACCGAATGAACCTTGAATTCCCATCTGCCTCATAACAGACTCAGTGGAGATGGGACCCCTCCACCACTCCTGTCTTGTCTATACCCTAATTCAGAAGACACCAGCATACCACTGTAAAAGGTCCAAAACTCCCAGGATCCATCCAGTCAGGAGAAAAATTCCCTGGCATATAAACCCAGTAAGACTCCCTTCACAAAACTTATCATTACAAGTATACCATAGGGAGGCGAAGTCAAAACAAACAACACTGCATGATTCTAGGTTGTGCTGCCACCCATCATTTCATTTTTGCTACAGAGGATTGCAAAAGTGACCCTACAGATCCTTGTGTCTTCTATCATCGCTCAGAATCAAGAAACAAAGGTATTTTAAAATCACTGGGGCTTTCTGTTCCAGTGAGCTACAAGGTTTGTGTGGAGCCTTTAATGCAGTACAGTATCATGTAAAGATACTCAAGTTAACTTAAGCTGAGTTATAGGAAATGATGTAGACCCACAGCGCAGAGCTCAATGAAGACTAAGATACCTTGCTTCTCAGCAGGGTAAATCAAACCTTGGTAAACTCCCTATACTGTTTCTGATACTTAAGCCAACTCAGATATTTCTAAGATGCATCACAAAGAAGTTGCAATGTACATAATCCCTAAAAGATTCAAAATGCAGCTCACTAAGTATTAGTCATATGACATTATTTAAAAGAAAATAATACTCCTGCTTTAACTGCTCCACACACAGACACATGCCACAGCCACCAATTAAAAGTGCAACCTACGGATTATAACCACCCTGCTTTTAGTTTCTCTTAATTTGATAGAAGTACAAGGATTTTTAACGGGCTTAATTTTTTTAAGAAGTTCCCATAGGAAAGCTAATTTTCCTTTTCTAAAATGAAAGCCTGCTCATCCCTGCTAGGTTAAATACTGTATTTTCTCTCATGCAATATGCACCTATTTTTCCCAAAAAACAGCTGGAAATTGGAGTCCACATTATATGCAAGAAAAAGCAATAAGAGCAGTTTCTGTCACTTATTGGGGAAAGCAAAAATAAAGTCTGCAAAGGATCCACTGGGATCCTTTACAACAATGAGCAGGACTGGATCCCTGCTGCTACACAGATACTTACTACAATGAAAGATCTTTTCTTCTTCATTCTGCCTTTCAAAAACAAGGTGCATGTCTTATTCCAGAGGTGTGTTCAATGCAAGAAAACATGGTGTTCTCACTTCACAGCAAAGGAGATGTTTTAGACCTGAGGTGTTCAACTTTCAGCCTCTGGGCCAGAGCTCACCAGTGGCACTATGTCATCTGGCCCATGGGGCTCCCCATAGGGCCAGAAATTTGGCAACAGGAGAGCACTGCTCCCCTGCTGACAAAACTCCAGGCCCATGTCAAGCTGCAGGCCCTGCACACTGCATCCAGGACCTAATCCCAGCACCCAGGGATGGTGCCTAGTCCCTGGGACCTGATCCCAGCACAGCAGAGGTGGTGCCAGGCTCCTAGGGCCTGATCCAACCTGCAGATTGGCTCCACACCACTCATTTGGCCTTCAGGGCCAAAATGTTGAGCGCCACTGTTTCTGCCAGTACTTAACACATGCCCACACATTTCTTCGACTGGCCTATTATGTCACCTGCAAGGAACTTGGGGAAAGGGGGATGAACTACATTTGCTTCGTCAAGAATATGCACTCTTTGGATATTTTTTAAAATATAAATTCACTGACTTGAATGACAGGAACCAGTCCCTTCCAACCCTAATTTTCCATGATTCTAAGAGACAACAAACCTCTTTAAAATGCCATGAAGTTTCTTCTGGTAGAAGTCTTCCAGCATCCCAAAGTGCTTTGCACTCAACCCTCTACCCTGAAACAGTGTGTCATTCAGGCTGGACTCAGCTGCTCCAGTCTAGCAAGGAGAAAGACCACTCAATTCCCTTCACAATTTCCACTTTGTGCTGCAAGAAGACACAAACTGACCCTGAGCAGTCTGCAAGCTCTCTCCTCTTCAAAGGCTCAATATTCAAATACCTGTTCAGGCATCTCTGGGAAAGTTTTTGTACTAGGAAAACAAACCTGAGAGAATCCCGTTTGATAGTGTGTGGGCAACCTTGTCTTTTACATTCTAAGCTCTTAACTGAAGTGGAATGAGTCCAGAACAGGAAGGGGGAAAAAAGAGCTAGGGGTCTTTTGTTCTACACTGAGACAGAAAATGTAACTACAGGTAATATGAATATTGTACTTCTCCAAGTAGCTAAAATTGCTTGGAGAATCTCATGAAGAAATCTGTTTCATCACACGTATCTAGGAATAGTACATCTAAGACTCTTGTTTTTCTTCCTCACTCCCAGTACCCCTTCACATCTTTCTCCTTCTAAAATAAATCGCCATGTGGATTATGAAAAGGCAGATCTGGATCATATTTTCAGGGAACTAATATAATTTCTAGCATCTATTGCAAGACTCATGAAAAGCTGGATAAAATCCTACTTGCCCTGCTCTGAAATGAAAGGGCAAGGATGGGATAATCCTCTTGTTTTATGGCCTATAAGACCTAAGGTCTCATTGGGATAAAGGTTCTTGAATTCAGCTGCCTTTACAGAGTCAGGCTGCATACAGACATGAAATAAAAAAACAGCACTTTACTTTCAGCTCAGCACACCCCCACACCAAGCACGACACATGCCCAAAAGAGGCATCACATTAGCTGGATCCAGCTCACCCAGTGACTGTATATATCATGCACAGTGGGACTTTTTGGCAGTTTTATGTAATAGCTGATTTCTTTTTCATACCAGTCAGTGGCTTCAATGCCTATCTTGAAGAAATTCAAAGGAATGTCCCTTGCTAAAGCAGTGGCTGAAATTGTGAGAGACTAAAAGGGACAGGTAGGAGGACTGATATTTGAAAACTTTCCTTTAAATTACACAGGATATCAAAAGGACCATCAGGACTTCAGCATTTCTAGTACTTCTCTCCTAATATTAACCATTTACTGTAGGATTACAACTGTTTGACTGGTCTACTGATTCTGGCAGATTAACAGTATAAGGTAGTAGAACATGTTGTCCTTCAAACAAAGGCATGAAGACATTAAAGTGGAAGGCTAGGCTGAGTCTCTCTTACAAGTGCATGAAAGAATCTGGAAAGACAAGAGAGCAGCAGTCTTCAAGCTTTTTCTTTTTCCCCAGTAACTTGAAACTTTCAGATTTCCAAGCTATCAATTGTACGGTGTGGCTAGTCTGAGAATGATCTCTCAGACAAAGTTGTCAGAGCTCAGTGCTGCCATACTCCTAAATGGAAACTTTTAACAACAACAAAAGCCAGTCTACACACTTCTATCCTGTAAAAGGAATCAATCTAACCCAGCACCAACATCTAGATCAATGCTTACCCATGCACAATATTTAATGTTTGCCTTACAGTCTGGAAATAGAACCTAGATTTCACAAGTTTAGGAACAAGGTCTAAACTATCATTCTTAGAAGTCTGCAGTAAAATGTAGTTACTGCATTAATATCTGTACACAGCTATGTAGGTGGTTAGCCACAGGATGTGGTTTTGGTTTTCTGTTTCCTCTGGTTTGTTTAGTCCTTACTTGTTCTATGATATACACAGCTTGAACCTGAAATCAGATGAACTCTGGCATCCCAAGCAAATGCAATGTAAGCCATGTATAAGCATTAGATTTCTACTTTGAGAACTGCCATTTTCCCAGTAGAAATTACAAGCATACCAGCACTTGGCTCAATTTCTCTGGAGTGGGGAGTGGAACAGGGACATGACCCATCAGAGAGAAGATCTTCCAGGTATCAACCTGGAAGATCTCCCTTGAGAGAGAGCTCCTCTTGCAAGAGTGAACATTTGTATACTCCCCTCCCTGTCTGGTCTGCAACAGTTTGGGGAAGGGATGGCAGCTTTACCATTACCAGTGCTGGAGGGGAAGAGAGCAGCAGCTATGGCTCCCTGCCTCTTCCCTTAACCAGGCAGTCCCTGGTTTGGAGGAAGAGGCAGAAAGACTTCACTAGCTACCTATGGCTTCCCCCTGCAGTCTCCACTGCCCAGCTGGGCAACAGGGGCAGGGACTTCAAAGCCCTGAGGCCTGGGAACCAGGATCAAGGAAACTAGCTCTCTCTTGCCAGTGCTGTGGTAATAGCAGCCAGAAAGATGCCTAGCTACCCTTATTTTTAAGGGTACTAATAGTTTCAGAGCTGATATTAGCAGCCTCAAAAATCAGAGGAAGCTAGTCAGTTTCAAGGCTGCTAACACTACAGCACTGACAATACTGTGTATTTAACTACTGCCTACAGCACTGTCAGTGCTTTGAATCAGCATCCCTGAAATAATTAGTGCAGCAGGTCAGAGGCAGCTAGTAAAAGCCTTGAAGATGACAGGAGATAGCAGCCATTAAACTGGTTTACTCCCCTCATTTTCAAGGTTTATATCAACCCTTTGACAGCTGCTTCCTCTTCACCATTGTGTGACAGAGTACAATTAAATTAGGGTAGACTAGGGCTGAAAAAAGGCTATGCACTTTACTGGTATGCAAATAACACACATTTCTACCATGCCACTAAAAGGCAGCAAATTGGGACTGGCATGTTATGCAATCAAGCAAATTATGCATTAATCCAATATGCAGATAAGTAGAGTGCACAGATATATTGACTCAAAATATGTCAAAGTAGGTAAATATTCCTCCTTCTACAAATATAGACAACAGCAAGCGAGCAGCCCAAATCACAAAGTCAACTAGCAGTCACGGCCCAAGAGTTTGGTAGACCACATATTCCGCTAAACACATAGATTATGCCTAGGTTGACAGAGTTTATTCTTAACTACGGCATGAACTCTGAGCATGATTATTTGGGAACAGATCATTGCAATGAGAAAAGCATTCAGATCTCCTACAACCGGAGAAAAAGGGATGTTCACCTGTAATGCCTTCCTGGAGTCCCACAGGATTCTAACACGGGGAGATGTGGAAAGTGTGCTAAGCAGTCTCGGGCATTTTTACATGTGCAAGGGCCACAGTGCCGGGCTCTTTCAAAAGCACCTAGTGCTGCGATGCTTGCAGTTGTATAAGTGGCAAAACGTGCATCAGCACTGACAAAATGGTAGTGATGCACTTTTGAACTAGAACACATAAAGGTGCTTTAGTTCAAAAGCACACCGTCATCATTTTCTGCACACCGACATGCATTTTGCTGCTTACACAACTGCATGTGGTGCAGTGCAGCCCGCCTCAGCTCACATGCAGAGCAGACTCAATTAATTAAGTCTGCTCTGAAGCAGCAGATCTCTGGTATTTTGCACGACAAAAAAGTATGTGTATAAATGCCCAATAAGGGTAGGGCTGAAAGTGAAACAGTTAGCAGCTACACTACCTACTACAAACTTCATATAAAGACTGGCTAAAAGAAAATGAATAGAGCCTGAAGAAAAAGGATGACAAATTTTAATCACTTCACCATCCAAATGCAAATCAACCATTTTTCCCTTCACTTTCCACAGAACAACAAAAAGTGTAAACTTTTTCTTTGGAAAAAAACTGAAACACATGCAAAAAAACCAAAGTTTGCTCGACAATGACAGCAATGTAACAAGGGTAATATAACAATTTACTACAACAGCTAGCATAAAAATGGGCAATATTTCACATACATCTGACAGAGAAAGGATAGGTATTTTTTTTAAGCAGGAATGACTGTCTTACAGAACAATAAGGGTAATGTTATGCATCTAACATAATAAATGCTATTTTCATCGAATAAATTATTTCTAAGATACGAAGAAGAGAAACAAACCATATTCTATCCTGATTATTCCCTCATATGGAAATACTACTGGGGACAGGAGGGAAAAAACTTCAAGGCCACTTCCAACTCTAGCACTGAATCTTCTTATTAAAGGAACAGGGTTGCCTTGAGTTCTGACTGAATAAATTCTGCAGATCATCCTAAATCTGAGAGACAGGAACCATTTTCCCTCCTCCATACCCTCCTGCTCCTGGAACCACTACCAAAGCCTCCAGGACCCTGATGTTCTAAGAATCTCTCCCCCAGTACAGAGGACCATCCTGAAAGGAAGATATGATCTGAACTCATCTGTTAAGAATGCCCCACCTCCTGAACGCACAAATTCCATCCTTGGGACACACAGGAAACACTTAGGAGCAAAGCTGAATCAAAAGAATGACTTACACCTCTGAAAAAAATAAGAGCTTACTTTTTGTTCCCAACTGTAATGCTTCCTACATTTGAAATGTGCAAAAGGCTATAATCTGAGATGCAAAAATACAGAGAATGACTAAATGCAATAATTATTTGTCATCAGATGATCTGATGATCTGAATTGTTGCAATTTTGTGCTGTCACTGAAGACCCTATTTACATTTATACATCAAAGTGAGTCATCTTATGACTATTCATTGGATTCATCTGATGCTGTTTTTATTATAATGTTACATAAAATCTAAAGACATTGGAGAATGTCTTCTATAACCATTCATTTGTGATTCAGAATACTAACTATATATTTAAGCTGCTGGAAGAGTCTAGTAGGCTTACTAGGGAAAACAATATGAAGCATCACTTATGTGAAAATTGAGAGGAAAAATATTTACTAAATATAGAAAGCAACTTAATAATTTCCACATCTTTCCATAACCATAATGTATTGCTTAATAACCAATCCACAGACTAATTCCTGTCTGACTCATTGATTAAAAAATTAATTCTGAATAACAGCACCTTGCTAATATAAAATTATGCTACATCAGCTTAGTCTCTGCTTCATAGCAACACACAAACTGATCAACATTAACTTTTTGGACTTTTTTCCCACAAAAAAAGTGGAAAAGGTGTTAACTACCTGGACCTCACTCATTCATCCTGTTCCAACTGCATGGAGTTCAGTGACGTGCAAGGAGCAACACGGAGGTGCAGAGGTATAAACACAACTGAAATTGCAGGATTATGCCTAATCGCCAAACTCCTGTATAACAGCAAGATTCTGTCCGCAAATTGAGATGTTTTTGCTTCAGTTTCAGTTATTAACTAAAAAAACCAAAATTCCTCCTCTGACCTGCCAAAAAATGCCTTTTCCAATAAAAATAAAACAAAAGCCATAAAGAATATGATTTACTTTAGCCTTACAATCATCTGGAACACCTTTTGGTGTTCCCTCAGCTGTTCTCAATGACTTCTTAGTTTATTTTCACTCTTATCAGGTCAGCAACAGTCAACAAAGAATGTGTGTAACAGTCTGACAAGTATTTTGATACTGATAAAAAGTTCTTTACATCTTCTCACACATACAACATAGTTCCAGGAACCATTTGGACAGATTAGCTAAGAATGCAGAAGACTTCTTTCTCAGCATTAATGTCTAAAGAAATACTCCTGATGTGGAACTCATTCTCAGTGTGTTTCATCATAGCAATGAAATACTTCTAGCAGAATTCACCACAGCAGCTTTTGTGTATGAACAGTGTCAACACTGGCTGCATACAGCTGTGAAGAGGTTCTTTAGAAGTGTTCAGCCATTTCATCTCATCTGCAAGTCTGTGTGCAAGAGATTACAACAATATTTAACAAGATATAAAATGCACATCTTTATCAGACTATCTTAATAATACAGCCTTCAGAAAGGACCACTTTTCTACTGCTAACTTAGAACAAGAAGCCAAAATACACATTCCTGACGAAAAAAAAGTTACTGCTGGAGAACATTCTATCCATCCAGTCTTCTGTTTTTTAAATATTTTAAAGACAAAAGCTAATAACACCTTAAGGCTAACTTAAAGAACTGATATCTCATATTTCAGTATCACTGAAAGTACTCCATGCAAACAAAGCAGCATAGTCTATGCTAACTTTATGATGTTCAAGGAAAATATGCATCATAACTATTAATCTCTGATTACTTTAAAGGCACCTCATTTAAATGAAACACAGAAGAGATGCAAACAGCAACATTTAAAATTTTTTCAAAAAATTGTTTTGTACTATTATATCCTGGAGTCAAAGGAAGTATAAACTCCAGTCAAAATTTGCTTGAAGGGTCCAAATTTCCAGTTCAGCAGCCACATCACTTACTTTAAACTAGCTGCATCCTCTCCTGTATAGTTACAGGATAACTATAACCTCCAGAGCACTACACCTATTTTTGAATAAGGTCTGCCAACTGTACTAAAAGTTAACTTCTCTGTAAAACATAAACGCAATTTGCAACACAAGACCAGACAAACTCACTGGAAACTTAACAGAGATCTTGAGAACTGCAGGCACAAGAGACAATCAAATACCACCTGGCTCAATCATTTTTTTTCTTTAAGCGAGCACCATATGGATAATCGACCGTACTTCACGTCTCTTCCCCCTCTCACAACCCCCTAGCTATATTGGGCTAGACCACAGGTTTTTGTAGTCCAGGATTCTAAGGAGCAATGGACACTGGCCAGAGGTCTGCCTGATCACCTCCATTAGCACCCCGGTTATTAACCTTTAACTTTCACTCCTGTTCCTGTTTTGTCATTTGTTGTCCTGAGGCAGCAGGAGCTGCTCGGCCACAGGCCACATCAAAGCAAGCCGTGGGCTCCTCAAGCCACACACTGTGCAGATATCCCTTGCCCCCTGAGCACTGCATTAAACACCTGAGCAGGTGCCCACCATGGCATCATGCACCTATATGGGCACCGCCTCCTACAGGTACCATGTGTTCAAATGGGGCCAGGGAGCATAACTTAATAACTCGTGGGCCAAAACAAATAGGCCTGTCTCTCACAACAGCAAAGAGTGGATGCTAAGGGAAAGAGTATTTATTAAGGCTGCACTGATAAGAGATTTCTGAGGCCAGTACTGATAGCTGATTTTTAAGTAGGCATATCAACTGATACTACTCCAATTTTCGATATGCAGCCTAGCAGCTTGAAGAGCAGTGTCCAGCTGGTAAGTCTGCTGTGTTGAACGGGAGAGGGTAGGGAAGGGGCGTAGGGTGGGACAGTTCAAGACCCCTGCAGTGAGAATGGGAGTGGGGCTAGAGGCGCTGCTCAGCCGGGGCAGGGCGGGGTGTGGGGCAGAGCCAGAACCGGTTCGTACAGGGGGCATGGGAAGGAAGGGGGCAGTTCTGGCTGTTCCATGCATCCCGGAAGGGCACGGGGGGGTAGGAAGGTGTGTGCTGCCAGATCTGTATGGGGCAGGACACTGCCACTGCACAGGGCTCTTCCTGTCAGGTGTAGGGTTGCGCTGTGCTCAGGGTGGGCAGTGCTGGGAGGGAGTTATGGGGAGGGGGAACCTGCAGCCATGCCAAAATTTGCCTTAGCCACTGAACAGCGCCCCCCCCCCCCCGGAACCACCACCCACCCCAAGTGCAGCATGACCCAGCCCTAGCCCCAGCCCACCCCACCCAGATCTGGGGGTAAACACACCCTCACCCCCCGGACAAGCAGCAGGAGCAGCGGTGGAGCCAACCACCAAACAAGACAGTGAGCACTGGATGAGCTGCCGGACAAGTGGCAGAACCCACCCCCCCTCTCTCCCTACGCCCCCCAGATAAGCTGCATCCCTCCATCCCTCGCCCACCTGCCCAGCTGGGCAGCACTTGCCCCACCCTATGCCCAAGTCCCAGACCCACTCCCTCCCTCACTGTGGGGGCCTTGATCTGCCACCTCCACATCCCTTTCCCTTCCCCTGCCCCCCCCCTCCTTCCAGCACAACAGACTTACCAGCTGCAGGCAGCTCTCCACACTGCCGGGCTATGCTCCTTACCACCTACAAGCTGCACTGAGGCTGTGAGTATGCACGGGCCATTTATCAGCCAAATTTATCAGCCATATCAGGCCAATTTCTGATGCAGACAATTTTCTTTACATCGGTGCTGATCTGATATTGAACCAATGTATCAGTGCACCTCTAGTATTTATGCAGGGCCTATCCAGACTGATCTGTCTCCTGATACTCTCCCACAACAGCTTCCATGATTCAGAGGCCTAGGACGTTTTGAGCATGCACCCCTAGCTATGTTTAATACACACCAATGAATCTATTCTCTAGGAATTTAATCAAGTTCCCAAGTGGGTTGGACAAAATCAGCAGTCTCCACAACACTTTAGAAATGAATTGTGCAAGTTAATTACATGCTGTGCAAAAAAGAACTTCCTTTTGTTTTAAACCTTCTACCTAGTAATTTCATTCTATGTTCCCTGGTTCTGGTATTGTGAGAGTTCATAATTAGTAAATCCCATTTACACTCTTCATAGCATTCATGATTCTGTGGACCTCTATATTCCTTCCCCCAGTCGTCTTTTCCACAGAAGTTGAAGAGTCCTATACTGAGTTCCTCCTTGTATAAAAGCTTCTCCACAATTCTCATCCTTATTGTCTTCTTCTGAAATTTTTATAGTTCTATCTTTTTTGAGTTGGGGCATGGGTGAATATGAAGGAAAAGGACAAGAACTGAACAAAGTATTCAAGGTATGGGCATACTACGGATTTATGCAGTAGCACAATGACATTTTCTGAGTTTTTATTCTCATTGCCATCTTAATAATTCCTAACATTCTGTTTGCCTTTGATTTCTGCTGAACCATGAACTATCTACAACAACTTCAAGGTCTCTTTCTTGAGTAGTAACAACTAATGTAGAGCACTTCATTGTGACCAAAGCTGTCCTCTCAAATCCCTCCATTTCATTTCCCCTAGGTTGGAGAAGTCTTGGAATATGGCTTTGCTCAAACTCATGATAAACATTAGAATTACCCATACATTACCTTCTCATTGTAGCAACACATTATTAAGTTCTTCCACAGCATGATCAAATTCAGTGCCTGCAATCCTAATCCCTTTAAATTATAATCATAAAAAGACTGCTGGGCAATAGTCACTGAATTCTACATGTGCTTGATTGCAACTATACAGTCAATAGCAAATATGCCTCCACACCCAGCTTAATAGTGGCTGCAGTGCAAGTTGGTGTATTTATTTTGGGGACTATCAAGTACTTGGTGCTCCTTCATGATCCTCACACTTGACCTTAACAACACACTTGTCCTCACATGGGAAGGAGAGTCCAGTGACTTAAAAAAGCCATTAACATTCATGACAGACGTTAATACAATAAAGGAAAGTATTAAATATTTCTTCTTTTCCCCTCTATTTGAAGATGAGTAATGTGTACATGATCAAAAAATAAAATTTTCCTCTGTTTTCCCAGGATTAAACAGATGGTAAAAATCTCTATAAACATGCCATTGACGGTCTATGAGTGATGATGAGCTTGGGGCCACCTGGGAGTTTCCCACCCTATGTATTTCCTGCAGTACCAATAAGATAAAACAATTCAATAATATTTTGATCTTAGAGAAATATGATTTTAAACATAACAGCTGTAATAACGTCCATTTATGATAAACCTACTGCTGCCAACTCAACGCTTCTAACATAAAAAAACATTTTTGGGATATAGATAATCAACTAAATTTTACAAAAAAGAATGATTCATACATCTTACAGGACAAATATTTTGTCTGGTCTAACCATACAAACTCAAAGAACAGCAAACTAAAAATATAACAAAGATTTTTCCACTGAGTATTACTTAAGGACATTATATATTTCAGTAAAACAATTTCTTATCAGACTAATGAAGAAGTAACATTATAAACCTAAAAATCTACTTGTTCATTCTTTCTATATTTATTTCTAAGCTATTTCTATTGCTTTCTCACCAGTTATGGACTAAACTAAACTCAGCCACAAACATGTGCAACTCAGGTTTGCAAACAAATATAAAATAACATCAAGACAGAAGCTGCCCCTAAGTAGTTCAATTAGTTTTTGTTTAGTACTATATCACATTTGATTTACTCATTGTGAAAAAAACTTCAGTAGTTTGCAATCACAAGCCATGTTGAAGCTTCAAGGGTCAGGTGTATTTGCAAAAACTATTGCAGTTATACTTTCACACTGAAATGCACCCACCTCTTTAGCCATATCGGACTTTAACTGTAAAAGAGTGTAGTAAATTTGTAAATCTGTTCTGTAATTTTTGTTGCCTGCAAAATTTTCTTTCAGGCACTCTCTAAAAACTGTTGTACTGTTTCAAAAGAAGCCAATGACTCTCTTTAACATAATATAACATCTAACAGACAGGACATTTTTCAGGTGGAAATGAGGACAGTCTAGATCATCAAGAACAAAGAGATGGCCTGGGAATGCCATTTATGCAATGCTTATTCAAAACATAGTATCAAAAGGCAACAGAGATATGCCATGGAGCATGCTTATGAGAAGAAAAGAAAAGAAAAAAAACACGGCCACTCATCCAAATCAAATAATCTCATTATGGTAATACTTAGGACTGTGCGAAGCTTCAGCCCCCAATTCAGTTCGGCAGAGATTCGGCCCGATTCGGTGACTGAATCTCCGAATCCGAATCGAATCAGAGGACCCTTTTATCTCTCTGAATCCAACTGAAACCTTCCAAATCAATTTGGAGAGATTCAGATTCAGACATAGATGCATCTTTAAATGTTTTTTCTACATACCTCTAGGTAGCAGGGGCTCGTTAATGCTGCGGTGCTGGGGCACATGGAGCATCCCACAGGAGTGCAGGGGGCTCCCCAGCAGCAGACCCAGAAGAGAACCAGATGCACTTTCAGTCCACTTCTGGGTCTGCCAGGGAGAGCACTGGGGAGCCCCCCGGCCCCTCCCACTCAGTGGTTGGTGGCTCCTGGGACTGGGAGAGGCACCCAGGGTCCCTCCCCATGGCCAATCGCCGAGTCAAGGGAATGCAGGGGGGCCCCCTGTGCACTCCCCTGCAGACCCAGAAGTGGACCGGGAATACTTCCAGTCCACTGTGGAGTACGTGGAGGGCCCCACTGCACTCCTGTGGGATGCTCCATCTGCCCCAGCTTTGCAGCAATCACAAGCTGCACTTGCTACTTCAAGGTATGTAGAAAAAAAACTTTTAAAGCTGTGTCTATGTCCGAATCACTGATTCTCTGAATCAGCATCGAATCTTCAGATTCACATTCAACCAAATCGAATCAGGGACAGTGATCTGAATCAACAAATAGAATCACAGTCCCTAAGTTGACCCAAATCCAAATTGAATAGGGCCTGCTTCGCACACCCCTACAATACATCGTTAAACTCTTCCAGGACAAACTCTTCGTTCTTCAGGACCATCACAAGCAATCCCTTTAAATTTCTGGATCAGGAATGTTTAAAACAACAAGTACGTCAATTAGCAAGGCAGCAGTATCACCGCTGTTTCCAACACTATAAATTTAAATATTTAAATCACCAATTTAAAATGGTATCTGCACGCATTTTAGCTACCAAAAGTTAACCATTTATGCCATCTCCAAAAATGATCCACTTGCAAAATTAGAGAGCATTTTAACTATTTCAGTGCTAAAAATATAATTTAAGGCTAGTATCTTTCTTGACCAATTTTTACAATACATATGTATACTCCTGCTTCCAAGTATGAAATTTAGGTACTCTTTTTTTTTTTTTTTAAAGCTGTGAAAAAAATCCCATTAATCATGTATGTTTTTTATAATGTGGTAGTATATCACACAATTGCAAAAATAATTAGCTATTCAGGTTTACTAAATCACCCAAGCTGTTTTCTTTAAACAAAATCATAACTTAAAGCAGGGGCAGGCAATTATTTCAGGTGGAGGGCCACTTAATGAGTTTTGGCAAGTTATATAGGGCCATGTGGATAGCCCTGCTCCTTGATAGTTGCCCCACCCCCTTGCCACCATCCTGGGACTGGAAGTCCCACCCTAACCCCTGACCTTTACCACCAAAAGTCCCTCTACTTACCCCCCCCAAATTCTCTGGGAGAGAGGGGGTTGCCATCTTAGAACCAGAAAAACACCAAATCATACACTAGAAGTCAAACATATACTATAACATATTTTAAAATATTTTAGAAAAATATATTTTTGTCATGACTTGTGTTTCCATACTGTATATAGAGGTGATTGCATAATAACTCAAAAATTCTCAGTTTTGTATACTGTGTAGCAACTCCCCCACCACGCACCAGCAGTAGTGGGGCGCTCAGGGCACAGGTGCCCAGTGAGGCACAGCTCCAGCCAGCTCTGCACATTGCAGCAAGGTGCACAGCCTCCCTTGGGCTGTCTGTATTGCTGGTACTCTCCGTCACTCATGCGCAGCCCATATACTGGCACAGCACAGGAAGGAATCCCCAAATACTGGAGCCAGCTGCCATCCCTTCCAGGGCTGAGCAGCACAGGAGAGAAGCCCCTCAGGCTGGAAGCCATTGCCATCCCTCCCGGGGCTGCGTTGCAGGGGAGAGAAGCTCCAAGTACCTTTCCCTGGGGAGTGGGGAAGGCAGGCAGCTCCAGCCAGCAGGGCTGCTCACCTGTGCTGTGCAGCCCTGGAAGGGAAGGCACCTGGCTCCAGCACATAGGGCTTCCATCCCATGCTGTGTGAATGCATGGGCTGTGTGTGAGTGGTGAGGAGCACCGGCAATACAGACAGCTCAGGGGAGGCTGCATCCTTCACATGATGAGCAGTGCTGGCCAGAGCTGCACCCCACTGGGCACCTGCACCCTGACTGCCCGGCTTGCTTCTGCTGCCACTGCCTGCCGGGGCTATGCATTATGGGGATTGTGGGGGAGGGTCCCCACACCCCCACCACCATCCCTCACACCCACATGATGCCCCCCCAGCTCTGCGCTGCTGCAGCCCCCTCCCCGAGCTCAGGCTCTGCGGTGTTGCCAGCCCCAGTCCCATGCTCTGGCTCCCTCCCAGCTGGGTGGGATACAATTTGTTGGGGGGCCCCCATGGGCCGAATGAAAATCCTTGGCGGGCCAGATCCGGCCCGCAGGTCAAATTTAACCGCCCCTAACTCAGAGGTGTAGTTTGTCTTGTATAAACTACAGTACTGAGAGCAAAAACCATGCAAATATACAGGCCTAGAATAAATGTATATAGCATGTCTAACAAGCTTATTCTAAAATATAAGTTAAAATATGCTACTAAGAATGACGTGTTTTTACATTTATTGTTTCAGTACAGGCAGTCCTACACTTGCAATGTTTTGAGTTACATTTCACACTTACAATGTTTATTAATTGACACCCTGTTTCAACTTTCTGACATCAGTTTCAACTTTACAATGCTTGATCCAACACTACGGCATGCCAGCAAACAAGTTTGCTGTGTCACCCATCTCCCTGGAGAACCTCTGTCCAAACTTACTTGACTGCTGCCTTTAAGAAAGCAGACAAGACTCCAGAAAAACTTGCAGCCAAGACCCCCTGAGAAGACTCCAGCCAAGAACCCTTCAAAAAGTCCAACCAAGAGCCCATTAAAAAGTCCAGCAATGCCACCTCAAAGAAATCTTTCCAAAGATGCTATTTACAATATAAATACACTATTGTAGCTATATTACTCATCTATAATTGATTGAGTACAAAATTCTGAGTTATTTTTGGTGAAAATAGGGTATTGGGCCTTGGTTCAGGAACCCAATCCCCCATTTATAACATTTCCTATGGGAAAAATCGGTTCCAAGTTACATCTCAACTTAAGACATGGTTTTCAGGAACCAATCATGTCATAAGTCCGAGGACTGCCTGTAACTGCCTATTAATTACGATAAAATTGCAACAAAACATTCAATTAGTTTCTTCAGAGGACTCTGAATGTAAGTGAAAGTATGTCCTTTCTGGCTCAGACATCAACTTTAATAACAACTGTCCAGTCTATTTTTTTACAACAATATAACACCAACCGAAGGCGAGGAATCAACTGGTGTAAGCAAGAGCACAGCTGAAGATAATGGAGCTGTATAAGTGGGTCAGCAGTTGGAACTTGTGAACAATTATACAGGTCTTCAGTTCTCTGCCTTCACTCTATTTTTTATCCAACTAATGTCTGGATCAGTAAAGGATTCATGTACAGTGAGGAAAGTATAGGTTCTATGATAATTAGCACAATTTTGATTTCACTACATTATCCACTTAAAAAGCAAAAAAAAACCCCCAAAAATAAAAACATCAGGATTTGAAAGGTGCAATTCTGATTTCTGGCAAAATAAACATATTACAAGACTCTTCTTACATAGCAAAAAAAATTACTTCAGTAATAATCTTACCAATTATAAGAAACTGTTATGGGGCATAAGCACCAAACTCCAGAGAAGATACAGAAAATAAAAATAACCTCTAAAAAAACAAGTATTTCATGGCAAACATGAACTCGACCCACAAAACATGATGGTATATTTGGAAAACCTAGTACAAACACAACAGTTGTTCAAACTATCAAAGCTGTATCAACTTTACCTGTTGAGTAGCTGAGTTGGTATCATTATTTGCCCAGATTACATTCAAACAGGAAACATCTTTTAAAGGAGAGCCCTGAATTAAGAATAGCAAACATGAAATTCTATATTCTTTTACTTTATTTTTCAGTTCCTTTGACTTCAGAGAACAAATAACAACTAAAACATAAGCCAGGATCCTGGTTTTCTCCGATTAAAATCACAATCGTAAATTCTCTGATTAAAAACTCTCAAATCCATGTTTTTCTGTGATGGGGGCAGCCTGCTCCAGGGCCAGGGTACAGCCACAATCTGCAGCCTGCACACTCCCGGCAAGGGTACGCAGGCAGCGGATCGCAGTTCTGTTCCTGCTCCAGACCAGGCTGTCACTGCTGCAAGGAGCCAAGGCAGAGCTGCGATCCACTACCTGCATGCCCCTGCCTGGAGCATGCAGGCTACAGATGGCAGCTCTGCCATGGCCCCAGAGTGAGCTGCCCCATCGCAAGATCCCAGCAGCTCCCTGCCCTGCTGTACACCCTGCCAGCATGGCTAGGGCTGGTCTCTATGACATCCGGCCCCAGCCATGCACAGGGGTGGCTGGGAAATGGAGTCTACTCTTGACCAGATCCAGCCAGCAGGCTGGACTTTGTCTACCCCTGCCTTAGATGTTAAATTCTACTCAAAAGTCTCAAAGTAACCATGCAAATTAATTGGTTTCAAACTCACAAAGAAGTATTCCATTCATTGAGCAGGGACTACCTACTGCACCACATGAAAGCATCCATAGGGTTGTGTTGTAAACAATTTCTCCAATATGACCCTCTGAGGCTTCCTTGCAGAGAAAGCAGGGAGGATCTCAAAAACCGTCCAACCTACACCTAGAGGTTGCTGTCCTGCAGCAAGTAATCAGCCATATCAGAAGAGGCCAACTACTCTTACAATATCAGTAGGTACAAATTTCCTTCAAAACCAGTAAAGAAGTCAATGTGTAAACATCTGAAAGAGGAAAGGCTGATCACTAGGTGCCACCAGCAACTTGCCTCAAAATGCAAAACAGAAATCCAATTTAATCTCCTTCTTTGACAAATGAACTACTTGGGTAGATGAAGGAAATACACTAGGCATAACAAATGTGAACTTCAGCAGACGCTTGATAAAAGCTCCCCATGACATTCTTTTAAATTAACTTGAGATGTATGTGCTGGATAAAATTACTATCAGGTGGATATATAATTGGCTCAATAAATACAAGCAAAGGGTAACTATAAATGGATTGTCAGGATGACAAGAGATGACAAATGATAAAAGGAGTGGGGAAAAAAGCCGCATGAGAAAAGGTTGAGACAGCTAGGGAAAAAAACAGATAAAAGGGGGAAGGGGGGAAATGACAGCAATTCCCAAATACCTGAAAGGCTGTCATAAAGAAGAAGGAAAACTGTTGCCTCCTGCTGTAGGGATAGGATGTCAACTTCACCCTGTGCCCCAGGTCAGATACAGATCAAAGGATTCCTCCTGGATCCATGGGGCCAGGGGCTGCAAGTGGCACATCCGGCAGCAATGGCAGTAGGCAAAGTAGCCATAGGGCTATATCAGCCCAGTCCTTAATCACCTTCCTTCTACTGAGGGCCATCTCCACTAAGGCCCCAAAAGAACAGATGGAATGGTTCTGCCAACCTGACCCATGTGTTTAACATACCTGCAACAGTGGGAAGGACCCAAAGCGATGGCTTTCAATTGCCACAAATCAGACTTAGACTGGATCTGTGGAAAACCTTTGTTACTGTTACAGCAGTAAGGCAATGGAATAGACTGCTCAGGGAAATTATGGAATTCCCTTCCCTAGTAGTTTTCAAAAGGAAGGTGGAAAAACACTGACCAGGGATGACTATAGAATCAGACCCCCCTATTCAAGCAAGGGGTACGGCCAGATGCTGCCCAATGTTCCTTAAATAACTTTGGCAAACTAACTTTCAGGCTGAATTCAATTTGCCTCAAGCTGAATTACTTTGGAAAAATTTAGCCAAAAGAGTTCATGTGAATGAAGCTAAGGAAAAAAGACATTATTTTGACCATGTTAAAAATTCCAGAATGTTTCTTTTTAAATGTTTTATCAACACTATTTTTTTTTATCAGGGACATGGGACCTACCCAAGTCAAGGAAGTACCTTTGTGTCTTTGTGCCTTTGTGTCAAGGAAATACCATTTGCTGTTTCACTGAAAATGCACCTACATTTGGCCAAGTTATAAACTTTTGAAAAGTCTTAATTCATTTCACACACAGTGTAGACTTACTTGATTTTACCAGCTAAGAGCTTTGAACCACCCATCATAACAGAGAATATTGGACCTCCCCCTCTTCTTTCCCACTGATAATTATACAGTGCATGTACATACATGCAGAATGGCAAATCAACCCATGATTGGGGGCTCTAAAGGACTCTTCCGGTAACTGCACTTCGGGCAGAGTAGACTTGGGCACAGGAACTAATAGAAGGGAGCTTGTGCCCTCTGTTCTTTCAATAACACCATCTACTGTGGGTATCCAGCAAGAGAGGAGAAGTCCATCTAATTCAAAAGCAAAGCAGGCAAAAATAAGGCTGGTAATAAGGAAATGGTCTAAGTTGAAGCAAAGAGTCTGGGGAGGAGGAAGAGGGAAGAAACTGAGATTGGATGGGTAAGGAGACTCGGAAACAGGACTGAGACTGGGTCGAGAAGAGGTTAGACAGAACAGACAGGCTCAGGTTTGGGAAAAAAGGAGCAGGTAAGGTTGCAAGTCTCACCATTCCTTGTCAGAATATATTGACAAAATCCTGTCTCACTCCCATCCAGGTGTGGACACAGAGAATGACAGCCTATCACTGTATCAATTTTTCCATTTGCCCTCATGACAGAGGTCTGCGTTTGCCAAATCCAAAGGTTGCAAACCAGACAGTGACCTATGTTCATGGTAATATAATGCCATGTGGTCACACAATGGAAATTCTGGGAGGTTTTTTTTCTAAACCCAGGAAATTAAACAATGGGTGGGGGACCCAAAACCACACAACTTAAATTTGGGAGTAATACTCCTACAACCCAAGTTCTTGATTTTGCAACTTAAATATGTTCTTACGTAAGTTTTTGCATGTAATAATTTAGACCAGCAAGTACCCCCACTACTTTTGTAGATTTTTATTAATAAATTAGTGATTATGGTGATTTTTTTATATATTAGTATTACCATCCACATCTTCATAAAAGATGAAGGTCCACTGATGCTGGTCAACATCTTTTTGGCTACAGCCTTAAGCATTTGGCACCTATGGCTATTTCAAAAGAAACTGTATATTTACATACTGTCTTCTATTTGCCATTTTCCCAAAGGAATTGTGTTCCAAAATAAATAGAAAAAAAATTAAATTTGGCTGAGATGGTTCCACTGTTTCACAATACTAAATCTTGAGGAACATAATATTAAAAATGAAATTAGAAACAATCTGAAAGTCAAGAGAAATTACTGAGGCCCCAAGTCACTAATATACAAAAGATGGCATATTTTTAGCTCAAGGAGAAGGACTGAATGGGATTTCAATCCCTAATTACACTATTTGGATTGTTCATTACTTCAGAACATTTTACTAATGCTACAATTAGAATTTATTCTATTAAAAAAAAAGAATACTAAGGCATAGAAGAAAGTAGCACCAAAACCCTAAAAAGAAGATATGTATTGCCACTACAGTCACACTACTGTAGCCTTCCACGTGAATCATCATTGCTAGGAATACTACTAACCTAGGAAAGATAATTAACAGTCCCAAACCTTGATCTACTCTGCTAAGTAGGAATAAAAAGAGAATCAGTAAGTTTCTACCACAGTTTGTCAGTTTTTTAAAGGTATAACCTTACCAATATTAATCAAAGATGAACACTGCAGCTACTGTTTCCTGCTAGAAAAAATATTCCACAGTGACTTTTTTCCTTCAGGTTTTTGAGTTGCAGCTGTTTGGGAAGAGACTGGCACCACACTGGTATTTTAAATTCATGGCAGTGAAGTACCACAGCGGTATAATTATCTTCTCTAGTGTTATAAGATAAAGCTATTATTTTTGTGATGTTGTAGGAGTTGAAATGCCAGTCACCATTGTTTTCTACTGAAAAAATATGCTTGTGGTTATGCCAGTGCCTTTGCAATGCTCAAACTTCCATAACAATGTGTTGTCCAGAAAAATGGAATTTCAAAAGTGTACTTTTGTAAGACAAACTGCAGTGTCAATTCAAGATTTTTGTGGTATAAAAACAGTCATCGCTGTTGAAACCTAATCTCAAAATACCCCTGGAGATAGTTTATCTTCCCTCTAATGAAGAGTCACTGTCCTCACATTCCAGGACAAATTATGCTAGTTTACACAATAAGCATATGTACTTTATGGACTTTACATTTTAAATTGAAATCCTGCATGAAATACTTGTCATAACATCACCACAATGAAAGGGAAACCCATTAAAGAAAATTCAAAATGCAACATTTTCAGAAGGTACCCTGAAGACTTTTGAAAGGAATTATAACTCTATTTCTATCAGTTTCTAATTCATCATGGATCTGCCATTCAATGATAACATTTCAGTTTTTGTGAACAATTCTCAAAAATGTAATAAAGACATGTTAACAACACTCTGAAGTATAAATTTCCAGCAATTACCCAAAGCAGCATGATAGATGAAAACACAGAAAATGGTTTTTTTTCCACTTCACCTTAATGCTTTATGTATAGGTCATCCTATGACAAAGATTAAACTTTATGACAACTTCCTATTATGACCTCATTTTTCCTACCCAATGTGACTGATTTCAATTATGTTCTCCTTACCCAACACAATTATTGAGCAGCTTGCAGTCTGATGTAGCCTAGAGTAGGTTTTAGCATTACATCCAGTCACAGAGCTGGGATGCCACCAGAACTAAATGAGCTTTGCTTCCTTTTTCATCTTTCACAGAAACTTAAGTGCCACACTGGGTCAAACCAATGGTCCATCTAGCTTAGTATCCTGTCAGTGGTAGACATGGATGCTATACAATGAAAGCATTGAACCAGGTACCTCTACAGTGATCTATCCCCTGTACAATACCCTCCCTAGCACTGACCATTTATTGAGTTAGAGATGCCAAATAAAACATCTCCAACCATTCTGTGTGATCACCTTTAATAGATCTATCATCCAGGAATATATCCAGTCCCTGTTTTAACCTGGCTGTACTATCTGCAATTAATTCCACACAAGTTAACTAAGCAGCCAAGGTTCTTTGGTAAATGCGATATCTTTTATTAGACCAACTAAATAGTTGGAAAAAATTGTTCTTTGCAATCTTTCAGGCACAAAAACCCTTCTTCAGGCATAGGGAGAGTCTGCTGGTGTTTTGCGTGCTCTTCTGGGTGAAAGAAGCCAATATGCAAAATGCAGGTCTGTGAAAATGCAAACACGTGGCAGTGAGGATCAGAGGGAACAGGAAACAATAGGTGAGAGACAGGTAGGTGTTGGGGGGGAGGGGAATGTTCAGCTAGTGATAGAATGTAACTGGTAAAATGAAGAGAGGTTACCTGGGGTTACTGGATGTTAGGCAGGTTATAATGTGCCATAAATCCAATGTCTATATTCAGTTCATGCTTTTTTTTATCCAGTAGTTTTATGAAGTGAAGTTTGTAGGCTCATCTATAAAAGGTGTTTTGTAAATTCCTTTTGAGGATTAGAACTGAGAGACTGGAGACAGAATGGTTGTCTTGTGAGAAGTGTGAACCCACAGGTAACTGTGTTTTTGTCTTTGATAGATTTTTGGTGTGCATTCATTTTGGTATACAGTGGGTTTCTCCTACATATTTTCCATCAGGGCATTTAATGCACTGGATGAGATATATTACATTTCTGAAGGTATGGGTATAAGATCCAGGAATGGTGATGGTTCTGTTGTGCAGTCTAGTTATTGTGGAAGTGATGGAGATGTATTGGCAGGTTTTACCTTTCTTGTCCCAGCATGGTCTGGATCCATTTGGTGTTATTTGGCCCATAGGAAGTTTGCTTCTGGTGATGAGGCTGCTGAGGTTCGGTGCTTGTTTAAAGGTTAAGATGGGTGGTTCTGGAAAGAACTCTTTAAGAATTAGGTCTTCTTCTAGTATGGGTTGCAATTGTTTGAGGATTTTCTGTATAGATTCCAGGGAAAGCTGGTGTGTCATAACTAATGGTGTGCAATTCGTAGGGATTTTCTTTTTGTACTGCAATTCTTCATGTGGTATCCGGGTGGCTCTTTCAAAAGTGTGATCTCTCTCTCTGGAGAAGTGTCCTTGTTGGGTGAAAGCCCTTTTGAGATTAGTGAGGTGACACCTGCAGGTATTTAGTGCTAATTTGGTGGTATCAGGAGGCCTTGGGTGTACATTCTTGGTGTGTTTAGGGTGATTGCTGGGTCTGTGTATGTTGGTCCATAAGTTTCTTGTATATGGTGGTTTGTATTTCTAAAGTACTTTCTCTTGTTAGTTTTAAACATATCCCCTTCCTGATCAGGTGGTTAGTAGTACAATCCTAGTACTAAATTCTTTTTATTCAAGTACAGGATTTCTACCCACAGAGCTTCCACGGTAGTTTTCCTTTCAGGTATGACTTTTATGCTGTTACTATCTATACTATCCTTAACACAGTACCCATCCTCCACCTGCATGTCCCACTGTGTCATTCCTATATAGTTTGTAACCTGTCAGAACAGTATCCCATTGATTATCATACTTCCACCAAATCTCCAAGATGCCTATTATGTCAAAGTCACCATTTAACACCAGGCATTCTAATTCAACCATTTTATTTTTCAGGCTTTTGGCAATGCTGCTACACAAATGCCAGAAGTGCCACCATCTTGCCTCAGCCAAACAGCTTAGATTTTAAGCCTAAAGGTATTTGTGTAGAGACACTAACTTACTTTGTCTTAAAAATATTACACATTTAAACGCAGATTGCAACTACTCCTAACACAGCTGTGGTACAAACCAACATACTTGATTTCCCAACCCTCATTCTTCTTACGTTGCACATCTTTTTTTGGCAGAGGGTAGGAAGTTTAATTTAAGAGAGGAAGAAAGCGCCTGCCCCTAATTTGTGAGATAGTACAGGTGCTCTGCTTGGCTGAGTTAAAAAAAATACATAGTTTAGCACTCTGGATGATGAGATTACACACCAGTCACATTATCCTCAAAAACTTCACAAGTAATTCTTATTTTATTTACTGAATAAAGGTCAAGTTTGGTTTGTTTAACTGAACAACTCACAGTATTTTCCTACTGCTTACAAGCAATCAGCTTACAGAAAAGTGAAATGATACAAAATGCAGGACAGTGATTCGCAACCCAGGTACCATAGTACCCTGTAGAGCCCTGAGATCCTTTCAGGGGTGCCACACAATGTTAATTAATACTATTGGGTGTGCAAACACAATTCACAAGATAAATGCACAGATTTCAAACGGCACTCCACAGTGTCAAAAACATTTTGACCTTCTGTGGTCTTCCTGAGTTCTTTGCAGCAGGAATGCTCTGTTATTTTTTTGTCATCAAAAAATTAGCAAAGGGTAAGAGCTGGCATTTTCCAAGGGATGCTTCTAGGCTAAGCAGGTTAAGAACCACTGCCTTAGGAAATTTCTTTTCCCTACTTCAGTGAACTCCTTCTTTAGGTTTACAACCCAGTAAGATGATAAGCAAATGGGAAGATGGAGTGGTTTCTTTAAAATAAGCAACATTAAACTATTCTGTAAAAGTGAGAAAGTAGGCAGCTGTAATAGGAACCACTCCTAGTCTCACTGACTTCAGATTTACTTGTTGTAATAACAGATAAATGTGTTACATTATGGAAAGCCTTATGCCTCTATCATACACAGTACCACTGAATACGAGCACAAAAGACTAAATGTTGCTTCTGTTTTAGGAAAAATATTTACAAAGATAGATTCCTTTGTTTTGGCAGTTTTCTTTATGTACATTACAACATCTTAATTACATTTAAAACACTTAAAGCTAATTAAAGTAATGGTGGGTATAGGGCAGATTAAACATGCCCATTATCTAGTTTTTGTTTTCTACACTACTATATTGTTTCCGTTTTGGAAAAGCCGACTTTCTCTCATACCTTTTTTGAGCAAGGCCACATGTAAATGCCATTCATGAATTTATGATTAGGGCTTATACCAGCAAAAACAAGAAAACAAGAAAAAGAGTATTTTCTCATGCCCTTATATGATCTTTGCAAACATCTGTTCACTTCCCCAAATCCCATTCAAATTCCATTATGAAAACACATTAGACAGGAATTTGTTGTTAGGGACATCAAACACACTTCAAAACCCATGGAAAACAAGGCAAAGGGTACACATGCTGTAGATTTTGTTCTCTTCAATTCATGGTGCCTGTGCTTTTTGACCACTATATGCTCTCCAAAGAAAACTCAATATATGCCATTCTGGTCTAGTTCTACAGCAGATCTCCACAACACAACAATGTTGGGGAAAATGCTGATTATATACCTCAACAAAAATATAGTTCTTCAAATAAATACAAGGCATAAATATGGGAAAGTAATTGAGCTTGTCATATTGCCAGCACAATTCATGCTTTAATACTAAAGAATAAATATGGGGGGCGGGGAATAAAACAACAGGGTTTGGATCTACTTGACAAGTGCAGGAGCCAGTTAAGATACTTAATTCACTTCACTTCCAGTGACAGTTGATGATGCTACATTCCATACACACCCAAAATTATCACAAATCTCATAAGTTTTGAATGCAGAAGGAATGCGAGTTCAAGCACCCAGTAAACACAATACTGATTCGCATACATGGGCTGTTACACTAAGACAGTATAAACAGAAAGTTAAACTGGAAATTGTAACCATGTGTTTGGCAGGGATAGAAAAACAGGTGAATTAGATTTGCCTTTGTAGCAGAAGGATGGTCTCGTGATTAGGATACTGCAATGCAAATCAGGAACTTGGATTCAATTCTCAGCCTTGGGCAAATCATTCACCTCTTTACCCAAATTCTTTATCTGCAGAGTGGAAATAATCCTTTAAACACTAACATAAGAACTGGAAGTATAGATTTGTTAGAATCCGCAAGGTTCTGAGGCAAGTTCTACAAAAGGACAGGAGTGGCACTTAAGCAACTCAGTTCACATCTGCACTCTTTAAAACCCTGCCTAACCTGTTAGGCATCTAGGGGCTCCTATACACGGACAGGGAGCCTTCTCTGTTGCACTGGAAATCTAGTGCCTTATAGCACAGAAAATAACATGCTCTAGCAGACTCTAACGTCACATGTATCAGTGTCCCCATGCTGAAAAATGGCAGTGGGGTGCTTGGAACTAAAGACTGTCCAACAAGCTTTAGTTCAAAGCGCCCTGCCACCATTTTTTCAGCATGGGGATGCTGATACACATGAGGATTGGGAGCTTTTAATTAGCATGGCTTGCTAATTGAAGTGCCCCCCACACCTCCCAGAGCACATGTAAAATGCCCCAAGTGCTTGTTGATAAAGTTGCCCAAGTGCTTAGAGCTGTGTCCTTATGCACAGTCAAAACAGCCACCATCTCGGCAGAGCTGACCAGCTTAAATTTTATTCGACGCCTACACCAATTGGAAATCCTCAAATTTAAGTGCTCCTTTACCTAAAGGTCTAGAGAGGTGCTCAGGTGCAGAACTGCACGTTTCTGGAAGCATACAGGCATTCTACCCTGCAGGCACCCCCACAGGCAAACTGGGGTTGAGCTCTCAAGCCCAGAGGCTGCCCTGGGTCCCTCATGGCCACAGGGAAATGCTCCCCGTGACTTCCTGACCCCAGTCTGTGAAAGGTACAGGGAACAGTGGCAGCTTGACACCTTCCGGTCCCTAGAGGAATTAAGCAGTGGCAAATGCCCCTCACACCAGTCTGTGAAAGGTGTAGGGGACAGCAGCAGATCAACTCTTGCTGATCCTGGGAGTATTTGAGCTGCAGGGATACTTCCTTTGTCCTTTCCATAAACCAGGGCAGAAGCGTATCTGTTCAAGCTGGCGCAGGAAAACAGAGATCTCCCGGGTAGAAGTGGTTGTGTTTTCTTGTGGAAGAAAAGCCAGTTCTCTTCCATACAAAAACCCTTGAATGGCTGTACTCTGTTTTTTGTGCTTGGAGAATGGACAAGTGAACCAGTCTTCTGCTTCCAAAAGGGAAAATTTCACAGGTGAATGTACTTAAGTGTCAGTGGCTTTAAAGGAGAAGAATGAGTTGGCACTGGAGAGTTTGCATTAGCTTTTACAATGCGAGTGTGAGCACCTACAGCAGTGTTTCCCAAACTGCTGACACAGAAGGTGCGCTTTCTCCTCCATTAAAATTGACAGCACACTTCACTCTTACACCCAAAAATGGGAGTGGGGAAAAGGGGCTGCAACCGTGCAAATGCAATTTACAGGTGTTTGGTCCCAATGCAGGTCACTAGCAGCTGGAAACTGAATGTGTACTATAGCCAGGAAGCAGAGAAACAGTGGCAGCATGGGCCTTCCTCAGGGGAAGCAGCGTCAGGCTGAACAGGGGCAGCAGCCTCTTTGACATAGTACAGGGAGCCTCTCCACTACAAGTCCTGGGACCATAGGGTAGGGTAGGGTAGGGTGGGGTGGGGTGGAGGAGCCGTTGTAAACAAGCTCTCCACTGCCCTGGGAAGCCACAGGGAACAGGCATGACTGCAGTGGAAAGGGGAGCACAAAGACACTTATTGCTGAGGGCTCCCCAGAGCTCAGCGCAGCAGGGATGGGAGCCAGGCAAAAGAAAGCAAGAAAAAGAAAAGAAAGAAAAGAATCATCTTCAGAGCAGACTTCTGCTGTTCTCACAGCACACCCTTGGGGAACCACAGGTCTACAGGCTGCTAGAAAAGACTAAGCAAGCTAAATCCTCGCGTCTTTAACCCTTCAAGAAATGGGATCAATTTAACAATGGTTTTAGTATGCCTACACCACTATTCAAGTAGGCAGATGTTAACAATTACTTTGTAATAGTATATATCAGTACTTCTGGATACCTGTATAATTGTTATGTCTGTCTATACTTTTAGGCACCTAAGTCCAAAAGAGACTTTCAGACTGTAGAGCTAACTTGCAGCTGAAAGGAAGCAGCTAAACCCTGGAAAAAGGCAGAATTTTAGACACGTGCCTCTATTTAGTATTCATATTAGCTTTTCAGCATGCTGTCTGTGTGAAACCTATCTTGAGGTGCCTAACCCTCTCCATTCACAAGTACAGAGGAGTGTCAAAATCATCTGACCCCATGGGCCAGACAAGTGGCATGGGGCTGGTTTGTGTACTGGATTCAGCTCATACCTCAGTCATAGCCCAAGCACCACATACAGCACTCCCCAGTCCCACCATGTGGCATGCTGGTCCAGTTCAGAACCACAGGCAACACCACAGGTTGGATTTGGCCCATGGGCCCCATATCTTTGACATACCTGATACATTTTCACACTTCACTCAGGGCTGTGATTTTTCAGTGGGGTCCAGGCTCTTAAAAAGTAGGTCAAGCCTCTCAATGCTAAAGTTTTTCTGTAACTAGCCACTAATAGGGGTCCTAAAAACATGACAGTAAAATGGTATTTTTCTTCCCTCCTCAAGACCATTTAAAAAGCTACTTAGATCTAAAGCTGTAATAGCAATATTGAGAACTCTCACCAAAAGAAGTTGTGTCTAGATTTCCTAAAACATTAAGCATATTTCTGATTTGGAAATTTTGCATCAAATAAGCTTGAAATCAGTTAGAAAAGATAGTTTATTGATTCTTGTTTTTATACTACATACTAACATTTTATACCCATTTCATTCAAAACACCAAAACAAGAGTTTCTCTTTATTATCTCTATATATAGATTCTCTCTTTAGAAACTTTTAAAACCTTCAAGGATCATGCATTTAAAACAGTAGAAACATTTTGGTTGCCTCTCTCATACAAAAGGAAATATAATAAATATCCCAAGAGCTTGAATTGTAAGTTACAAGAAAAAAAATGTCACCACTCCATGTATAATGGGATTGTACGTGGGGGGTGAAGGAATTTGGAATACAATGTGCGCCTAGTCTTGTGGAGAATGTTGTTTTCTCTCAAACATTTTCAGCACAGGTTGTTAAAATAGCAGCAAACAAATTACACAACATCTAATTAAATCTAACATGGCTATTTTGACAACTTGATCTGAAGTTTGTCTTGAATGTATGCAATTAAGATTGTGCTTTGAAAATTCAAGTAGCATGGAAAAAATCAATTAGATAAATTCACAGAATGCAAATGGACAAACCTACTTAATTTTATGTATGCGAGTTATTTCTTATAATGCAGACAGCATAAGCTGCATGTCCTTAAGATAAAAACCTACTTGTTTTCTCTTCCCATGCACCTTCTATTTCCACCTGATACCTTCCAGAAACCCTATAATTTTTCCCCCAATTCCAGTGGCAAAACATCCTGAAATTGTTCATATCTTAACATAGAAGAATGGAAAAAAATTCTGCTGTGGACAGAAGACCTTCCATTGATAGGTTTTTAGTCCACTAACATTTTATAAACAACATCTGGATTTTATACTTTTCTTATATTTAAAGAAGAAAGAGAGAAAAGATAATACAGCTGCTATTTAGACTTCTCCAATGCATAAAGCTAGAAACTATGGAGTAACTGTTTCCTTCAGAAAATCTAAGAAAGTTAATTTAAGTAAAAGATTAAAAAAGGCTTGCTAGATGTAGACAAAGGAATTAATTAAAGGGCATTTAACATCCTAAAATCCCTCTTAAGGACAAGGTGCGGTTAACAGCTAAGTCCAAAAATATCCACTGAAAAGTATGGGTATTAATGCACCAGATGACCATCAACACCCTTGTACGTAACGCACGAGTTGAAAGTCTGTTCAGCAATATCAAAAGAAAATGTCAACACTACAGTCTGGAGACACCGATACTGCAATTAAGTAAAAAAAACCCACAAACAAGCATTTCCTGATGCTTGTGAAATGATAACTAAAAACGCTACCTCCCTTTCATTGACCAGACAAGGAAAATCATCTTTGCTTTGTCAATCAGTTGCAAATGCAGCCTTCCCTAAGAGCTTGCAACACACCACCCTGCTACCTACACTATATCATCATCAGCCATGCATAAGCTTTTGGCATCAACAGCCTACTTTGTCAGACGCTACAAAGCATCTTTCATAGCACCTGATGAAGTAGGCTGTTGCCGCCAGATGCTTATGCCCATCTGAATGAGTTAATTTCTCTAATCCCTGCCCTGCCTTCTGCCTGACAAGACTCAAGCGGCTAGTTCCCCCTCTATGCATTGCCAACATCACCTCTGCAGGTGGTAGTAACTGCTCACCCCCAGCAGAAAAGGCGATGGCCCCAGCTGGTTTCTAGGGAGGTCCCTGTGAACCTAGACTTAACGTTTTGTTGCACAAGAACAGAAGTGCCACACAGGGTCAGAGCAGCGGTCCATCTAGCCCAGCATCCTTGTCTGACAGCAGCAGGAGCAGCGGGGACCACAAATCAGCCTCAAACCCCACTCTGATCCCCTTCCCCTGCCAATCTGGCTGCTCTGCTTCTAGCTGCCAGCTCTGCCCCCCCCGCCCCCCGACCTGCTCCGGGTCCTGCATTTGTTTCTGGAGCAGAGGTTGGAGCTGTGGTGGTCAAAGGACATAGGCAGACAAAGTTCTTTCAGTATCTTTTATCAGACTGACTAAAATAGCTGGAAAAATTCTTCTTTGCAAGCTTTGAGGTACAAATATCCTTTGTCAGGCTGAGGAAGCATCTGCACTTGGTCACTGCTCTTCCTGGATGGGATAGAAAAGAAGCCAGAGCCATTGGCTGACTCAGTTTGCATTTTCATCCACTGGCTCTCTCACACGCATACAGGCCTCCTGCACAGACCAACTGCAGATGCTTCCTCAGCCTGACGAAGGGTAAAATTTATGCCTGGAAGTTTGCAAAGAAGAATCTTCCCAACCATTTTAGTTGGTCTAATGAAAAATAACGGATTTACCCAAGGAACCTTGCCTCCCGCCTGTGCCGCACCCTGGCAAGGGAGCGTGCGCAGGAGGCGTGCGCAGGGTGTAACCACCCCCTGCCCCAGCCCCTCCCTGACATCCACCAGCATTGGCTCAGACGTGCCTGAGGGCCAAATTTGGACGGACACACATACATCCACCCCGCAGGCCGAGAGGCAGGAAGAGGAGACAGGGAGCCGGGGAAGCCTCACACCCCTCCCTCCCTGCACAAGGGAAGACAAAGCCCGGCCGGCAGCTGGGGCCGCAGCCGAGCCTCAGGCGGCCGCGGACCCATGTTACCCCGGGGGAAGGGCTGTGTGTCCACGCCGGGAGCAGGGGGAGGGGACGCAGCGCCAGCCACACCTACCCGCCTTCTCGTGGTCATAGCCCACCACGATGAAGTAGTCGGCCAGCCGGGCCATGGCTGGGGAGCACCGCCCGCCGCCGCCCCCGCCGCTGCTCCTGCCCCCGCCGCCGGGCGCTCAGCATCCCCCCGGCTCCCGCCGCCGCCGCGGGGCGGCCCGCAGCGCCGCCGCCATGTTGGAGGCCCGGGCGCGCTGTGCGCCTGCGCGGCCCGCGCCCGCCGCACTGTGACCCCGCGGGGCCGGGCCGCTCTACCCCAGCCGCGGCAGCGGGCGCCGTGTGCTAGCGCCGTGACATCTCCGCTAGGCTGTGACGTCTTGCTTGCACCCCCAGAATGCTGTGACGTCCTCCGCATGCCCCGCAAAGCGTGACATTCCCCCCTGCGCCCCCAAAACACCGTGACGCGCTCCCCACACCCCCGAAAAGTGACGCCTCCGCCGTACCTCCTCCGTCCTACCTCCCCAAAACACCATGACGTGCTCCCCAGAAAACCGTGACGTCTTCCTACCTCCCCCCAAAAAACTGACGTGTACCCTGGAAACGTGACGTCTCGTCCCTACGTGCCCAAAACACCATGACGTGCTCCCCAGGAAAGCGTGACGTCTCCCTACTTCCCCCAAAAGCGTGACGTGTACCCCGGAAAAGTGACGTCTCCTTCCTACCTCCTCCAAACACCGTGGCTTGCACCCCCCACCCCTAAAACACCGTGGTCCTCCTCCCCACCCCCATGGAGCTGTGACGTTGCCCCGCTGACGTCGAAAGGAACGCTTTGATGTCATCCCCGCGCTGAGCCAGGTGCCCGGGGCCTCCCGGGCCCCGGCTGTGGGCGGCGTTGGGGCACGTTGTGAGGGCGCTCAAAAAGCAAGGGCAGGCGGGGCCCCTTGGTGCGGAGGCGGGATCCTGTTTCCCGCGGCCGCCGAGCGCTGGCGACGTGCCGCCCTGCACGGGAGTAGGGGGAGCGGCGTCGCGCATCCCCGCCCTGCGGGCCCCGGCCCTCCTTGCCCGGGCGCCGCCTTCGAGGCAGCGCGAGTCCGCGGGGAGACGTGGGGCGGGCGCACAGGGCAGGGCAGGGCACAGAGGGAGCCCCCCACGGCCCGGACGTGTCGCTGCCGCAGCCGGCCATGGGGCCACCCGCGCTTGCCAGCTGTGGGCCCTCCCCTGCGTGCGGCTCGCTTTCCGGGACAAGGCAATCGGGACTCGTAGGAGAGAGGATCTCTGTTCGACCAAAGATATCCTCTGTACTATGAGTCCTGATGGTCTTTTCCTCTAGACCAAAACGGCTACAAACTGGAGACCTGACGCTTTCCGGGAGAGGCAGTGGAGCTCTCGCCCCCCCAGCAGGAAGTCAAAGTCGCCCGCGGGTGTCGTGGACTCAGGGATCAGACGAGGAGGTTGGAAGGGACCCTGCTCAGAGCAGGGCTGTCCCAGCTCCCTCCGCCCAGCCACCGCTTTGTTTCTCCGGCTCTCTGTCAAGGATGGAGATTGCACCGCCCCTCCGAGAAGCCTGTTTCAGTATTTCAATAACCTCCTAGTGAGAAAGTTTTCCCTAATATCCAACCTAAGCTTCCCTTGCTGCAACTTGAGCCCATTGCTCCTTCTATCGGCTACCACTGAGGAAGTCCGTCTCCATCCACTCTCCGGGTCATCGCTTTAAACGTGACTGGGGGAGGGGATGACACAGAGAGAGAGAGAGAGAGAGAGAGAGTGTCCCTCCCCCAACATGTCTCTCCTGCCTCCCCCTCCTTGATCCGTCCCTTACTGGATCCCCCTCCCCACTGAGGAGAAATGTCCCCTCCAGGAGCCCTCGGGCTATGTGGGACATCGCTATATATAGTCTGTACATGGGAGCGACACCTTTTGTTCTCCCTGCAAGCTCCCCCAGCAGCTGCCAAGATGATGCAGATAGGCAACGCGCCCGACATGCCGGGGTTTTGATGCACTGTGCCAGAAACCAGCGTGATAAGCTCCCACGTGCATCCCAATCCTGATTTACAGTACGAGGGGGGAAAAACAGCCATCAATTACGTGGCAATAGTGGGGAGAGCTGAAGCCACAAGTAACAGGCGCTGTTTACATTCACCGCTTTACTCACGGGGTTTCCACTTACTCCACGGCAAGGAAAGGGAGGGAAAGGATCGCGGTTGCGTAAAGGAGCATGATTTGCCTTGTCGCCCACACCGAATAACTTAACTACGCTGCACATTTCGAAGAGTCATAAATAATTAGAAGCAACATTTTCCTGAGATACCAAGCCCCATGAACCCATTTGGATCTTCTCCCTCGTTACTTCCCAGTAGAGGGCAGCATCTTGTATTAATCTCTCTCAACGGCGGAGAAACCAATTCAATGTAAACTGGGAACACTTTATATCCACAGCTTTATATTCACACCTTTAACTCTCCTATGAAATATGAACTTTCATATCTACCTAGGAGAAGCTTTACAATCTTTTTTCCAATGCCTGATGAAGGGTGGTTGTGCCCAAAAGTTTGCAATTAAAAGACTTTTTTGTTGCAAAAATCGAGTTGGTCTGAAAAAGCTATCACCTCTACCACGAGTTCTGAGTCCTTTCCTATTCCCAGAGCAGGTTCTGTGTGGAGTCATTTGGTTCCCAGAGGCTAGCATGGTTTGAAAGGATCCATTTTTGAAACTAATGATCAGAATTTTAAGACCATGTTTCCCCGAGACTTTTCTAACTGAACCCCACAGAAGTAGTCTGAAATGTAGCGGTTTAAAGTCTTATAATGCGAAAACACTGAGATCATTGGATTGAAAGAATTACTGGAGTGGAACATAAGTAATGAAAATATGAATGAAGTCACACAGAATCCTCGTGAGGTGAAGAAGCTGGCAGACTCAATGCAGTCACTCTTAGGGTGAAAGAGCAGCTATTCAGAGTGTGCCCCAAAGAGAACAGAACAATTTACAAGGGGAACTGAGGAATTCTGTATACAACTAAAGTTGCACTGCAGCTTAAATGCCATAAGCAGAGTGTAATTACCTAATTTGGAATGTAACCAGGTTTTAAGGATTACATTCTCAGCTCTTTCAAGCAGTGGCATGGAATATGTAATAACAAATATCAGGATCTCACTTCCGTATCTAATTTCAGAGAGCACTTTTAACAGGAGAGGGTCTCTAATGTTGCTTGGGCATTAACTCACTGTAGACTTAAGGGACAAGAATACTACTTACTGAATCACCAGCACTGTTACCAGCCATATCTCACCATTACTAGGTCTTTTTTGAGACACACCTAGCTAAAGCATGATTCCTTTATGAAACTGTAGAAGTCTGGGACAAAGACAGCACTGCTTACATCAGGGGTGGGCAAAATGCAGCCCAGGGGCTAGATGCAGCCCACCGGGCCATTCTTTCAGGCCCACGGGCCCCTAAAAAATTTAGAAAATTAATATTCATCTGCCCCTGGCTGCCTGTCATGCGGCTTTCGATGGCTTGCCAAAACTCAGTAAGTGGCCTCTGCCCAAAATAATTGCCCACCCCTAGCTTACATAATCAAACAAAAAAGAAAAAGCACACTACCTTTAATTCACTTTGAACCACACCCTGTCTGTGCAACCATACCAATGTAGTTGAGCAGCTAAGAAATATTTAGGAACTAATCCTCTCACAATTCCTTACTTCCATTTGGACCAAGACACACAAAGATCAGAGACTTGCCTCCAACCATGGAGGAAGAGACTTGAACCTGAATTCCCAGGCCAATCTCCCAATGATGATGTGATGGGCTAGCTAGTAATGATTTGGCCCAGGTGTTTTGAAAGGGTAAAAGATGACTGGAGGGTTTGGGATTCCCTTTCCTCACCGATCAGGCCCCAGAGACTCACCCTCCATGTCCCCTGATTGGCCCACCTGGAGGGGGATAAAAGGGGCAGTGCAGCGAGGAACCATGAGGAAGGAGTTTCAAAGACCTGGGCTAGCAGCAGTTGCCCCAGAAGAACCCAAAGAAGTGGGACCTGCAGGCCACAGTTGGACCCTCAGCAGCACAGTGTGCAGCTGGCTGGAGAGGCTCCCTCTGGGCTCCAGGATTCTGTATGAGAGGCTGCAGCCAGCAGGAAAGGTTGCCTAGCTCCAGCAAGAAGCTGAGCAGTGACCTGAGAGGTTCCCATCTCTGTTCTAGCTCCTTCAGCAAGAGGTCAGGGAGCGCAATGTGAGGCCAGGGCTTCTGGAAGGTCAAAGTCCCTAGCAGCTGAGCCTAGTACCAGTACTGGTAGCTGTGTGGCAGAGTTTCTGTTTACTATATGGGAAGTCTGAGTTCAAGTCCCTGCTGGGATGAGTGAAGCAACTAGGGGGAATTCTTGCTGGTGTGGAAAAGGGGTCATTATATTTTCCCTCTTTCCTCCCTTCAGGTACCTAGGCCCTATATTCCTTGTTATTTCTCATTTTGTATTTTGTGCATTTTATATTTTGCCAACCAGTATTGTTTGTTCTGCTGTTTGTGTTTTATATTTTGTTAAACCTGTCTTTTGTCAACTGGATGAATGTGTATGATTGATGGTAAGTGCCTAATCTTTATTGAATCCTGCCCCCTCGGGGTGTTGTAGTATCCCCTATACCCCCTGGTTTATACATGTTATGTTCCCACAACCATATACCTTTTAATGAGAAAACAGTAAAGTCCCCACTGGTGGTCTGGCTCTGCTCTATAGGGGGAGGAGGGTCCCTATACCTCCCACAGCACTTGTGCACCTGCTCCTATGCCTTCAATTGTCAAGGGGGTACATCTTGGAATACCACCTGGGTTACAACAAAATAATCTTTCCTTCCTGAGAGGAGGTGGGTTTCATCCTGCTATTTTTCAGTATTAAAAGGGCTCATAGAAATCTGGGTATCTTCATTCTAAACATCACAAGTAAACTATAGACTTTGGCCTAACTTTTCAAAAGAATCCAGAGTTATTTTGGGGGCCCCAATTTTTGAGTACTTTTTGAAAAATCAGCTCCCTTTGAGGCATCCAAAAATAGAGGCATCCAAAATCATTGGACAATTTTGAATATTATGGTCCAGAGTCATTCAAGGGGAGGGGGCTGAAAGCAAGAGCTGTACATGTTACATTTGGCTGGCATTTTACATCGTATGTGTCATACAATACTTAGATTCATGCATGCTTTAATTCAGTTGCAAGCTAGGAAGGGTCTGAGATGTTAGGGATCAATCCATACTTGACAAGGTCTGTAGTCCCAACTGACTTTAAGGAAAGATCTTGCATAAAGAACATGAAAGTTTGCCTGAAAGATTTTTTTTTCCCATTGATGCGCGGAGAGTTTAGGGAAACTCTCCTCTTCAGAGCTACCTGTTTAAAGTGCTGTACAAACAATAACTAATCCTCACAATCTTTCTCCAAAGAAGGTACATGTTGTAAAGCTCAATATGCATGTGGGAAAGCTGAGACACAAAGGGGTGAAGTAACTTGCCCAAGGTCAACAGCAAATTAGAAACAGGACCAAGATTAAAATTCCAGGCTTCCAGACAGATAGCCTGGCACTAGTTTCCCCACCCTACCAATTTCCCAATTACTAGGAGTTAGTATCCACATAAGAATGGACATCTCCCAGGAAACACAAATCGTATTGTAGTGAGACAGTGTCTCACAATTATATTTTATGAATAAACCCCAGGGAAAATTTTGTGCCTGTTTTTCAAACAGTAAATAACTTGGCTGTGTAAAAAATAATCTGAACAACTGGAAAGGCACCATTATCTCACCGTGCAAATGCAGTGGTTATACGTCGTTTTTAAACGATGTATGCTCAAATAGAACAAAAACAACTGAATTAAGAAAACAATGTTTTTGTTAGATTTACAACCAGTTTTACCTGTGAAACCCTCTTCACAAAACACATTGGCAAGAAACTGTATCCGGGTTGATAACCTGTGCACCGAGCTTTAATCCCTTATTAGGATGAAAGCACTTAATTACACAGCACCGGAATGAAGGTTGTACTCAACAGACTTCCAGCATGGCACTCTGTCGGGTGTACCAAAGAAAAAGTAGGATGGAGAACCGTATTGTTTCTGCTAAGAATAGGCAGAACATACTTTGCCTTTTGGCCCAAAGTCTTTGATCAGGGATTTTCCAGGTTTTTCCTAAGTGTCTCATGTACTGGCACTCCAGGGGATATTTGACTAGAACAATGGCCATTGCATAAAATCCTGTCGTCTGACTCAGCAAAGGTAAGATCTGGTTCAGGATGTATTTACTCCTGATTAGGGAAAGTTTTAAGCGGAAAGCTGCCAGGCACTTGAACCTTAGTTGCATAAATTACACCTTTAAAATACATTAGCTTCTCAAAGTCTTAGTATAGTCTTGCCTGTGGCACAAACCCGTGTGAAAACGGTGCACGTGTGATATATTTCTCCATGCCCCTCTCTCTCTGCTTAACCTTTAACTACATTATTTACCGCTGCTCTGGAAGGTAGTTTGTACAAAAGGCATTGGGACCCCTGCTCTGAGTAAAGCTGCCCAGTGTGTAAGCAGGACTAAGCCATAAAAATGCCAGAGTGGAAAGTTCCCACTTGTTTTCCTCCAGAAAGATATGCATGTGTTTTTGCTATAGTGACAGCTCTGTCTCTTTCCCTAGAAGAAGCGATCGGCGGTAATTGTTTCTCTGGAAATGGAGAAACGCTTCTGCAAATCACCTGCGGCAGCCCACCTAACACCCTCCCCTTTGCCAAAAATGGGTGAGCGCGAGTGAAGAGCCTGGAGTAAAGTCCATCGCAGGCTTTAGAAAAGAAAGGCGATCCGAACTCGAAGAAATGTAACAAGCAGTCGGGAGAGATGGAGACACAGAATAATTCAGGGACTGTCAAACACATATTTGAAGTGAATTATAAATGTAATGATAAACAGCTGAAAAGCCCCCCTACAAGTTTGGCCTGATAACAGAAAGAACTCATTCGAAGTTGCAAAGCAGTAAATTAATCAGTCGCGGCTCCCAGTTCAGCATGACTTTTCAAAGATAAGTATCAGACACTCGGCTGGTTCTCGCCAGGGAAGGAACACGGTGAGTCACCTGCATTCCAGGGGAAGTCTTCACCCGCAGATCTCTCCCACGTGCCAGACCTGCCGCACTCCCCCCAGGCAGGAGGCAGGGCTGGGTAACCGCGGGAGACAGCATCATACGCACACCCACAGTTCTTGAATAATCCTATGAGCAGAAGCGTGAATGAAATATTCCGGGGGTTGAATCCAGGGTCTCCCCTTGACTACGTCTCCATAGCAAAGGCAGCGGGACAGCAGGGATCTCCTTGGGAAGTGTCCGTACCGGTCTAAAGAATTTGCATTGCATCAGCTAGGCTAGGGCTGGTTCAGTCTGGAGCAGACTACAGCGTCCTCTGTTCAAATCGGAGAGAGAAAACAGCTGTAACCTTCACAAGAGCTATGTATCACGGTATTGTAAAAAGAGGTATTCAGGGAACGCGGGCAAAAGCCCCGACACCGGCAACACACGTGCACAATTTCACCATCCTCCTTATTCACAGTAGTGAAGTTAAGCACAGGATAAGTGTAAGTGTAGGAAGATCCGAGTCAAATGGTTCGGGGCAGCTTTCCCCCTAAGCAAAAATTCCCCCACGGTATTTTTGTTATTTTGGACTGTCTCTAGTCTAACAGTAATATTTAAACTTCGGAGTGTCAGCTGTCTATACACACACCTCTTCAGGTATATGTATATATGTAAGGGTGTGCGTGTGTATATGTGTAGGCATACATATGTATACGTGTGTGTATGCATATACCTGTATATATGTGTGTGTATGGCCGTATATATATATATCAATGTGTATGTGTGTGCATGTGTGTGTGTATATATGTGTATGTAGATGTATATGTATGCATGCATATGTATGTGTGTGCGTGTATGTGGATGCATATACATGGATATGTGTATGTATGCATGTATAGGTGTGTGTATGTATATGTATATTATGCATGTGCAATATATATGTGGGTGTATGTGGATGTATACACATGCCTAGGTGTATCTCCGCATGTGTGCGTGTATGTGGATGTATATACGTGTGTGTAATGTGTATTGCAGCCGACGCTAAGACGATCGCTACTACCCCAGAAAGTGGAGTCAGAAAAAATGACTTCGGATGATCTTCTCCTCACTTTAGTTAGTAAAAAGCCTGGTTCTAGTGAAATGATTCTCTATAATCCATGTTTCACCTTTTTACACATTTTGTTATTCCCAGAGCTGTTTGGCTGTTGCAAGGGATCGGGTCTGGCTAGTAGGCAGAGAGCGAGCGATCCCCTGCGCCGCTGGGGCAGCCCCGCAGGTAGGCACTGGCAGCCTGCTTCTGCCCTCGCGTCCCGTCCAGACCCCTGGGCTCAGCCAAGCCTGCAGCACATCCCCAGACCAAACGCCCACCCCCGCCCTGTCTTTGCTAATCGTACATTTCCCCTCGCCTTGGCTGCCCCCCCTCGAAGCCCCGCTGGGGGGGAGGGGCAGACGCGCCGCCCACTTCCCCCGCTATAAGAGGGCGAAGCTGAGCGCCGGCCAGTCAGTGGTTCCTCCTGTGGCACAAGGGAGACTTGAGTTTTTCCTGGGCTCTCTGCAAAACCTTCCTGCACAAACTCCACCTGTGGCGTTGGGCTCCGCGGCTGCCAGCAACTTTGCTCTCTGGGATTATCAGCACCAGCAGGTACGAGCCTTTCTGCGCGGGGGCTGGAGAAAGGGGCTTTTCTCCTGGCGGGGCTGGAGCTTGAGGAGCTGTCTCTTGGCACTGACTCCGGGCATCAGCGCCCAGCCAAGCCCGGGGGGCTGCCCGGGGCAGAGCTGCAGCCTGGAGGGAGGAGGGGGCTGCTGCAAGCCCGGGGTGGGGGGTACTAGTAACAACCCCGGTCCCCCCGCGGGCTGTCTGCCCCGCTCCTGCCCTGTGGACCCGGCGATCGATGGCAGAGCAAACATGAGCCTTGCCCCCCGCACCGGGGGCTGCGAGCCGAGCCCGTCCCCGTGTCTCACCCCTTGTCCCGCCCGCCCCCGCCAGGTCCCGGCCGCCGCGATGAAGCTGCTCCACGTCGCGCTGCTCTACCTGGGCTCCGCCACCTTCCTGGGGGCCGATGCCGCCAGCCTCGACGTCGCTTCAGCCTTCAGGAGAAAGTGAGTGTCCCCGCTGCTGTCCGGGCTTGGCGGGGGGATCCAGACTGGGGGAGATCCAGGCTAGACTGGGCTGAGGGGATCTGCGCTGGGTTGGGGGATCAGGGCCGGGCTCGGCTGGAGGGGACCTGGGTGGGGGGGCTGAGGGGATCCAGGCTGGAGGTGGGGTGGGGTGGGGTGGGGAGGGAATGGGGGCCGGGCTTGACTAGGGGGATCTGGGAGGCTGAGGGGATCCAGATTAGGTTGTGGGGGTGGTGGAAGGGAATTAGGGCCAGGCTGGGCTGGAGGGGCCCCGGGCTGAGGGGGTCCAGGCTGGGCGGGGAGGAATGGGATCAGGGCTGTGCTGGGGGGATGCGGGCTGCGATGCGGGGCTGACGGCCGTGCGCTGCTTCCTCTCAGGTGGGCTCGCTGGGCGCTGTCGCGGGCCAAGCGGGACGTGCCGGCTGCCCCCGCCCCGGCCGGTCCGGCCGCCGTGCAGCCCTTGGTGCGGCCCGAGGACGTGAAGGAGGAGGCCGGGCTGTGGCATCTCAGGTGAGGCCCCGGGCGCGGCGGGGGAGGGAGCGGGGAAGCCGCAGGCGCGTGCCGCGGGAGCCGGTGCAGGGGGGCGGGCTCGGGGCGCCCCCGGCCCGCTCTCACCGCGCCCCCTCGCCCTTGCAGCAGCAGCCGGGAGGCCGCCCACATCCGCGTGAAGCGCTACCGCCACAACCTCGGCAGCTTCCCGCACTTCCAAGCCATGCGCATGGGCTGCCGCTTCGGGACGTGCACGGTGCAGCAGCTGGCGCACCAGATCTACCAGCTCACCGACAAGGAGAAGGACGGCGCGGCGCCCGCCAGCAAGATCAGCCCGCAGGGCTACGGCCGCCGCCGCCGGCGCTCGCTGCCCCGCCCGCCCGCCCCCGGGCCCAGGACATAGGCACGAGCCGCCGCCGCCGGGACGGGCCGCACTCTCCCGCCCGCGCCCGGCAGGACACTGGGACCTGAGCGCGGCCCCGCGGGGCCGCCACATACTTGAATGTCGCGAGAGGAAACGTGCAATGGGACGTGGTCGGCTGGTTACTGTCCGCGGGTGCGTGCGTGCGTGTGTGTGTGTGTGTGTGCAAGTCTGCGTGTGCGGGGTGTGGAGGAGAGAAACGTCGGTATTTAAGAGGTGACTGTGTCTGTGTCTCCAGTCCCTTGGGTTTTTTTTTTTTTATCTTCTTTAAAAAAAAATTATTTTTATACGATGACATAAATATAAATATATCTAAATAAATAAATAAATATATATATATATTGCATAAGGGCATTTTAAAAGCATTGTATTCCCCCCCGTGTGAATGTCAAACCTGGTGCGTGTGAAACTCCTTATTTCCCCCCCCCCCTTTTTTTTTATTTGGTCTCTTGCATTCGGTCTGATGAAAGCTGTGGAGAATGTATGGGCTGTCCTCCCTGGGTAACTGCCAAACAAAAATAAACACTATTCTATAAGACTTTATTTTTTCTTTTGTCCACCTTTCTCCCCCCCCCCATAACAAGAGATGATGTAGTTGGGGATGGTCCTGCTCTGAGGGGTACCTGGTGGGGGTCAGACTAGATGCGCTTCTGAGGTTGCTCCCAACCCTATGATTTTTGTGAAGAGCGAAATGATTCGTCTTGCTTTTCCTAGCCTCACAGTGCAGAAAGGGGGGCATTAAGCCATTAATCAAAGGCAGTTTGTTCGCAGCCAACCTAGATCCCAAAAGCCTCTCAAACAAGCAGAACCTACATCTCAAAATGCTAGCCAGGGCTGTTTAGAGGACTTCAAGGCCTTTCCTAACATGCTCTAATCTGGGCTGAAATGTGTCAGAGCTTGGAGCGATCCCGCGAGTTTATTTTTTGCCACAATTAATCAGAGAAACAACTTCAAACCTCAACATTGCACAACACAGTAAGAGATTTATAGAGGGAACCCGTTCCAAAAAACGGTCATGGCAGTTTCCAAGGTTATTTATGTTGAAGGATTTCCTGGGCCATGGTTCAGGTTAAAGTTTAAATCCTGACTGGCTCAATGCGGGCAGGATGTCTTGGTTAAAGCCTTAAGATTGGGGATTTTTGTTTTTTGTTTGGGTTTTTTGTTTTTTTTTCATAAAGAAATTCCTAACACCACAGGCCAGAAAACAAACTGAGATACTGCAGAGTTTATGAATGCAGCTACAGCACCATCTAATGGTATCTATGCTTCAAACCTCAAGTCCCCATTAGATGAGTGTATTTTAATAATGGTTTGAACTTAGCAGATAAGTTTGCCTTACTTCAAAATAGCTGTGAAGATAATGGTCACCCTTGACATACAGGAAAAGGAAGGGAACAGAGCAGCCCTTGGTATTCAGAGATTAAAAGGCTAGACTGTAAATCCCAATATGACCAGGTGTGATGTTTTTACTGGATATGGACATGCCTCGGGCACAGACTGACTTAAACCATCCGAAGAGGAGTGGAGATGCAGCAGAACAGCACCATTTGGCTTGCATAATTCCTTTTGCAAATGAAGGAATTTGTTTTTTCTGGGAAAAGTAAATGTAAACAGATAGTGAGATCTTTACCAGAACTATCTTTAAAAGGTGCAGATGCTTCCAGTTGCATGGGAAAAAAACCTTGCAACTGCATGGATAAATTCTGCATGTTGGGTTTGACTTCTGTTCCCACTCCCACAATGAATACCAGACCTGAACCTTGGGGTGTTTGCACTAATAGTTCATGGAAATCCGTTTTAAGGTTTGGTTTGCATATGTTACTGAATATTTTAATTGTTCCTCTCTTGTTTCATGACATTTGTGGAAAGAAGAGACAGGCTTGGTAAAAATAAAACAAACGTGAAACAAATTTTCTTTTAGACCACCTACGTGGGATTAACAGCCACTAGGGTCTCTCACCTGCAAACTTTGGCTGATGGCTGTCCACCAATCCGCAACAAGGAGCAGCTCTCACAAAAACAGATCAAGATCTTTCACTCATTCTGCCTTGTACAGTCTGTAGCACCTTATAATTCTTCTTGGCAGGGGAGAGGGAATAAAACACAGAAAGAAGTTTAGGTCCCATCAAAATCAATGAGGTGACTCTTATTGATTGTAGTTACACAACCATACACCTTTGGTGACCCTAAACTTGGGGGGCAGGGCAATACCAGGTTGTACACTGGGTAAGTGTTGACTTTAAATGGATAAGTGTCTGCGGTTGCACATTCCAAGTACCTGCTTTCATTTTTATTTATTTTTTCTTTATCCAATGCCCCAAACCGTCCCCTGTTCAAAAGGCTTCTTTTTCTTTTTCTTTCACTGCTGGGAAATACTAAAAGGAGAGGACTCTAAGATTCATGGCCTAGATGAACAGGGCTGATGGCCAGCAAACTAGTGCCCAGGCCACTATTTTGATATCATGGGGGGGGGAGGGGGGGAGGTTAATTTTCCACTTCAAGGATCAAGAGCACCATCTGGTGCTGTTGGATGGAATTACAGAATCTCCTAGTTTAAGCAGTCTGGTTTCAGTTGGGAGTGAATAAGGAACTGAAGAAAAGTGAAGCTCTGGTATTCCTCTCTGACATTTTTAAATTAAGTAGATCAATTAAGTGAAAAGAGAAACACTGCTGAACCCTACTTGCCAAAGGGTACTGGATGATATTTTCTCACAGAGAAAATATCAGGGGCTAGGAAAAGGGAACTTCCCTCAAAATATAGACATTTACCACGTATCTTTGGTCAGTGCCTAGCAGAGCGTAACTTTGACTTGGTTAAGGTATAGAGACATTGTTCTACAATACATTGCTCTACAATACATACACATGTAGTAGCTACTAAACAGGGCAGTTTGCAGCAGTTCTCTGGAAGCAAGAGAAGGAAAGGGAAGAGGAACCGGGCACCAGATCCTGCTCTGGGAAGGGAAGTGAGCCAGGGTTGCCTGTGTGTTTGGCTTGCTGAGGGTTGTTTGGTGGGCTATGTGCTTGGGCCTGTGCTCTGAGCAGCTGAGAGGGCTTGTTGATATTTGACTGCTGCCTGGGTGTGACAAAAGGCCTTAAATAGGCCTAGCCAGTCCAGGTCCAGGAAAGGTATACAAGGAGACACTCCAAGGCTGCATCCAGAAGAGCATGGCCATGCAGTATGTGGCGCTGCGGCCAACTCTGTGGTGCCACAAACTGTACGTTCAGCTGTTCTCCTTGCTGCAAGGGAGCAGTGCAGGGTTGTTGTTTTTTTAACCCCTGGATATCCAACATAGTTTTATTTTAAGTAGCTAAAATTCAGCAGCTAGACCAATATTTAAGCCCCTTGTTTAACCAGAGTCCAGAGTGAGGGAGTTTGCTAGGGAGTTTGCTTGGAAATGTAGTTTCAAGAAGAAGGTTTGCTAGGAAGAGATGGGATCCCCCCTGACAAAGAGAGAGAAGAGCAGCTTCACAGACAGGCTCACTAACCTAGTGAGGAGGGCTTTAAACTAGGTTCACCAGGGAATGTTGACCGAAGGCCTGAGGTAAGCAGGGAAGCAGGACACCTGGAGGAAGCACACAGAGGAGGGGGCAACAAGGGAGGCTGCCTCATTCTTACTGAGAGAGCAGGGCAATTGGCTCATTACCTCAGGTGCCTGTACATAAATGCATGGAGCCTGGGAAACTAGCAGAAATAATCAGAAGTCTCACACACTCAAGGAACTATGATGTGATTGAATAATAGACTTGGTGGAATGGCTTGCATAACTGGAGCACTGTCATGGATGGGTACAAACTGTTCAGGAATGATAAGCAGGGGAGAAAAAGAAGATGAGTTGCACTGTATGTAAAAGAGTTTTGTGATTGCTTGAGAGCTCCAGTATGAAACTGGAGATAGGTCTGTTGAGAGTCTCTGGGTTAAGGTTAGAGGGGAGAGCAACAAGGGTGATGTGATGGGTGTCTGCTATAGACACAATTAAAAAAAGTTTCCAGAACACAGGCCTGGGTTCTAATGGGGGACTTCAATCACCCTGACACATGCTGGGAGGGCAACACAACAGTGCACAGGCAATCTAAGAAGTTTTTGGAGAGCACTGGAGACTTCCTTGTGCAAGTATTGGAGAGACCAACTAGGGACTGTGCTCTTCTTTATCAGCTGCTCGCAAACAAGGAAGAATTGGGGGATATAGAAGTGGGTGGCAACTTGGGCAGCAGTGACCATGAGATGACTGAGTTCAGGATCTTGGCAAAAGGAAGAAAGGAGAGCAGAATAAGGACACTGGACTTCAGAAAAGCAGACTTTGACTCCCTCAGGGAATGGACAGGCAGGATCCCCTGGGAAGCCAGTCTGAGGGGGAAAGGAGTCCAGGAGAGCTAGCTGTATTTTAAAGAAACCTTACAGAGGGTGCAGGATGTGCAAATATGGCAGGTGACCAGCTTGGCTTAGCAGAGAATTCTTCAGTGAGCTTAAACCCAAAAAGAAAACTTACAAGTGGAAACTTGGACAGATGATTAGGGAAGAAGATAAGAATATTGCTTGGGCATGCAGGGATGAAGTCAGGAAGGCCAAAGTGCAATTGGAGTTCAAGCTAGCATGGGATATGAAGGGTAACACAAAGGGTCTCTACAAGTGTGTCAGCAACAAGAGGACTATCAGGGAGAATATGGGTCCCTTATTGAATGGGGGAGGCAACCTAGTGACAGAAGTACATGCTTTTTTACCTTGGTCTTCACAGGCAAGGTCAGCTCTCTGACTACTGCACCAGGCAGCACAGTTTGGGGAGAAGGTGAGCAGCCCTCAGTGGTGAAAGAACAGGTTAAGGACTATTTAGAAAAGCTGGATGTGTACAAGTCCATGGGACTGGATACAATGCATCTGAGGGTGCTGAGAGTGTTTGCTGATGTGACTGCAGAGCTGCTGGCTATTATCTCTGAAAACTCACAATGATTGGAGAAGGTCCTGGATGACTGGAAAAGGAAAACATGCACTGATACATCAGTCTCATATCAGAATGGCACTGATATAAGGAAAACTGACTGTATCGGCAATCAGCTTTTTGCGGCTGATGTGGTCTATAACGTGGCCAGTAAATGCCCCATGCACATGTATAGCCTCAGCAGCATGCAGGTGATGAGGAGCACAGTCCGGCAGTGTGAGGAGCAGGGTCCAGCTGGTAAATCTGTTGTGGTGGAAAGGGTGGGGGGAGGGAAGGGGCATGGGGGGGCAGATTGAGGCCCCTGTGGTAAGGGAGGGAGTGAGGTTGGGGCAGAGGCAGGCACTGTCCAGCTGGGGCAGGGCGGGGCATGGGACAGAGCTGTAGCTTGCCTGGAGGGTGCAGAGTGGGGTGGGGCAGATCCCGCCACTGCACACACCCCAGGAGGGCATAGGGGGCGCATGCCCCTGGATCTGTGTGGAGCCTAGGTGGTTTGCCACTGAGGGCTAGGGCTGTGCCAAGCTCTTGCCAGCGGGGGGCTGTGCAGCAGTGGTGATTCTGGGAAGATGGTTATGGGGGGGCTATGGCAAATTTTGGGGGGGCTGCAGCCACCCCCTGTAGCCCCATTCCCAGTGCTGCCACTACTTGCTTCAGCCCCCCACTGAGAAGATCTTGGCCCCAGCCCCAGGTCTCAGCGGCAGCTTGCCATCACCCTACGTGCAGATCCATGGGGCACGTGTCCCCCATGCCCTCCCAGGGGGGGGTGCATGCAGCAGCAGAAGCCACCCCCTTTGACCCTCAGATTAGCTGCTCATGGCTCCATCCCGTGCTCTGCCCTGCCCTGCCCTGGCTGGGCAGTGCCTACCCATGCCCCTGCCCAGCCCCACTCCCTCCCTCACTGCAGGGGCCTTGATCTGCACCCCTCATGCCCTTCCCTCTCCCCATCCCTTCCACCACAACAGACTTACCAGCCAGATACTGTTCTTCAAGCTGCTGGGCTGCATATCTGCAATCATATCGGTATTGGCCAATATGGCTCGTTAAAAATCAGCTACTGGTATCAACTCAAAAAATCTCTATCAGTGCACCCCTAGAAATATAGTGCCCATCTTTAAGAAAGGGAAGAAGGAGGATTGAGGGAACTACAGACCAGTCAGCTACACTGCAAAAATCATGGAGCAGGTCCACAAGGAATCAATTTCTAAGTACTTAGAAGAGAAAAAGGTGATTAGGACTAGTCAGCATGGATTCATCAAGGGCAACTCATGCTTAACCAACCTGATTGCCTTCTATTATGAGATGACTGGATTTGTAGATGCGGGGAAATTAGTGGATGTGATATACCTTGACTTCAGCAAGACTTTGGATAACATCTCCCACGGCATTCTTGCAAGCAAGCTAAGGAAGTATGGGTCAGATGAATTGACTGTAAGGTAGATAGAAAGCTGGCTGGATTGCTGAGCTCAACAGGTAGTGATCAATGGTTTGAGGTCTAGTTGGCAGCTTGCATCAAGCGGAGTGCCCCAGGGGTCAGTTTTATTCAAGATCTTCATTAATGATCTGGAAGATGGGATGAAGTGCACTGTCAGCAAGTTCATGGATGACACCAAAATGGGGCGGGGGGGTGGGAAACTAAATATGCTGGAGGTTAGGGCTAGGATTCAGAGTGACCTAGACAAATTGGAGGATTGGGCCAAAAGAAATCTCATGAAATTCAACAAGGACAAGTGCAAAGGCCTGCACATAGGACAGAAGAATCCCATGCACCACTACAGGCTTAGGACCAACTGGCTAAGCAGCAGCTCTGCAGAAAAGGACTTGGAACTTACAATGGACAATAAGCTGGATATGAGGCAACAGTGTGCCATTGTTGCCAAGGCTAACAGCATACTGAGCTACATTAGTAGGAACATTGCCAGCAGCTCAAGGGAAGTCATTATTCCCCTCTATTCCCGATTGGTGAGGCCACCTCTGGAATGGCAACCACCGATCCTCCTGGATCATGGTATATGCATGAGGGCCACTCAGACCTTCGATGCATATGCCTGGGCAGGAATTTTTGGAGGAGTGGCCAGACCTTCCATCCTCCCTTTAGGTCACTGAGATAGAATCTAAAGACCAGACTGAATCCAGATGTTTGGTGCCTCTGTGGCTGTAGTTATACACGTGTCTAGGAAGTGAACCTAGGTCTCCTATGTGGTAGACAAGGATTCTACCACCGAACCACAGGGGACTCCAACATCTAGAGTACTGTGTCCAGTTTTGGGCCCCCCACTACAGAAAAGATACGACAAGTTGGAGAGAGTCCAGTAAAAGGCAACAAAAAATGGTTTGGGGGCTGGGGCACATGACTTGTAAGGAGAGGCTGAGGGAACTGGGCTTATTTAGTCTGCAGAAGAGAAGACTGAAAGGGGATTTGATAGTAGGGCTGTGTGAAATTTTGCTGGCAGTTTTGTTTTGACGCTGTTTCAACTTGTTTCAAGCTCGAAACAGTGAAATCAAAATGAAACAGAGAGCTTTGAAACAGCCTCAAAGTGAAACGAGGAAAGTTGAAATGTTTAGAAATTTTTAAACATTTTGAGTCTAGCCAACCCCCCAATTTTTCTTTTTTTTAATTTTAAAATGCATTCCCTCCTCTTCCCCAACCATTTTTGACTTTTTATTTCCCTCTCTATTCCTTATAGATAAGTATAAGTGAGCTAAAAGATAGGATAAGCTTCAGCATTTTATTTTGGTAGCAAGTTGTATTTTTTTTGTGTTTTTTCTCGTTCTTGATATTGTATAATTATTATGTTTATATTGAATTTTACTGTTCTATATTACTGTTTTACTGATACTATGATTTAGGCCTACATATGTAAGTTAGTATAAGTCATGTCAAGTTGCCATTTTGTCAAATCTCTATCTTGTCCCCAGGCCCGGTTGTGTAACCCATGACTCACACTTACCCCTCCTATGTAACTTGATTCCTGAATGAATGGGGATGAATGAGGGTGCTTGAGAGACAACGGCAGTAGGTCTAAAAACAGCTCCCTCTGAATGACAGAACCATCAACACCAATACCTGGACCAATGACCCAGCCCTTGGAACCACCCTCAGCATTCACAAAAGATGAGGCACCCCACCATTGTGCCAGGCTGCACATGCTCAGTAAGAACACCTGGAACCCTCTGGACCAGGACTCACCTTAACTTCCCAGGTATCCCAAGTACCCCAAACACACACAAACATACCATACAGGCCCTCCCCATAGGAGATCAGAGGTAGTCTGCCCTGTAAAAAGGGGTAGTGAAGACTGACTCCTTGGGATGCCCTCTTCATCTGGACCAGAACCATGCCACACCACCTATCCACCCAGAGGCTCTGCTGGCAAACCCCCTCTGGACAACATCTGCTGGACAAGGACCCCTTTCCAGCCTGGATAGGTAGCTATCACCCCCACCCTCTCTTCAACCAAGGACTTGGACTCTGTTTCTCTTCCCTACCTGGACTCCAACCCTTCCACTGAGTCTATCTCCTGCTGCCTTTGTGAGTGCTTGTGTGTGTGAACCAATAATTTCATGGGGCTGTATAGTGTGTTGTCTGTTTAATAAACCTGTTGTTTTGAAACCCCGAGTTGGGTTTTTGTCTGTTTTCTGACTATTTCCTCCTTGCTATCACTTATCTGTGCCCCCAAACTCCCACCTTTCTGCTTCAGTTTCCAGCCCCAAGCTCTCAGCTTTCAGCCTCAGTTTCCAACCCCAAGCTCCCAGGTTTCTGCCTTAGTTTCTTTCCTGGCTGTCTCCTCCTTGCCACCAGGCTTTTTCCCTTGCACTAGTGATGTTGAGTAATCCTGGGGCCAATTGACTCTAAGTAACCCCAAGCCTTAGTTCCTCAGCCTAGCTTCTCTCTAGTCTACTGGTTCTTATCTCAGTTCTGGCAACTTTTACTCCTTATACTCTCTCTCACTTTAACTTCCCAGGTATCCCAAGTACCCCAAACACACACAAACATACCATACCATCCAAGTTAGGAACTCACCTGTGTGTATGTGTAAGTGGGTGGTAAGTGTGTGAACTGGTGAATACACACACACACTCACGTATATGTCATTGTGTGCATGATATGCGAATTAGTGATCCATGTATGTGTATAGAGTGTGTGGGTATTGACAACTGATTGTTGTCTAATTTTCGGTGTGGAGTGTGTAAGTGCTTGAATTGGTGATAAATATGCATATGCCTAGGCTGGTTTGGATGTGTATGTGCCTGAGTTAGTAGTGTGTGTGTGTATGCACCTAGTTGCTTTGTGTGTTTGTATATGTGGAATTGTGTCACACCCTCCTGTCAACGCAATATTGAGATTCTGAGCGCTGGCCTGACTCCACAGGGCAACACAAGTTTCAAAGGTCAAGCTGGACTTGCCTGCAGGGAAACAGAAACTAAAGTAAGGAGAGGGAGGGGGAAGGAGTGCTGTCATTATTGACTGTGTAGCTGGCCAGTGACTGTCATCCTTTCCTGAGGTCCCTTCTAATCCCTGTGCTCTGGGGGAGGGATGGAAAAACTGCATAAAAGGCAGCATTGTTTGAACTGCCCTACTTTTGCCTTGGTATCAGTTGAGTGAGGGCACACCTTAACACACACACGCTGTCACCCATGTCACAAGTTTTGCTTGTCAGCAGCTAGAGGTGCAGGGCCTCAGAACTCAGACTCCCCCTGCACCTATCTCCTTGACAGCTGGCAGGCTTTGTGGCTACAGCACAGCCTAACAGGCCTGCAGTTTTCACCTCCCTGTGCCCCAAGACAGACACAGTCCCACAAACACCCATGTCATGAGTTTTGCCTGTCAGCAGCCAGAGGTGCAGGGCCCAAGAACCACTTGCACCTATCTCCTTGAAAACTGGCAGGCTTTATAGTCTCAGGAGGGGCTAGCCTGCCTGCAGTTTTGACCCTGCTGTGCCTTAACACGTACATGTGACATAAGTTTTTTGCTTTCAAGACTTTGAGGTGCAGTTTCCCTGAAACCGCTGCACCTATCTCCTTGAAACTTGGCAGGCTTCATGGCTTCAGAAGGGGATACCAGTCCTGCAAGTTTAATCCAAATTAGGTCTGAAATGACAAAGTTATAGGCTGTTTCATGCTTCCCCATTATAGCCTATGGGCGAAACATCGAAACAGCAGCAAAACAACGAAACTGTTTCAACGAAATGAAATGGAACAGCGGTTCTGAATCATAATGAAATGCTGTTCTGTCAAAATGGAACAGTGCCGTTTCGCACAACTTTATTTGATAGCAGCCTTTAACTACCTGAAGTGTGGTTCTGAAGAGGATGGAGCTAGACTGCTCTCAGTGGTGGCAGACGACAGAACAAGGAGCAATGGTCTCAAGCTGTAGCAAGGGAAGTTTAGGTGGGATATTAGAAGAGACTTTCACTAGGATGGTGGTGAATGGGTTACCTAGAGAGGTGCTGGAATCTTCATCCTTGGAAGTTTTTAAGGCCTGGTTCAATAAAACCCTGCCTGGAATGATCTAGTTGAGGATAGTCTTGCTTTGAGCACAGAGTTGGACTAGATGGCCTTCTGAGGTCCCTTCCAACTTCAATTTTCTATGAATTTTTTATATTAAATAACATAATTAAGTGTTCTGAATAGCTCTTCCTCCTAATGAGGGAAATTTGGGCTGCTGAAGTGAAAATAACTTTGTTTTTTTTTAGATGTGTTTGAGGCTTAGGACTAACTTGATAGAAAAAGGGAGTGACGTTTTGTTAAGGGCAGCTGATGATGACCATATCTACTGATTACAGGTTAGATTTATTTTTTTATGGGAGACACACAAAGAGACCTTACATCCATAAGGATGACCTTCTTAAGTTCTCAATCAGTTTTTCTCTCAAGTGGGAAGGATTGTGGGGGTCATGTGTAGATAGGACAGGATACATCTTTCCAACAACACAACTTGCAAGAATCATCCTCAAGGTAGGCAATCTGCAGTCCTAGTGAAATCCTTGAATGATCAGAACTATTTCCTGGAAGCAGGAGGGTGTAGTAAGACGAAACTGCAGGCAAGAGGCTATGATGACAGTGCTGCATTCAAAATTTTCTTAGGTGCTGCACTCTGCTGACTTTGCATCTATTGCCTCTGAGTTCATCTCTCAAAATATCTTAGAACTCCATGTCTAAGAGTTCATGGAGTGAATCTGCAAGGCATTTAAGTTATAAAGGTAGCTCTCTCAAATACAGTACACTTTCTGCATCTCTCCCTAACTGAGATTAACCTGATGGCAGTCTCCTCCTTCAATGATGCAGAAGACTCAATAGAAGTCTTTATTGTCATGGACATTCTAGGCACATAAGTTTAAACAAACAAACAAACCACATAACAATCTTGTAACAATACAGCTAAGCAGATGTTTATTGAAACCCATTCATGGGCCACATCAAAAGCCCTGAGAAAAACAGAGGATTTAAAACTATCAAGAGAAACAATACCCTATCCAAAGATCAGTAAAAAACAGAACTGCATGTTGCCCTTACACTGCAGAGGCAAATGAACAAATCAGATCCTTCTGTGCAAGCCAAAGGCTCCCACTGCTTCCAAACAGTCTGCCCAGAAAAGCAAGACAGTACATAAGGTTCCAGAAACTCAGTAAGAGTTGTATCCATAGGTCAAGGGCAGCATGTGTCCCAATGTGACAGATGAGAAGTGAGAAATGTCATCACGTTCCTCCAAAATCAGCAGCATCTGTTTGTGTAGAGCCTCTGTTAAAATCAAAGTGTCAGTTTCTAAGGACAGTCTGCACCCTGGTAGGGTAGTACTGCAAAGGCAGTTTAAAACACTGTTAAGAAGCCCAGAGCAGTTAACGTCTAAATTAAAAATGAGTTTTGTCAAGGGAACTGTGTATTGGGGTATGAGCTCATTCTTGTAGCTCATCCATGCCCATCGGCCTGTCCAAGAATGTATGCCAAAGGAGTGGTCACCTTTCTTTGCAGTGAGTGATGATGTGTCAGGAGATTGCCGCTTTCATTCATGGGATCTCCTTTCAAAAGTATTGTCTTGCTCTCTGGTACCCCAGAGCCTGTATGGAGCAGAGGAAGAAAACTAAATTGTTATACACTGTTTTTATTCCCCCTCCATCACCAAATTTAAGAGATTCTTTCACTAAGGAAAAATTGTAGGCTGCATTAGTACTGTTTTATGGAGCTGTAATCAAGAAGTAGAATAGGCCATATCTCAGTCCTTTATCCAAAGAAGGACTCATAGCCTTCACTTCTAGCCTGAGAGAGTGTCTGCTATTTGCATTTGTAACCTGATATATGCTACCTTGGTAGAGAGACTAGCAGATATATTACTTGTAGGGGTATAAAAATAATTCAGCCTTCAGATACTATAGAAGAAGGTCAAACAACAGCTTTAATTTTCTGAAATAATTATTAACACACTTGCATACCTATGGTACATACAGGGCACATCTACATATTCTTCTATAGCGATGTTGTTACTGCCCTGTGCTTTAGTACTTCCTTTTGGAAGTAGTAAGGCATGGTGCTGTAACTGCCTGTACTGCACTGTATGCCTGGACAGTTATTTTTAGCAGCTACTTCGCTATAACAGAGCACTATAATGGGGAAGCGTGCTGCTATGGCAAAGTAATTCCAGGTCATGTGTAGACACCTGTGGACACTACGTTGCCATAGCACATCATTACGGTGACATTGTCACATGTAGACGTGCCCACAGAAGTACATTTTCAGACTGATGCCTACAAAAGTCCCTGAACCTGATAGTCTCTACTAATGAGAAATGTGACTAGGTGCCAAAATGAAAATTTTTTCATCAAACAATATGACAGGAAAGAGAACTCTAATGAATATTTTGGCACATTTATAGCCTTTTTTTTGGCTCATTTAGCACTCGAGAGACAGGAGATCATAATTAAAGGAAATAACAGCAACTCCAGACAAGCATTTAAATATTTTCCTTGTGCTGTCAATGCACCATTTCATATTATCTAACATCAGTCTTAAGCAGTGTAGAACACATATGTATCCAAAAAAATCCAGCTAATAATTAAAACTAATTAAGCCTAAATAGACTTTTTAATTGTGTTTGAAGTGTTTAGAGAGCGGCTTTATTAGCCATTTTTTTAAAGAACTATTTATTTCCAAATAGTTTATTTCAACTTTGAATTTCTTTTTTCAAATACTAAGCTCCTTGGAGAAAGGTCACATATTCTGCAATGATAAAAAAAGATCACAGTTTGCTCATGAGGGGAAGACCTGTGTTATGTAAAAGGCCTTTTAATACTCACTGTATCATTTGGTAAAGTACCAAGCATTTTGAACATTTTATAAAGAGATGATTTAATACAACCAGGATTATTCTTATAATGAGATATGGGTAGAATTTTCTACCTTTTGTTCCACAGCCTTTTTTTTCTAAAAAACAATCAACTTAGCAGCAATGATGGGGCCAAATGAAGTTATTAAACTCTTCTGATTTCTATTTCTTTTTATGAATGTTTACCAACTTCAGCCACAACTTCTTGATTTGTGCCTATGACACTGGGGATTCTCTAATGGTCACTATCCCTGGGCCACCAAAGTCTTGGGCTATTATGAAACTATGGTGGGTGCTCTTCGGTCCAGTACAGACATGGGCAAATATTTCACAGTAAAACTTAAAATATGTTTGTGATATTCCTCCTGTTTCCACTGATTATTGTATCTGCAATATCATTTCCCAAAACTACCAGGTTGCACAATTTATGCAACTCTTCCAGCAACTTTTGTCTTTATATTTTCCTACTATGGTAAAAACAAAAGGCTGTTTTTTACTCTTTGATGTCTAGTAGCATTATAGGAAGAAGACAAATGAGAAGGACCATACCTGTTATTTCAGAGGGTTCCTAAAGCAAATATGATTATTCTTTTAATAGATGCTTTATTGTAATTGAAGTTACTATGGAACCTACACAACTTAAAACTAATTTACAGCCCAACTGTAATTGATCCTCACACTGCTGTGCAGATGGACAAAAAAGGAATAAGAGTTCCTCACATGCCCTCACCTGGCCTGGTTGCATTGCTGTCCTGCACTAGGAAAGAGTGGGTCTTAAGAGTCCCCCCTCCCCCCAACATTGTGGGCTGAGAGGGCCTGGAAGTGGTTTGAGATGATCTGTGCATTCATGGTGAAGGAAGAACACAGCTGCAGTATGGAAACAATGTACTCTCCCAGGAGTGAGGAGGTGGTGGCATTCTGAGTCATTGTTTCTTTCTTAGGGTAGTGCATATACATACTGGTCCATTCACAGAATAGGATATAAATCTGCAGTCTATCCCGTCACTGATTAATACAATTAAATAAAAAAAGAAAACTTTAAAGAGGTAAGCATCATTATGTCCACTTATTTCATGTGGGCACCAGAAGTTACTGGTGAAGCAGATTTGAAATCAAACCTGGGACCTAATTCAGTTCCCATTTGATTAGAATTGTCAAGGTCCTTAAGGGGAAAAAAAGTGAAACCCTGGTCTCTTGCAAAGTGTTCATCTTATTCCATAAGATCATATTTCCAATTTCTCTCTCCAATGCAAGTCCCTGCAGGAAAACTATTTCTGATGTTGTGTGTCTTCCACATAAAGCCTTGTTTCTGAAAGCTTTAAAAAATTGCAAAAGCTTTGATATGAGAGACAGTACCACACAGAGGTATATATAATCCATACTTGAGGATGAATCCAAGCCAGGCTCCTTATTATGCAAGCATTAGTGCTTTTTTTCCCCGGTGTGGCCAAGGGTTAAGTGGAGGCAAAATTGCTGCAAGAATAGCTCTAAGAAACACCCACATGTGGAAGTGAAGTGTTAAAAATATTAAAGAGTAGGGACCAAATCCCCGAAGCTTCTCTCGCTGCTATCCAAAACCTGCACATCATTATTTATTTCAAGCAGTGAGTGTTTGAAGTGAGTGAGCACCACTACTTTTTACGGCATTGGATTTGGACAAGCTTCCCTTCACTCTCTCTCTCATTTTCTCCTAACCGCAGCACCTATTTTGAAGCCCCCAAAAAGGATGTATCCAGGCAAACATCCAAATAAGGAGGAGCAAGTTCTGTCTTATCCTTCACACAAAGCCTAGGAGTCAGAACTCTCTGGATTAACGTAAGCACATCAACAGGTAATTTAACACTTCAAGGTGGTATAGTTTATTATAATCTGCTGAACAAATTGGATAAGAGAGGCTTGTACAATAGAGCAAGTTCTGAAGAAACAGTAGTATTAGGGGTGACAGTTCATACTGTCCTGCCCCACTTTGACTGCATTATCTCTTGGCAGTGTAGGAAATCACTCATGTTACAAATGCAAAAGAGCCATGAAAGATGATTTATTATCTTCACCACACTGCAAAGCCAGTCAGAAACAAATGAGACATTTTTTCCATGGAATGTTGTTAAAACCCACATATTAAAAGATTTTCTTCCTCTGCCAGTCTGGTGCATCTTTAAAACTCTGGTGCCCTCTGCTGTCTGCTGAAGTAAAACAAATCATTCCCAGATTTCATTATTCCTAGATGTTGGAGTGTTGCCAGCACAGTGACCTGGATTTAGAAGAGAAGCTCCCTGAGACTGGCTACTCACTAGAATGAGGCAAAGGCTTTGGTTCTCCATTCTTCTTGAGCTCCACTTTGCCCAAGAGCAGTACTTAGATATAATCAGAGACAATCCTTTCCTCACTCAAATGTTATTTCTCTAGAAAGGCCTGATTTTATTTCATACTGGGTGCACATACATCCGCATATAATGCAAAGCAATAAGCTCGAGCTTACTGCTCTGCAGTTTATTGCTCCTGGGCACACCATTTGAATGTGCACCCAGGATTGCAGCATTCTGAGCCAGGTAAGAGCAGCCCTGACTGGCAGCCTGCCAGCCCTGGGTTGCTCCCTCCAGCTCAGTATGCTGCAGAGGGGCTGGCTAGGGCACAAGGATGCTTCAGTGTGGGGCTAGCCAGAAGGCAGCCTCCGCAATGCCCCAGCCAGCTGGGGCAGTATCTACACACATGTTGCTGGGGAGTAAAAATTTCTACAGCAAGAAAGTACTTGCATTTACAAGTACTATCCTGCTGCACAGTTAATGAATTTACTCCAGCCTAATAGGGATGCATGTGTAGAGACACAAACAACTGATCAGTCTACTGTGCAGTAAATGTCTTATGTAGATGCGCCCACTGAATAGTAACATAATACTTGGCCCCTCTATATGGCAGGCTCTTTTCAGACAAGCTTAAAGATATGTGATGAGGTTCTAGATGTAGAACTTCTGACAGCCAATTATCATCCAAAAATTTTACTAAGACTCCTTCCCTTCCTTCTTCCTGTGTATTTTTACTTGGGGGATGGGGACCTGAAGGCTCTCAGGTGGGTTTTGATTTCTAGTTCCTCTTTACTGCACAGAGCAGCATTATTAATAAAAGCCAAAGGGCTCTAACCATGAATGACATGTGCCCCTAGAGGCTGGGGGGGGCATGGTGGTGGTGGGAGTGTGGCAGAGGTATGCGGGAAGCTCCCATAGATGCCGCTGGTACTGTTGGTGGGGGTGGGGTGGGGTGGTGAGCGCCGATCAGGGGTCAGCAACCACCCACAGACACTGCTGGCTGCATTGGCAGTGGCCAGCAGTGATCGCTGGCTTCCCATAGACACTGCCAGCGGTGTCAGTGGCAGGGGTGGCAAGTGGCAACCGCCTGCAGGCACCGCTGACAGTGTTAGTGGCACCTTTTCATAGGGATCCACCACCATGCTCAGGGGGTGCACGTGCACTTGTGTGCATCCCCTACGTATCACCAGTGGCTCTAACACAACTACATCTTTGGCACTTCTGGATGAATGTTCAATTCTATTATCTATCCATATAATACACAAATAAAGGCTTTTACTGTAGTTACTGTAGTGCTGTTTTGAGATTTTGGATCTTTTAACCTAAACTTCACTTTGCAATACAGGCAGACACTAGAAAGGGAGAAGCTGTGAGGGGTGGGGAGGGAGTGAATCCTCCAACAATGTAGAACATAGTTCACTGTAAGCCAACTGAGGTAAATATCCCAACAAAGTTTAGTTTCTGATGATCACTTCTAACCAACATTTTTGAACATATCAAAAAGCCACTTTTAAAAAGAAAATTGAATCCACATTGGTTTCTTGCATCTCCATGAATGTGAATTTCTTTCCCCAAATTTATATAAAATTCTGTGGGGTCCACATGCAATATTCAGTCCTCAATTTTATGATGGGTTTAAAATCCAATAGTGTATGAGCAGAGGCAGATCCAGGGGGGCATGCAGTGGTGCAGTGCATCCCCATTTGATTCCTGCTACACCCAAATCTTTAAAATAACTGCTTGGGAGGGGCAGCAGCATTTCTATTCAGACAGTGCTGAGAGAGTCAATTGATTTCATAGCTCATTGTTATCTCCCTGGTTCCTGCTAATCTCTCTCTATGCTACAGATAACAACAACCCTCTATTCTTTTTAATGGTCTTTGTGAAAGAGCCCAGAACTGTACTGGACCCAGGTCCTAATCTGTCCTTACAATTATTTTTTCCCCTCTGTTACCTCCTTTGGAAAGAGAAACATGACAATTTACAGAGCCCCATTCTATCTTTTGACTATTTTGGTCTAGTTTGTTGTGTTTTTTAAAAAACTTTACATACACTCTAGCAAATCAGCACATATTGTGATAATTATGTTTCTGTTTTGATCTTAAATTCACTATAATGTAGTGCTATTCCCCTAGCATATTAGTAAAGGTTCTAGTTTCTCTTTAACTGGAGAAAAATGTGTTTTGTTATAAGTGATGATGTTCCAAACCACCTGTACCCACCTTTTCAAAATCCTAAATCCACCCATGCATGTGAACTATCCAGGCCAGAAACACTGACTGAATTACACTGAAATGTAGCCTGATTTTAGTTCAGTCATCTAACAAGATATTAGATTCTAATATGACTGAGAGAATGTGAGAGGTTTAAGAAAAGAAATGTAAAAGGCCTTAAGGCTTAATAAGAGAACAGTTGTGTTAGCTCTCATGAGAAATGTTGTTGGGGAGAAGGGAGACCTTCAAACTGTGAATAGGATTCCTGGGTTGAACAGCCTGGGAAGACTCTGGGAACTGATAGGCTGCTGACAGAGGTGACCCCATCCCCCTTCAAAAATATACCCCCTGTGCTTTACCGGAAGAAGCAGTGTGTTAGTTCAACCCAGCTCTGCAGTGTCTGTATAGAGTGGGGGCTTCAGCAGGATTCTTTGGCGCTTTTATCTAACAGCTGATTCAATCAGCTATTAGATAAAACCACTAAAAATGCCTCACTAATGCACCCAATTTATACAGACGTTGAGTGAGCCAGGCCCAACTAACGCAATGCTTCTTCTAGGCATGCACTGGGCTGGTCGCGCAAGCATGCTGAGATTAAAGTAAAATGCCATTTGTTTTTCATGTCTGCAAGCAGCCACAATGCCCAAATATAGCAGACAATGTTTGACAGCCTCAAATGAAAGACCCAATAATTTTTCAAGAAGAAAACCTTAAATGTTGTAATAGAAGCTTCCTTTGCATAAATAACACTTCTTGCAAATAAGTGACAGACAAGAAACAGAGATGGTGCAAGATCAGTGTGAGAAAGGAAAGTCTCCTTCTAAGTAGAGAAGCAATCCAGCAAATTCAAGGCAAATAAGGATTTAGGGTGAACGGGAGGTCTTATGAGTGAGAGGGAGAAAGTGTGAGGTGCTAGAAACTTTAAGTAGATAGATAAGGAAAAGGGGGCCTCAAGGCTGAGGACAGTAGGCTTATAGGGTGGTGGTAGTGGTGTGGGAAATACTGTTTATGGGAGAGGAGCTGGAGGAGAAAGGAGCTAACAGTAACAACCAGAAAAAGAATACAAAGAGGGAAAAGGGCAATGTCTCAGGACCTAGAGGAGAAGATTTTAGGGGAGGCATGGAGCTAGATGTAATATCTTTGTGAAAGAGCATAGAACTGTACTGGATCCAGGTCCTAATCTGCCCTTGCTCACAATTATTTTTTTCCCTTTGTTACCTCCTTTGGAAAGAGAAACATGACAAATTAGACCCACAAGCCACATTCTATTCCATTTGCCTTCAGTGAGAATTGTAGTGCTCCCTGAGGCAGCACAGATACATACATAGATCAGAAGTTTATACTTCTGTTTTCATGTACCTCTGCATATTTATGTAATCACAAGTTTATTTACAGATTTAAGGTTTTTTATAATGGTTTGTACTATTTTTCTTCTGTCTCATCAAATCCCTTGCAGATAAAAGATGGAAAAGGAAATCAGGATTAAGAAGAATTGGTTAAATTCTTTTGTATGTTCCCATTAATAAATACAGAACAACACTTTCTGGTCACTCTGTGCATTTTAGATTAAACAAAAATAAGATGGATGCTTCATCTCAGATGTTTCATTTGAAAACTAAGTCTTCAAAATGTAACATTGGTGAATGCAATACCACTAAAACCAAACTACTGTGCGCGCACACACACACACACAAATTAAAAATAGATGTACATCCCTGAAGTTTTATTCTCTTAGAAAATATTGTCTATTCTGAAAAGTTTGGTTTAAAGAAGTCATACAATGGATCACAGAGTTAAATAACTTCTTAATCCTAATTTTATCCATGTAAAAACAAATATTTTAGATCACACTGCTAACCAATTTCTGATAACAGCCAAGGTAGCTAGCTACTAAGCTTTGTAGCTTCTGTACTTTCCAAAATACTTCTGATATGCTGCAGAAAATACAGGCAAAAGGTAATATCACTTGCTGCATATGAAACCATTTAAGATAGCAATTGCCTAGTAATCTGTGTTTGTCTGCACAGTTAAAACATTCGTAAAGACTTGACATGACTTAAGCTGACCTTATTGTTTGTATGATCAAGAGAGAGAACAATTATGTAACTGCTAAAATAGTACTATAGGCAACAGTACTGTGCTGCACAGAAGAAAGCAGAAATGCAGTGAAATTGGTAAACTATTCCAATTTCATAGACCAAATTAATAATCATATTTCCTACTCTCACTACTTTAATGTAGTACTATAAAATAGATGAAATCCATGTAGACAGGCTGGGGTAGAAGTGTAAACTGTTAACCAAGACATCTTGTAACTATTTCAGCCCTATGATTTTGTGTTTCTTACTTACATCAGAGTCTAAATATTTTTGGACAAATACCATGCTTGCCAGAACAATGAAAAATACAGTAATTAAAAACAGACTAAAGTGATGCTAAAGATGGCATATTACTAGAAGACTGCGATGTGATAGTACATATCAACCAATTGATCCATCTGTATTTTCAGTGATAAGAACTTGACATTTATAAGAATTGGTGTGGCTTTTTATTAAGAAGGATCCTTTGTGGTAACTAAATCTTTTATTTTATTAGGCTGAGTAGCTCATAAACTAATGTTGTTAAAATCTGACATAGTTTAAAACCTGAAGAAGCCACAGACACAGTACTATAACTTTCTCTTGTGTCAACCATCTTTCTGCAGAAGCGTTGATACTAACATGTGAGAGAAACACAGTATGACAGAGTCCTGGAATATTCTGTGGCATCTATGTAATCTGATTTTCAAGTTTTTCCTCTTAGTTTTGCTGGCAAACATATGTCTAAAATTTTGGTTTTATGTAAGTGAAACCACATAAAGTCTTACATAACTGCAAGATGCCCTCTTAAAGTTATTCTGTTACATTTCCCTTCAAGTTTATAAAGTCTTTATGAATGTTTTAACTGCAGACAAACACAGATTACTAGGAAATAGCAGGAGATTATTGTGGAGCCTCTAATGATACCACCCTCTCTTGTTTTGTTAAATGTCAGAAACTAATTGGGACAGGATGGGTTCTTGCACTCAATTAAATCTTGCATGAAATAGTGTTAATGCTTCAAGAGGTGGAACATTTCTCTCTAATTTTACAGCGACCTAACGTGGAGCAGGGGCCAATATGATGCTGATGGTGCTGTTTTTAAGATAAAGCATAAACCCACTTGTAGCCATTAAAGAGCACAAGAGCTTGTTTGCATGGGTATTAATTCTAATGTACTTGTTAAATGGCAGCCTGGACAACTTTATTCTATGCATCTTAAATCCTCCTGTGTTATTTCAGTTGGATGGTATTCATTCATCACTTCATGTCTCACACTTTCAAAGCTGTTGCATTTCAGTGGTGAAAAAATAATTTGCATCTATAGGGACTGGCAAATTGCTTTGGTTCCACAGCAAAAACAGCGTTTTATAAATACCATATTTTCTTACATACAACATACATACCCCCCCCCAAAATAGTTGGTGAAAACTGCAGTGCACATTATACGTGAGAAATATGACAGAACAGTTTCTGCTGATTAGTGGTAAAAGTGAAAGTAAGCCCCCCCCCAACACATGTTATAGGTATTGTACACTTAACTGGTTAATTGCACAGTTATCTGAGACCACATTCGAAGTACCCATCACGCCATATAAAGGCCCAACCAACTATAAAGTTTGAGCTCAGAAATGTGTACTAACTTTATAGCTGGTTGCTATCCAGCTTTAATTTGAACATGTAGCTAAGGGTATTGCAGCAGCTGCATCTCCCAGCCATGGGGGTGCATGAGGCACCCCTGCAACTGGCACCCCCTCAGCTGAGGGGGCTTCTAGCCACAGGAGCTTGTTTCTTGCCAGTGCAGGGGAACCCCAATCTGGCAATAAGACACAATGGGATCTAACCCATAATCCACCAGTCACGCTGCCTGCTACCAGGTCACATGTTAGAGCTCTGTGCTGGGATGTTGGGTTCAAAGTCCTTCTATGTGAACGAGAGCCTAGAATACAATCTCATACTCCCTTGGTGGGAGCCCTAACCATTTCATTGCTGTAACTAGCTGTTCTTCTCCAGAGTCTAACACTCACCACCAATGAGTTTCTGAGCAGCTACATTTTCATGAGTTAGACACAGGTACACACCCAGAACGGGCACATGTATACAACCATATGCCTTTCTGGCTAGTGAATAGCCTACTGAGTATTCTCAGTCTCTACACACACACACACACACACACACACACACACACACACACACACACGTGCGTGCACATGCCCGCAGCCCCCCCACATATCTGTGCTACAGGGTAAAATGATTGCTACCTGCACGTAAATGGCAAAAACACTGCTTACATAGCTAGAAAACTGCCATCTTGGTACACAAAGGGAAGTACAATTCCACCTTCATTCTCCAATACAATCAGTTCCCTGTTCTGCAGCCAAAGATGGTGTGTGGAACTACCTTCCTAAACAAAAGACACCCATACATACACAGCTGCTGATTTTCAGGTCAGTATGACCTACCTACCACTGGTAATTCTGGTGGCCATGCAATCAATTATCAGTTGAGATTTGAAAATCAATCAAGTGCTGTTGAAAAGGTTATGACCTGTCCACAATATTTCTCCAAGTCAAATAATGTTGAAAATGGTCACTAGATGTACTTGTTGCTTCTCCTGCCTCATGTTGCAGTCATTCCCTCCACAAAACTTTCACTTCTTTCACAAATGTGCCAGTGTTACCCATAAAACTCCTAAAAACTTTTCCAATCTATTATTGTGTTAATCTTTAACATGAAAGGATTTTGAAATACAGATAAAAAATAGTAGTCACAAACATCTGTGTTAATCTGTGAAGATCAAAGTTCCTGTTTCATCCACCTATAAAATAACATGGCTATTTTGCTAATGTGCAACATGATCAGTCTCATGAGGAGCAGAAATGCTGTCTGTATTTGCAAGTGGTTATAGAGCACAGACACTATACAGCATCGTCTCTCTGTGAGTCTGCAGAAATTCCTTCTTTTAGGAACTGCTTCCTAATCTTTGGGTTTAACTGCACAGTACTGCTCTGTTTATGATATCCACTCTGCAAAGGAGCAAGGTGCTGGGCCAGTAATTGCCCAATATGGCCCACATGGAATAAAAAGGAAAATGATGGCAAACCAGGCTCCAAATTAAGAGTAAGTTCTCCTTCCTTTCTTCCTTCACTGCCAGGGATCTCAGATTACAGTGAGAGGGTTGCTGGTTTCTACCTTGCACTTATACCTCAGAAATGGCGGTGTTTACTCCTATCTACCCCTATTGATTGAGTCCATGGACTAGACTGTTTCACACATCCAGGAAGACTAGTGAACCCAATGGAGTCAAAGAAACATCCTAGGACTGTTTCCCTCCTAAGTGGGTGCCAGAGAAAGGCGGCCTCATTGCGAAGTTTTTGCAATACGGCCCCAGCAGCAGAAGAATTTAAACTCCTTGTGGGATTACCTAATACATTATCAATTAATATTAATAACATGAAATTATATAATGAATAATAAAGAGAATGAAGAGAGTAGATTTCTTTGTACCAGTTCATGCTGCATTGAAGGGAAAAAGTCTTCATTTCTGTGACAGATTTATCTCCTGGCACCTTTGCTGTGCTTCATCCATGTTTTGCTTGTTTCCTTTTCCTCTCTTTCTCCCCATCTTTGAGGGTGGTCCTATTTAGGGGCACAATCCAGATTTCTCAAAGCTTTGTGGCTCTCATATTTCGTGGAAAATGTGTTCGAGTTTGATGGTTAAATTATTGCTAATCTCTTCAACCTATTTTTTCCCAGACTGATCTTGGTGTTCTGTAACACCAAAAGAATAATTGGTAACCAGTCATTCATACTGTCTGATGCCCGAATCCACAGTTTGTTTATATTTGGTTTGATTAGACTGACATTTCAGCACTGTTCATTAGCACTATTTTGTAGGCTTTCATGAATAGGACAAGATGAGCTTCTAATAGTTTTTAACTGTTTGCCTTAGCTAGTGTGTTTAAGAATTTGTACAATACAGCTTTCATAGCCTGATAGCTCTGCCTTATCTCTTATGCTTTCCAAGACCGTACAACATTCCTGAGCCTTTTATTATGGTAATGAATACATATTCGTGCGAGTGTCAATAACCCATGTTGGGCAGACAAGCAAGAGGAAAATAACAAAAATTCTAGAAACAAATAATAGTGAAACCTCCAGTGAACTTTCCTGATGTTCTCAAAAATTATTTCCAGATTTGCTAAAGAAAAAAAAAAGTGTACAAAGACTACACGGTTCTAAAGAATGTAACAAGAAAACTGCAAAGTCTGGCTCTCGGCACATCTCACATGTCTTTAAATCTCAGCCAGATTTTCACTATAGGAAGCATAACCACCTAAACCTGTACAGAAGCACATTGATCTATAAATGCACTTTCAGTTAGGGGTTTTTAAAGGCCACTTTAAACCCCTACAAACTTCGTAAATCTACTTTATATATATATATATATATATGCCTAGAAAATATTGTTACATGGCTTGAAGTTGACCAAATTGGAATTAGTCTATGTATTTCACAGGGTGCACTTACATGCACATATTAATACGAGACAATAAACTCTAGTACTTAGCGCACTGAAGTTTATTGCTCCCAGGTACTGCATTTAAACGTGCACCTAGGACCACAGCACACTGAGTTGGGGCAGTGCAGCCCTAGCTAGCAGAGCCCCAGGGGAGCAGCCTGTCAGCCTGGAGCTGCTTTGCCCTGCCTCAACATACAACAGAGGGTCTAGCTGGGACATGAGGGTGCTACAGTCTGGGGCTAGCTGGCAGGCAGCCCCTGCAATATAGCACCCTTGTGCCCCAGCCAGCCCTGGTCACTGTCTAGACATTAGGGCTGTATGAAGCTTTGGTTGCCAATTCAATTTGACCCAATATGGTGGCCGAATCTCCGAATCCGAATGAGGAGACCCTTTAATTTCTCTGAACCAAATCAGAAACTTCTGAATCAATTCAGAGAGATTTGATGATTTGGACATAGATACAGCTTTAAATGTTTTTTTCTACATACCTCAAGGTACCAGGCGGCTTATGAATGCTGAGATGCTAGGGTGGATGGCGCATCCCACGGAAGCACAGGGGAGTCCCAGCACACTCAGCAATGGACCTGGAAGTGGACCTGAAGCACTTCCAGTCCACTTCTGGGTCCGCTGTGGAGCACTCAGGGAACCCTTCCCCTACCCCCCCAGTTCAGTGACTGGTGCCTCCTGGGTCTGGGGGGACACCCAGGGTCCCCCTGCAGCCAAATGCCAAGCTGAGTGGCTGCAGGTGTGGGGGGGTCCCCCCACACGCTGTGCAGCAGACCTGGAAGTGGACCAGAAGTATTTCCGGTCCACTTCCAGGTTCGCTGCTGAGCATGCAGGGCTCCTCTGGGGCGCTCCATCCACCCCACCATCTCAGCATTCAGGAGCCACGCCTCGTACCCCAAGGTATATAGAAAAAACATTTAAAGCTATGTCTATGGCTGAATCACGGATTCACCAAACCAGCACTGAATCTTCAGATTCCGATTCAGCCAAATCGAATCAGGACAGTGACCCAAATCCATGAACTGAATCACTGTCCCTTGATTTAGGCTGAATCCAAATTGAATACAGCCCATTTAGTGCACCCCTACTACACATGCATTTAAGCGCATGCAAGTACTCCACTGTAGGGCAGTATTTGTGTTGGGCAGTTAACTAGTTTACTGCGGCCTAACAGCACTGCAGGTGTACACTGTGACAGTTTACTGCTGAGCTTATAAGTCAACTCTGCAGTAAAGTGCATGTGTAGATGCACCCACTGTGCATTTAAAAAATTCCACAGAAGAATCAAAATTGATAAGTTAATGGTAAAGCAGAATGATATTCTGGATCGCTCTGTATTTTATCATTGAGATTTTTGTTTCCTTTAAGGAGTATACAGAATTAACAGTACCTAATTAACAATTACTTTGTAAATGCATTGTTCAAGAGGGAGGAATAGGGCTATAGATATATCAACTTAAGTCTTTATTTGTTGTCAAGAAAGGGACATTTAACCAGAAATCAATTTCTTCTCTGAAGTATTACTTCAGAAGTCATATGCTAATAGTCTGCTTTGGGATAAAGCGCTGCCATACAATAGTGTGAACCCTGTCACTAGGGGTGTGCGAAATGGGCTGTATTCAATTCAGATTTGGCCTAAATCGGGGACAGTGATTTGATTAGTTGATTCAGATAGCTGTCCCTGATTCCATTCAGCCAAATCTGAATCTGAAGATTTGATGCTGATTCAGAGAAGCAGCAATTTGGCCACAGACACAGCTTTAAATGTTTTTTCTACGTAGCTCGAGGTACCAGGTGCTGCTCATGAACACTGTGATGCTGGGGCAGATGGAGCATCCCACATGAGTGCAGGGGGCCCCCCCCACGCATGCTCGGCATTGAACCTGGAAGTGGACCAGAAGTACTTCCGGTCCACCACTATGCGCTCTGGGGGGCTCCCTGTGCCCACCTGGCTCAGTGATCAGCCACAGGGGGACCCTGGGTATCCCTGAGACCCAGAAGGCATCAATTGCCAAGCCAGGGAGGTACTGGGGCCCCCGTGAGCTCCCTGGCAGACACAGAAGTGGACCGGAAGTGCTTCTGGTCCACTTCCAGGTCTGCTGCAGAACATGCTGGTGAGCCCCCCATGGTCCTGTGATGCTCCATCCACTCCACCATCTCAGCATTCATGAGCCACCTGGGACCTTGAGGTACATAGAAAAAAACACTTAAAGCTGTCTATGTCCGAATCACCAAATCTTTCTGAATCTCTCTTATTTCATTCAGAGAGATTAAAAGGTCTCCTGATTCGATTTGGATTCAGAGATTTGGCTACTGAATCGGGCCAAATCTCTGCCGAATCAAATCAGGGACCGAAGCTTCTCACAGCCCTACTGTACACTATTATATACATGTGCTACTTTGGATGGAGTGTGGTGCTGACCATATCATCCCCCCCTCATGATTAGGATAAAGAAACAGTCGAGCCCTGCCTCCTTGTCCCAGTGGCCGTAATAGCTTGTAAATGGGATGCCTTTAATTCCTTGGCTGATTTTATTGGTGCAATTAACATAGAAAGCTGTTTATCAGGTAAACTGTACGCGGGGGCAGATCCTATTCTATCCACTGGATACCTAATAGACATAAGCTTCTAACAGTGATCCTATTCCACCCTACTTGGGTCCCTGAAAAACACATCCATATACCTACTTTTGTAACATCATCAGCTTACCTTTAAGCCTAAATTGTAAAAAGCAGCAGTCAGGAGGAGGACACATCTACCTTTTGCATGAACTGTTCTGCAGGGATTTGAGCAGGGTACACTAGGATCACACTTAGGTGATCCTATATGTATAGGATCTAACCCATACTGTGTTCATTACAGAATAATGAGGCTAGGAGAAATAGAAAGTCTCAAACTAATCAGCCTGTCTACAGCCATTAATGTTTTCTCAAGACACTTTAATGGGTGTAATTAATTTTCTAAATATGCTCGGGAACATAGCAGAGAGGGGCAACCAGCAGAGGCATAGTGGGTGCAAACCCACTTGGCTTCTGTGTCTAGTGGGTGCAAACCCTTTCTGACCATTCTCTCAAAGATCGACCCTTTGTATCTTGCCATCTCCAACCTGAGTCCTGAATCAGACAGTGGAGTCTTCAGAGATCACTGTTACTAAAATCAAGTTTGTACTGAATATATACCAGCTGCAATTGCTGAAATCTTTATAACATGGTCAAATTTGTGTGATTTTTACATGGATGGCAAAAAGCCCATCCTTAAGTTAGAGGCCATACACTGACCAAATTTCAATCGTCTTCCAAAGTATGGGGGCATGAGAGCTACTCAAGAAAGAGGTACCCAGTGTTTGGGTTTATTTTAAACATGAAGAAAACAAAGTACTGCATCATGGCTATTCTTCTATAACCCTTTTCTAACAAACAGCTGAACTGTTTTGACTGAAATTAAAAAGGAATGGAAAAAATATCCAGGCTTCAGGCAGACAACTAATAGAGACAATTTCAGCCCAAATGACAAAATTACAGGCAACTAGAAGCAGGGGTCTTCAAAGGGAAGTGTAGGATAATGAGTGATGCCCAAGAGTGCATCAAATAATTTCCCTCCTTGCTTCTTTCTGATGTCCCGCCCCTAGTTTCGGAGGCTATTAATGGAGTGCTTATCCCAAGTCTGTCTTCATGGACTTAGATTTCCAGCCACCCAGTTTTCAGAGCTCTTAATGCTCTTTTCCCTCCAAGTTTAAGGAAGCAGCCAAATGTCTTATTCTGTAAACAGGATGAAAGATTTTCATAGACATCAGAGCTGGAAGGGACCTTGGGAGATCATCGAGTCCAGCCCCCTGCCCAAAGGGCAGGAAGTCAGCTGGGGTCATAGGATCCCAGCAAGATAAGCATCCAAATTACTCTTGAAGGTGTTCAATGTAGGTGCTTGAATCACCTCCGATGGCAGACTGTTCCAGACCTTGAGGGCTCAGACAGTAAAGAAATTTTTCCTTATGTCCAGCCTGAAACAGTTTTGCAGGAGTTTGTGACTATTCGACCTAGTCATCCCTTGGGGCGCTCTGGTGAACAAACGTTCCCCCAGATCCCGGTGGTTACCCCTGATAAACTTATAGGTGGCCATCAGATCACCCCTGAGCCTATGCTTTTGTTGCCCTACTGCTAATGCCTGTGCACTGTGCAGCAAAGGCTTCTGTTTTTCTGCATTAACATTAGTTTGGGTCACACACAAAACTGTTCAGAGCAAGTATATTTGCAACCAAAAGTTCTCTGTTGCTAGCCAACACCCCCCCATCAGCAGCCAAGCTGTGGATGAAGCACAGGAGTAAGAGACAGATGTTATTTGGGTAAGAGATAAAATGCAGAAGCCTTCATTTCATTTCATGTTGACAGCAGTAACCTTTGTTCCCTACAGAACTGTCCAAACACAGCACCACTACTTGTCTTACAGCATTCACTAGTACATATGTTTCCTTCCAAGCAATAAAGAATAATATCTAAGGCATTGTAGCAAGTTGGGGATTTGTTTAGCTCAAATCATCTTAAAACCCAACTCAGTCCTTTATTTCCTAGGCACAGCTGCTCCGTGGAAACCCTTTAAACATAAATAAGTCTTTAATAATGCAACTTAGAATAGCTCACACAGGGCACACTCAAGGTCCCAAGTCTTCTCCAGCCCCCGTGAAGGTGATTCCAACTCTCTGCTTCTCTCCCCGCCCACAGTCTTCCTTCTGAGGCTGTCTCTGGCTCTGGTCCTGTTGGATGCAGATGTTTCTAGTCTTGCAGTCCTGGGTCTTCAATTAGACTGTCTCTCTCTCTCTCTCCTCTGTCTCTCACAGTCTTCTAGCTTCCTGTGGCCAGCCACTCATTCATCTCAAGTGGCTCAGTCCTCCTAAGCAGCCTGGAATCACTATAGACTGCCTGTAGGTGGGTCTCAGCCCCTGTAAACCTTCAGTTCGCTACTATCTGAAGTGTGCAGCCTTCTCTCAGCCTCTTCAAGCTTAGTCTGCTTACAGGCATGTAAGGTCCCTTCAAAGGCATGATTTTAAATGAGTGTCAGATTCTTAAATACTGTGCAAGATTTGGGCTTTCAAGATGTGACACAGCACACCTTCCTCCAGAACTACTGACCAGATGGTGTCTTGCCACTGAAAAATGCTTCAAGGAAACAGGAGTATTGCTACAAAAGTGTTTCTTGTAGAGGAACAGAGAGGAACTAGCTCTTCCCAAGGAAATTCTGCAGTGTCAGAAACCTTGACTAATACTAATTGAGTCTGTGCTCTTTGAGAGTCCCTCAAACAGTCAACCCACAGCTCACAAGCACATACATGTTTGGCTTGGATCCCACTCATGCAGAATTGGGCCAGTGCTTTTGATGTTATGGAGGTAGCATTACAACTTTCTCTGCGCTGGCCTTTATTGGAGAAGTGCAACTTTCCTCTACTCCAGTGTGGCTACAAAACACATGCTTGCAAACACTTGAAATGGGAGAATCTGATTTTCTCCAAACACATCTGGATTTCCCAACTCCAGCAGATGAATAGTATAAGCTATCAGACTGCTAACTGGAGCAACAATCAGGATATGCCAAGTCTGAAAAATAATCTACGAGTCATTCCTTAATTCAGGTTTAATTATATTAAGTTTAATTCAGTTCTTTCATTCATGTCTCTCATTGTTTATTCCCTTTCCTTTCACTTTTCTTGGATAAAGAAAAAAAAAAAATCACTTCAGCATCACACACTTTTACCTGCTTTTCTTGGACTAATGCTGTTTCTATATGCAGCAGGTATCTTTGGCATTTCTCTACAATAGCATCTGTATTGCAGCCCAGCAACAAGAACTAGTTCCATCTAGTACCTAACCACTTAGATATGCATGTCCTGCCAATTATTATCTGATCAGCTGCTGCCTCTTTTTATGCTCTCTTTCAGATAACCACAAATGCCCCATGATGTTCCTGCTCAACAGCCACACCCATAGGACATGTCTACACAAGATGCTTTACTGCATATTGGACTAATGTGCAATAGTCACTGTCTATAGATGCACTGGACTTAACTGCACATTAAATTAGCCTAATGCACCATTTGCTAGTACCAACACATACAGGTACCAGATAAATGGCACCTTAGGTAATGTGCAGTAGCGCACATGTAGATGCTGAATGGTCAGTCCAGGGGGCCACTGCAGCTTGGATAAGCCCTAATGCTGAGAGAGTTGTGTTGGCTGCAGGGCAGCCATCTCCTGGTCCTCTGCACATAAGGATGGGTCACAATGTGCATGAGGCCAGGAGATGTCTGTCCCTGCAATCAGCACAGGTTTCCCAGCCCCATGCACAGGGGACTGGCTCCCTTGCCCCCTGCCACCCCCGATCAGGCTTCCATGGTGCCAGCCGCTCACCCTGGCTGCTGCAGGGAGCCAGAGCAGGCCAGGGCAGACTGGGCTGCTCCCATTAGGCACAAATCTAAGCCTGACAGGGGGCATATGTAGATACATTCCTGGCCACATCTTGCTATGCAGTGACCTTGCTGTGCATTAATTGCATGCGTAAATGCACCCACAACATCCCAAAACTGTGTCGCCTCCTCATAGGGCACAGACAACTTACACTTGGCTAACTTGCTTTCTGAATATCCCAGATGTGCACAAGCTCCTTTTAGATTACTGGTGACAGGCACCTGAGCACAGAGTTAAGTCATACTTTGAAAAATCTGTTTTTAGTTCACATACAAATAAGAAATGCCGGACGGCAGGGTGAGAGGTTCTCTTTGCCTAGCTGTTCTTGGCCTTGTGCTTCCCAGAAATCTTTGTCACTGGAAACCTTGATGGCTTTTAAGCATGATCCAGACTTCATTATTTTACACTCCTCTCAGGTTTCATTACATAATGTAATTGACAGAGCAGAAGAAGAGTTTCTTCTTTAAGAAGCCACAGGTAAAATACTATTTAAGTCAATGGCAAACACATATTGCCATTAGGGGTGCGCAAAACGGGCCATATTCGATTTGGATTCGGCCTGAATCGGGGACAGTGATTTGAACCAGGGGAGGCTGTGTTGCCCTCTGGTGGCTGTGTGGCACCCATTTGTTTACCCTGGCCCCCTAGTCTGGCTCTTCTCTCCTGCTTGCCATGCCTTGATTTTTGATTCAATATGTTGTCTAGGATTAACTGGCCTGTAATTGCCTGGATCACTCTTTTCTTATCTTTTTTGAACATAGTCATTATATTTTCTATTCTCCAGTCATAACACATTGTCCCTGAATGGGAAGTTTCACTGAAGATCCTTATTAAAGAAGTTGCTACTTCATGCTAACTCTTTCACATTTGGGGATGGAGATTATCTTGGCCTCCTGATTTTGTCATAGTAAGCAATCTAAGTTTTGCTTCCACCTTAGATGTGGCAGAGTCCACAACCATATCCTTTTGGGTAGCCAGAGTCTAGCTGAGGATGCTTTGCCTCCGCTCCTCCAGCAGCACACTTGCCTAAGCAGTAGAGGGATGCCCTTTTCTACCTTGCCCTCTCCCTGCCTATCTTTGGTTGAGGGCTCCAAACCTGTTGGGTCCCAGCTTGCCTAACTTCAATCAGGACCTCTGGACCCAGTGGGCTTTCAACCCTCTTTTGGACCTCTACCTCCAAGACCACTACAAAATATTAGAAAAGGGTTAACAACAAACAAGGCAGGGGAAACACTCACAGGGTGCTGAGCACTCTGCTCTGCAACCTCTATACCTCCCTCTTACAGTTATCTTGTCCACCAGGTGCTACCAACAAATAAGCAGAGTTAGAAAGATAAAAGAAAAGAAAAGTGACCCCCTACTGAATCAATATAAATGGTCCCTGGTGCGCACCCATGTCTCCAGGCCCCTCCTGGGCCAACATAAATACTCCCCAGTTTTCTGGGTGTATTTACTCCTCAGGACTTCTCCTGTGTTAATAAGCAGTCCTCAGCCTTCTGGGCGTACTCACTCTATTCATCATCAGAGGCTCCTCCTCTTGGGATGCAGCCCCTCTTGCTGGGATTGCATTACTCCTTGTCTTCCTGCAGGGCTGCATCCTTCTTTGCCATAGGGGCCAGTCTGCCCCTTGCCTCTGCCAGGTATTCTCTCTCCCTCAGTCAGCTGACTGGGCCTCCTACCTACTTGTCCCAGGTGTTGCCAATCCCCCATCTTCCCTTCCTGCTAATGTCTCTGTAGCCTGCTACAAGCTTTGCAAAAAGAAACAGGGACAGAGGTGGTTGGGTTCCACTGTTGTCTTTGAGGGGTTCCTGTCCTTACCTGTAGCTAGCAGCTTTCCTCTGCCCCAGTGTTGCTACAAAATGCACCTTGCTTACCACTTGGTGTCTTTTCTGGCTGCTGGTGTCTCAGCCTCTCTGGCTGGATTGTCAGTGCTTCCCCTTCTACAGGCAGCCAATCCTCTCCCTTCCACTACATAATCCTAGCCTTAAAGAGACCCTGCTGCTTTCTTTCACCTGGCCCTCCCCCCTCCATAGCAGGGCTAAGGTTCTCGGTTATACACTGTTCGTAGTAACATAGGATAGGGAGGGGACTCTTAAGCTGTCAGGTTCAGTCCCCTGCATTTGTAGACAACTGTTTGTGTTAAAAGTCCTAAAAACCATTTACTACAACTTTCGCATACCACAGCCACAAAACATAAGGAAAACCAAACTAAAACCCCCTATGACATGCCACAGGTAAAAAACAGAGGTGTTGGCTGCTTTTGGGGCAGCTGCAGCAGGGGTTAGGGTGATGGGGAGAAGCAGAAGCCCGCGGCGCAGTGAGGTAAGTCTGCAGGACAGGGGTTAGCAACCCCTGGAGCACAGATTCCCCTGCCCTGGAAGCAGCCAACACCACAATTACAGTTGCTACCTGCCCCCTCTCTTCCTGCTTCCCTTTCTCTCTTCAGCCTCCCCCCCTATAACCTTGTCTGTCTATCCATCTCTCTCTCATCCTCTTTCCCCATCTTTCTCACCCCTTCCTCCTCAAAACTATGGCAAAAAATGTGACCGTTCATTTGCAGCAGAACAGAGCTGAGCAGAGTGCAGCAACCAGATAGGCCTGAGGTCCCAGTGAAAGCCATCCCTGAGGGCGTGGCACATAACTGCTCCCCACAGTCTGTTCCCAGGGCTTTGTCCTGTTGCAAATAACTCAGGTGTGAGGGCACTGAGCACATCCCAGGGGAGACTGGCCCACAGTCTACTTGAGATGCAGAGCATGACCTCATTTTAGCTCCAAGAGGTCTGGGGGTTGTGGAGTATGTTGTTCCCAAGCCCACAGCAAAACTCTAGCTGACCCAGCAGCCCTCCATGCCCAGATCAAGGCTTGAAAGTAACCAGGCAATCAGGTTTTCCATCATGTTCGCTGTGCCCAGCCTGGCACGAGCCCAGGAAGGGTTTCCAGTGTGTTGATTAGCCTTCACTGCAAAGCTTCCAAGTATCTCAGGCCTTAATAACACAATAAGGAGCTGAAACATTAATAAGCAAATTAGGAGAATGTTCACACTATGCTAATGAGTGTAACCCGGGCAGTACTCCAAGAGGTACCCCCTCTCCAATTGAAGGGATCAAATCAGGTGCACAAGCACTGTGGGAGGTGTAGGGACTCTCCTCCCCCTACAGAGCAGAGCCAGACTACCAATGGGGACTTAACCATACACCTTTTAATGCTGGGAATATAACAGGCATAAATCAGAGGGTATAGTGGACACTACAATGCCCCAAGGAGGCAGGATTCAACAAAGGTTAGACACTTACAATCATTGGCAAGAGACAGGGTTAACAAAATATAAAACAAACAGCAAAGCAAACAATACTGGTTGGTGAAATATTAAAAGGCACAAAATACAAAATGTTAAATGACAAGGAAATATAGGGCCTAGGTACCTGGAGGGGGAAGAAAACACAATGGCTGCTTTCCACTACAAGATTTGCTTCTTATCTCACTCACCCCTAGTCAACTTAGCTGGGACTTGAACTCAGATCTCCCACATGGTAGCCATGAACACTGCCACACAGGCAGCACTGGTGGCACTAATCCAGCCTGCTAGGGGTCTTGACCTTCCTGGAGCCCCAGCCTCACATTGAGCTCCCTGGCCACTGATCAGAGGAGCTGGAAGCAGAACCGGGAACCTCTCAGGTCACTCCTCAGATCCTTGCTGGAGCAGAGGAGCCTCTCCTACTGGCTGCAGCCTCTCATAGGGGATCCTGGAGCCCAGCAGGGAGCCTCTCCTGCCAGCTGCACGCTACACTGCTGAGGGTCCAACCACTGCCTACAGGTCCTGCTCCTTCAGGCTCTTCTGGGGCAACTGCTCCCACCCCACTAGCTCAGCTCTTTGAAGCTCCTCCCTTGTAGTCCCTCACTAGTCTCTTCCTGAGTTAGCTGCCCTGCCCCCTTTTATCTCCCTCCAGGTGATCCAAGGGGCCAATCAGGGGACATGGAGGGTGAGTCTCTGGGGCCTGATTGGTGAGGAAAGGGAATCCCAAGTCCTCCAACCATCTTTTGCCCTTTCAAAACCCCTGGGCTAAGTCACTGCCAGCTAGCCTGTCACATGATCATGGCATACGAGGCCATTTTGCTTGGCACTCCACTGCCAGCCAGGCAGTTCCCAGCAGGTGGCTGGGAGGCTGCAAGCCCTGCTGCAAGCAGCCTGGTCTCTGTGGCTGGCAGCAGCTAGCTAGAGCCTGGGCTGGCTGCAGCCAGGAGGCTGCAGAGGAGCTGCTCCAGGCTCCAGCATCCCATGGCTCTGAGCAGACGGGGGGGAGGAGGGGCGGGGACCCTGAGGCAGTGCATCCCAGAAAAGCCCTGTGCCACCAGTGGCACCGCCTATATCCAGCCTGGGCTCTGGGCAGCTGCAGCAGGGAGGCTGCAAACAGCTGCACCGGGCTCTGCAGTCTCGGCATCAGCTCCATGCCAGCGACTGCACATGCACCTCAAAGCAGAGAGCAGGTTTGTCTCCACTCTCTGCTCTGAGGCGCATGTGCAGTTGCCACCAGCACAGAGCTGATGATGGGGCTTGGGAGCAGAGCGCAGCTGTTTGTAGCCAGCTGGACTCTGGGGCAGCTGCAGCAAGTAGGCTGCAAACAGTTGTCCCAGGCTTTGCAGCCCTGGCATCAGCTCCGTGCTGGCAGCAACTACACGCATGCTTCAGAGCAGAGAGCAGGGATAAACCCAGTCTCTGCTTTGAGGTACGCATGCAGTTGCCAGCATGGAGCTGATGCTGAGGCTGCGGAGCCTGGTGCAGCTGTTTGCAGCCTGACTGTTGCCTGCTGCAGCTGCTCCAGAGCTCAGGCTAGCTACAGGCAGGGTTGGCGGCAGCACAGAGCTTTCCCCCCACATTTGGCAGCAACAGCTCTGGGGGGGGGGCAGGCAGCAGCCCCCCTCCTATCATCGCAGCCTGCCCTGAGTGCTGGGAAGAGCCCAATGCCACTGCCAGCCCTCCCGCCCACAGTGAATTGGGCCCTGGGCGGGCCGGGTCATGGGGCCAGTCCCTACGGTGCAGGAGGGAGTGGGGCAGACCCCTGCCCCTCCCACACTCTGGGGATCTCAATTTGCACTCCCCCCACCAAAGCCCAGGCAGGATAAAAAAGAAAGAAAACTTACCTGCTGTCAGTGGGGAGTGTGCAGGTATTTGTGTGCCTGCCCTCCTCCTGCTGCAGCAGCCTCTTACTGGTTTCAGGGTGGAGGAAAGTGCCCAGACATGAATCTGGTGGTGACAGGGGGAGCGACTGTGCCCCCTTCCTGCGGAGGTTTTCTGTGCTTGCGTACCCCCTGCCTGTGTCGCATACCCCCAGGGATACGTGTACCATGGGTTGAGAAACTATGGTCTATGCTATGCTATCACATTTTATTTCAATACTATCTACCACTTCATTTTACTCTCTCTCTCTTTCTCTCTCTCTCTCTCTCTCTCTCTCTTATTCATTTCCTTCATAAACAGCCTGTACCTTTCAACACTTGTAGTCCAGTTATGGCTACTATTCTAGCAGGCCTCTGTTATTCTTTTAATATCCAGCTTTGTGTCCCATACTTGGAGTTACAGTTCTTCCATTTTACTAATAAGACTTCCTTGGGTATATAATTTTTTGTTTGTTTTCTTATCTCTGCTTGACTTTATTGGAACTTCTATGTGCTGAGGATGCTGGAGGGAGCGCACATGCTCCTGGTGTCCCCCAATCCTTGAGGTGGCAGCAGCAGCAGCAGCAACAGCAACGATCTGCAGCTGACGGACAGCTGCGGCAACAAGGAGGTAAGCCGGGGAAGGGAGCGAGTGGGGCCAGGTGAGGGCGATCGGGTAGGGGATTCTTTCCCCGCCTGACCCCATTTAGCCACGCTGCGGGGGGGAGCCCCACTCTTTAGGGGTGCGCTGCAGTTTGCAATAGGGTTCTCGCAGGGAGGTGTGCGAGAGGCCACAGGCAGTAGAAGAACCAATGGTGGCAACAGCAGCAGCAGCAGTCATCTCCAGGTAAGTGAGCGGGGGTGACAGCATGGGAGTTGTCATGTGGAGTACAGCCAGGGCTCCTGCCCCATGGCTGCCTCCTGGCCTGGGGACCGGTGAGGCTTCCACACAGGTGGGACCACTTGCCTGTGGGGGCTGCCTGGCCTGGTCCCTGGGGCCGGGGGGGGACGTGGGAGTAGGGGCTTCTGTCACCTGTCCCACCTGTGCCAAGATTGTGGCGCAGGAGGGGCAGGTGCGAGAGCTCCAGGCAGAGGTGAGCAGGCTGCGGGGGATCAGGGCCATGGAGGACGAGATTGATGGGTACTTTCTCTCTCTTCAGGGCCCGTTCCCTCAGGCTGTCACCACCCAGGAGTCTGCAACTGTCACCACCCAGGAGTCTGCAGGAAGCGAATGGAGGATGGTCACCTCCAGGGCCAGGCAGTGTCGCAGGTGGCACACAGCTGCATCAACTGTCACCCCAGTATAACTGGGGAACAGGTATGCAGCCCTGGCAGCGCTGGAGGAGACTGGGTGTGAGGAAGGAGGAAGGGAGGAAGCCACGCTCTCAACCAACAAGCTGGCATCCGTACCTACGGAGCATCATCCAGTGAGCCAGAGGAAGAGACGTCGGGTCATCATCATAGGGGACTCCCTCCTCAGAGGAATGGAGGGACCCATCCGCCGCACGGACCCCAATGTGAGGGAAGCGTACTATCTCCCAGGAGCCAAGATTGGGGACGTCACAAAGGAGATCACTGACCTCATCCAGCCTTCCGACTACTATCCTATGGTCCTCCTCCACGTGGGAACCAATGATGCAGCCTGGAGTAGTCTGGACCAGATCATGGATGACTATGTGGTTCTGAGGGCCAAGCTTAGAGAGTTGGGGGCCCAAGTGGTCTTTTCGTCCCTCCTCCTGGTTAGTGGAGGCCACCAGTGTCAGAATGCCTGTATCTGTGAAGTGAACTGGCGCCTCCGGAGTTGGTGTCGTCACACCGGATTTGGCTTCCTGGACCACGACCCACACTTCAGAGCAGAGGGCATCCTGCAGTGTGATGGTCCCCATCTCTCCCCCAAAGGTAAGAGTTTGTTTTCTTACAGGCTAGTTGACCTCCTCTGGCAGGCTTTAAACTAAGTTCGTCGGGGGTTGGGGATCCACAGGAGCAAGAGACAACTCAACCAGGTGTAGGACCTGCCCACGTAAGAGCTCAGGTATATATCAAGGGACCAGTTGTCTCTCAGGAAGGCGGCGTGCCCAGGGCTCCCACAGGGGGATTAAGGTGTCTCTTCACTAATGCAAGAAGCATGGGGAACAAGCAGGAGGAGCTTGCTCTCCTGCTTGCAAGTAGTAAAATCAACCTGGTTGGCCTAGTGCAGACATGGAGGGATGAAACTTTTAACTGGGCAGTAGACATAGAGGGCTATAGGCTGTTTAGAAGAGATAGAAAGGGGAAAAAAGGTGGGGGGATTGCACTCTATGTTAGGGAACAGTATACCAGTTCTACCTTCCAAATGGGACCAGAGGAAGGCTTAACTGAGACCCTGTGGGTCAAGCTCCAAGGAGGGCGGGGGGAGAGGGATCTAGTGGTAGGGGTTTACTACAGGTCACCACATCAGGAGGAAGAGCTGGATCTGGAATTCTCCAGGCAGCTGGGGCAGGCCATGCATGCAAAGGATGTTGGGGTCATGGGTGATATGAATTACCCTGACATCAACTGGGAGGAGCAGTCGGCCAGGTCTAGCCACTCACAAAGGTTCGTGATGTGCGTACAGGACCTACACCTCGTGCAGGAGGTACTTGTCCCCACTAGGGGAAACGCCATATTGGATCTGGTGTTAGCTTCTGGGGATGACCTGGTGGGGGAGGTGCTAGTACAAGGGAGGCTAGGGGACAGTGATCACAAAATGATCCAGTTTGCTATTCAGAGAAAGGTGGGGAGGGTAACTAACACAGTGCAAATGCTTGACTTTAGGAAAGCCAACTTCGATGTGCTCAGGGCAATAGTCAGGGAGGCACTCAGAGCCCAGGGGGTAGCTATTATGGGGGTCCAGGAAAGGTGGTCCTTCCTCAAGGAGGCTATCCTTGGGGCACAGCAGGAAGCAATTCTTTTGCGCAGGAAGGCGGGAAAAGGGTCCAAGAAACCTTCATGGCTGAGCGTGGGTATCCAGGCTGGCCTGAGGGCAAAGAAAAAAGCATACTGGCAGTGGAAGCAGGGGGCAGGGACAAAGGAGTAGTACACCTCCCTGACCTGAGCTTGTAGGGATTTGGTGAGGAAGGCTAAAGCAGCACTGGAGCTTAGATTAGCTTCTGGGATTAAGGATAACAAAAAGTCCTTCTTCAAGTATATAGGTAGCAAGAAGTCTCAGGGTAACATTGGACCCCTACGGGGCGGGGCAGGGCAGGGCAGTTGGTGATGGATGTGCAAGAGAAGGCAGAACTCTTCAACAAGTTCTTTGCCTCCGTGTTCCTGTCTGCTGACAATGGGGTGCTCTCGGGTGACAGCGTAGAAAGGCCTGGGAAGGATATGAGCCCCTTGACTGTTAGTTCAGACCTAGTTAAGGATTACCTGGAGGGCTTAGATGTGTCCAAATCGGCAGGCCTGGATGACCTTCATCCGTGGGTGCTGAGGGAATTGGCTGGTGTCATTGTGGAGCCATTGGCACGGCTGTTCAAGGACTCCTGATGCTCGGGCCAAGTCCCTGAGGACTGGAAAAGGGCCAATGTGGTCCCTATTTTCAAGAAGGGGAGGAAGGAAGAGCCTGGCAACTGCAGGCCAGTCAGCCTCACTTCTATCCTGGGGAAGGTCTTTGAAAAAATTATCAAGGGCCACATTTGTGAGAGCCCTGCAGGGGAAGTGATGTTGAGGGGTAACCAGCATGGGTTCGTGCAAGACTGATCCTGCCTGACTAACCTGGTCCCTTTCTATGACCAGGTAACAAAGAGCTTAGATGGGAAGGAGGAAGTCGGGCTCATCTTCTTGGACTTCCAGAAGGCCTTCGACACAGTGTCCCACCCAATTCTGGTGGGCAAGCTGAGGGACTGCAGCATTGACGAATGCATGGTCACATGGGTGGCAAATTGGCTCCAGGGGAGCACCCAGAGGGTGGTGGTGGACAGGTCAATGTCGACCTGGGAGGGTGTGGGCAGCGGAGTCCCCCAGGGCTCGGTCCTTCGGCCGGTGCTGTTCAACATCTTCATTAGCGACCTGGACGAGGGTGTGGAGAGCACCCTGTTCAAGTTCACTGATGACACCAAGCTGTGGGGTAAAGTGAATACACCGGCAGGCAGGGACTGCATCCAGGCAGACCTGGATAGGTTTGAGAAGTGGGCGGATCTGAACAGGATGCGGTTCAACAAGGACAAGTGCAGGGTGCTGCACCTGGGGAGAGGGAACCAGCATTATGGTTATAGGTTAGGGGCTGACCCTCTCAGCAGCACAGAGGCAGAGGGGAACTTGGAGTCACGACTGACTCCAGGATGAATGTGAGTCGCCAATGCAACGAAGCAATAGGCAGAGCCAATCGCACCCTGTCCTGCATCAACAGGGGCATCACTAACAGGTCCAGAGAGGTCTTGCTCCCCCTCTATGCGGCGCTGGTCAGGCCGCAGCTGAAGTACCGTGTCCAGTTCTGGGTGCCGCAAATTGGGAGGGACGTGGAGAACCTGGAGAGGGTCCAGAGGAGGCCACTCATATGGTTGAGGACCTCCGTGGCCAGCCCTATGAGGAGAGGCTGAGGGACCTGAATCTCTTCAGCCTCCGCAAGAGGAGACTGAGCGGGGATCCTGTGGCTGCTTACAACCTTAGCAGGGGCCACCAGCAGGGACTCGGGGAAAGTCTGTTCACCAGGACCCCCTTGGAGTCACCAGGAACAATGACCACAAGCTGAGGGACGATAGGTTTAGGTTAGATATTAGGAAGAACTACTTCACGGTAAGGGTGGCCAGAGCCTGGAATAGGCTCCCCAGAGAGGTGGTGCTCTCACCTTCCCGGAAATCTTCAAGAGGAGACTGGACAGGCACCTGGCTGGGGTCTTATGCCACCCCCAGTGCTCCTTCCTGCCCGTGGCAGGGGGTCGGACTCGATCTGTCTAGGTCCCTTCCGACCCAGTGATTCTATGATTCTAGGTGGAACATGTGAATTTAAATACTTGTCGCCTTCCATTTTCTATGATGTTGTTTCTATCCATTTTCTTCCTGGTCATCAGTTGACCTTTCTTTCTGGCCACCCCATCACTTACTTGATATCCCTTCTGTTTTACACTTACTTTCAGCATGAAGATGTTGTGGGTTTCTCTTAACCCTCTCCTTCAAGTTCCTAGTTTAAAGGTCTTATTTTCAGTCTTGCCAGCATTGGTCCCAAAAGGCTATTTTCTTGCTCATTCAAGTGGAGTCCATTCCTGGAGAAAAGTTCTGTGTCAATGAATGTCTGCCAAATACCTTAGCAATGTTTCAGAAATTTGCAACACAAGACTTGAGGGGAATCAGTTATATAATTCAGAAGTTTTACAGAAATATGTTCTGGTAGTTTCTCCAGGTTTTGACCAGAAACTGAATGGCCTGGCAAAGCTCCTTCAGTATTTTAGAAACAGGACAAACACTGATTTTGGACAAGAATATATTCCTACTTCTTGGCCAAGTCACGATCTTTACAGGGATAAAACCAGATCCAAGTAAAATGAACTCCATCACAAAATTTCCATAAATTGCATCTGTTCAATAGGTTTGCCAATTTCTTGGCTTTTTTAAATGTTGGAGGCAATGAACAGCATCTGACCAAACCCTCAGTACCTTTCTATACTGATATGTAGTAGATGTGTGATTACTAGTTATGACAGATGTTAGAGCCCCAATAGCATTCACCATTAAAATTCAGCATTTGGTTCTGAGGTTTCTGAGATCATTTATTTCCTGAGGAGATAACCATGGCAATGATTTCTGCTCTAAATGAAATAACTCATTGGACCAAGCTCTTAATGCACTGAGATATGAATGATGACACCTTCTTGGGATAGACTGGCTTATTGTGTTGAAATCTACTTCTAAGATTTTGCTTATGCACAAATGTCACCCCAGCTGAACTATAATTAGGATGGTCACACTTAGATGAGTCAACAAGTGGTCTGTAATAATTTTTCAGGCTATAAGAAAACCCCGCACTTACTGGGTCAGTTAGGTTGTAGAACTGTTTAGCAGAGGAATGGATAGAAGTTCTATAGCTGCAAACATTTATCTATACCACTACATGGGAACAGTTTTAAATGGTCAGGAAACAATGTTCCCAATGTACAGTCCCAGCCATATTTGTTGACATCCTATTGTATGCTGTCAATTTTTTTCCCAGTTTCCAGTAAATTTATTCACAGAAAGGTAAAAATAATACATCACATACTTTCCTAATTTACTGTTGAGTTAAAGTAACTGCTGTAGTTGCTGCTGGAGTGCAATATATTGACAAATCCAAAGACTGTCCAGTCACAGACTGGAGGGGAGGTGGTTTCTGAGTCAGTGGATTAGGATGCGGTTATGCATTATAAAAAGTTTAAAATTCCTTGGTTGAATAACCCAGACAGCCACTTCTATTTTTAATTTGTATCATTCGGTTATTGTAGCTAACTCTGCATAGCAATGCCACTAGATTTGAACCCACTTTGGGCCTACTTTTTTTTGGCTTATTCCATGTCATCTGGAACTGCTTTATTGCTATTGGTGGGGTTACACTGGTGTAAAACCAACATAAGGTAGAAAAGATTCAGGTCACAGAAATTTGGGCTTGGATTTTTGAAGAAGCCTAAGGGAGCAAGGTAATACTCCATGAGGGTTCAGTCATAGCATTTAACTCTCCTGTTGCAATCTGCCCTTTGTTGCTGTTCCTTAGAACAATTCTGTCCTTGTTCTCATAGAGTAGAGTTGGGTCCTCTCTGAAGGCCATCTACAGCTGGTTCACAAGTTCTTAAAGTCTAGGTTTTTAATGCTTTGTTTTGTTCAAGATTGCTTGGAATGGTTTTCCATGTCAGAACATTTCAGAACAGACAGCACAGGCAGCTCAATCAATCTCCCTGAAGAAGTTTCTGTCTAGAGGTAAAATGCTGTGAAAGATCCTCTTAGATACATTTACCTTGTTAAGTTAATGTGGAAGAAGCTGTTTGCCACCCTGCAGAGCAACGAGCAATTTCACCTCCTTATCCTGCAGGTATTCAGGTATACAGGCAGACCTTAGACAATGCAGAGAACAGGACCATATATATTGGGAGACCACTGTAGTGGCTCCGGAAGCCTTGTGACTTCAAGAAAGCCATACTGCTATAGTTGCCTATAGCTACTAATCAAGACCCACCCCCCGCCCCCACATTAACTGGGATTCCTCCCTATTGGCCATTCCTTGCAAATCATTATTTTTTCTTCAAGGACTAAATCATGGCTTCCTGCCTATGTCCTTGTCCAGATCTCAGTTAGAAAAATACCTCTGCTTAAGAAAACAACATTATGGGACAGGCCATGGCAACACAAACACTTATTTTGCCAGAACACATTTATACTGGAAGGGTGGGTAGTTCAGATGGCCATGAACACTTAATAAAGTTCATTCTTCTAGTAATTCCCTATGGCTCATTATTTCTTTTTACTACCAGAGAGAGGCACAGAACTTCCAGATTTAAACATTTACATTGTTTTAATCATTTTTTTTGCTGTACAGTAATCCATGGAAGACATGTGTGTTTAAACAAACTGTCTCTGTATTTAATTTGCCTTCCAAGCACTACAATCATCATAGAAGACAAAATAAAACACTTTTTTAAGCCCCAAAGTCTAGTAATCTGTTACACATTTACATTCCTGCATTTTTGCCCCCATTTTCTTGGGTAATCTATTCCTTGGTAATGTAATCATTCCACTTTTTTCCAAATGTTGACAAATAGAAAACTTTTCAGGCTCTTGCTAATGCTTAAAAAAATGGCTCATGCCTCTGGGCATGCAATTAAAACATTAGAAAACACAAAAGAAAAAAAAGCAGATTTGGATCCAGATACAGCATATCAAACAGTTTAAGGAATTTCACAGATTCAGAGAATTTAAGGCCAAAAGGGACCATTAGATCATCTAGTCTGATCTCCTGTTTGTCACAATACATTATGTTTTCCCCAATTATCTCTGAATTAACCCCAATAACTTGTGTCTGGTTGAAGCATAACTTCTATAAAGGAATCCAGTCTTGGTTTGAAGGATAAGGAGATGGAAAAATTCACTTTCTCCCTGGTTAATCACATACATTTTTAACAGTGTGTGCCTAATATCTAATGGCTAAAACTTCCAGCCATTGGTTCTTGTTTTCTTATTGTCCACTCAGTGAAAGAGCCTTTAATATTTGATATGTATTCCCTGCAAGGGTACTTGTAAAATAATTGAGTCAAACTTAAATATCCTTGTTGATAAGCTAAACAGATTTATCTCTTTAAGTCTCTTCATATGAAACACACCCTGAATAAGTTTTACTACTACTTCTAGACACACTCTAATTTTTCAACATCCTTTTAAAATACTGACACCAACTATGTCGTATTCTAGTATTGATCTTAACTGTGTTATTTACAGAGATAAAAGTCACCTTCTTACCCATAGTCACTCCTTTTCTGTTTATATATAGCAAATGAGCCCATTAGCTTTTTTTGCCATAGCATCTTATTAGAAGCCCATGAAGTACTGGGTGCTTCACTATGACTCCTAACATCTTTTCCAGAGTAACTGCTTTCCAGAAAGTCTTCCACTCTGTAGATATCACTGCCAGTTTTAAAATCCATTTTATTTGAAGAGACTCAGCTTAGCAAGAAATCTAGATGACTGTATGACTGTCTTGTCCTCAGCCTTATCTACCAATCTTGGCATCAGTCACATACTTCTATTGGCAGCAATCCAATATGTGTTTCCAGATGACTGATGAAAAATGTGTAGCGAGGGCTGGGTCTAGTACTGATCCCCTAGAAACCTGCTGGCTATATAACCATTAGGCGATGATTTCTCATTAAAATACATCCATTAACCAGTTCTGAATCATTTAAGCAGGTATACTCCATTGGTACTGTGTATGATTTTTAAAATCAGAATAAGTCAAATACCTCACAAAAGTCTTAGTATATTGCATTTACAGTTATGTGTTATCGACTAGACTTCCTTTCTCCCAAAAGGAAATCAGGAGTGTTTGATGAGGCTTATTTTTCAAGGTTCATATTGACTGGTGTCAAATCTCCACCTATTAGGCACTCAGCATGTTACATTCCTATCCACTGGACCCTAAATAACCACTAAGTTTCAACAGACTGCAATACTACTTCCTCTGACATATTTTGTGGGCACAGATTTGTCATTTCTTGGGCATAGACTTTCCATTCTCTAGTGGCAACAAGAGTCCCACAGCCCATCTCCCTTGGGTCCTCAAGAGCAGTGCTGATCCAAATTTTCTAGACTTCCAGCTTAGGGTTTACAGTTTACTTCTTCAGGGCTACTTCAGGCATACATAACACCTACATGCTTTGCCAAAGATTTTAAAACAGCATTTCTGAAGTAAAGAAAAACTCTCTCTCATACACACATTATAACTATAGAGGAATAGCAAATCTTCCATGCAGCTAGCTCCCTGCCTGATTTGTGTCACTGGTCTAGAGCAGAGGGTGGTGACCTGTGGCCCACAGGCTAGGTCTGGCTCAGGAAGTGCCCACAGTAACTCGGGGAAATCTAGGGCATGCTCCAGGCAGAGCAGCAGAGGAGGCATCCCAGGATCCTAGTGTGTGCCTTGTTATATTTATTCCTTTCATTTCATGTACTGCTTGCTAAGGGACTGTGAGGAAACAGCCTGCAGTGGAGGCTGAGTTGTGAGAAGTGGCCTGTGGTAGCTAAAGATTGCCAACCTCTGCTCTAGAGTATTTCCTGGGTTGCAGTCAGCAGTCTCTGAAGTTTTCCAAGATCCTTCTGCAGCTCATGACTTATCTTCTGAACCACAGAGTCTGTCTATATTAGCTTGTCTTATCTGATAACTAAACAGGAAACCCTGCCATGAAGGCCCCAACATCTTTTCCTCTGTCCTTCTTAAAGCTTCCTCTCTCAATTTTTTTTATGCAACTCAGGCTTTTTAAATGTAACTACCTCTTTCCCAAACCCTTTTTTCCCCCCTGTGCTGAAATTTCCCAGCCCTCTGCAGAGATTTCTGGGGCAAACATTCTCCAAGGCTTCAGCCAACCTCCTTTCCATATCACTTGCTCAGTCAAAATCCATAAGTTAAGGTGAAAAAACTTCCTTGTCTCTCTTATCTGTTGGACATATGCTAGTGGCCTTGTGAGCAGATGGACACATATTCACATAAATGTATTTTAAGAAGTGCAGCAGCTACCCACTAACACCACCAGGTAAACCAGTTTTTTAAGTTGTATATGGAATTCATAAATCATCATAATTGAAATTAATTATATTCTAGACCATTAATCCTTTATCAGTTAAATTCCGTATTAGCTTTTCCATTTCTTTGTTCAGCCCTAGTACAGGCTAATCAGCCTATAGTTACCCAGGTCATTCTACTTGCCGTTTTTTAAACACTGGCACATGACTGTTCTGGAATTTCAGCAATATTCCAAGATTTATTAAATATTAAATATTAACAGGCCAAAAAATCTCCCCCACCAACTCTATTTGGATTCTTGAGTGCAAATTAGCCAGGCCTGGTGATTTCAAAATATTATTTCTAACAGATGCTGTCTAAACTCCTCCTCAGTTACTAACAGACTAGAAAGTACTCATGGGATACAAGAATGTCATCTTGTTTCTTTCCAAATGCAGGAAAATAATATTGAACGCTTATGCTTTTTATGCATGCTTATCAATAAGTATTAACCACAATTATTAACCATAATAACCCTGCTTTCTCCATCCAGTACTGAGGCTCTAAAATTGCTGGGCTTGCCAGGTTATTCTTTTTGTGATCGTGGAATTATGGCTTTTCAACATGTTAGTAAAGTTTGCTGAAAGGACCCCTCATTCATAACCTTTTTTCTAAAATTTCTCTCTTGATCAGTTTAACTTACTTTACCTTATCTTTGGGAAATTAACCCCTTTTTACACATCAAGAAGATATACCTTTGTATTCACATGCCACACTTGCATTTTTTCTCTGAAAATTAGCAACTGAAAATTGGGGTGTGTTTCTTAAATGAAGAAACCAATTTAGAACAGTTTGATTAAAAGAAAAAAAAAACATTTCTTCATTCTATCTTCCCAAAACAAGGCATATGTCTCATTTTAGGACATGTGGTATGCCAGAAAATATGGTATTTCTCTCATTGGCACTGTCATTTCTTTGCTCATAGTGAATGCAATTAGGTCCATAGACCAATTCAATTTTTTTCTACTCAAACTGTTGCTCAGACTAACTCCTCCTGTTCTTTGGTTTTTATTTGGTTCTTTGTCACAGATCACCACCAGTATTCCTCCTAGACTTTGTTAATTAGAATATGCAGTAAATGCACATATGCAAGACCCCATACTTTTGATAACAACTCTAACACAGAGAATAATGTATTTAGGGTCAAGTCCTACCTTTTTTTTTACCTGAGCTGTTCTTTCTAAACATGTTGCAATGGTGATTTTAACATTCCAGTCAGGTAAATCTTCCCACCAGGTTTAATAAACACTGTTCCTCCTGCAATTTATTTATTTATTTTTTGTTATGTAGCCTCATAGTATTGTTACACAAGTTATTCATATTCTTTGTCATATCTGTTTAATTTGCTTACAACAGTCTGAATTTGAATTTGCCTTTGCCTTCTTAGCACCTTCCTCTGGTGTTACTGTGTCACCCTTCTCACAATTCCTGCTAGTCTCCAGTCAAGAAGATTAAACAGTCACCTTCCACTAACTAGGTCTAAATCCCTGAAACTGTTTTAAAAATCTCAAGTTCTAATATGCTTCTCAAGCCCTTTCACTGTCTACAGAGGTAGTACGGGGTACTTATGCCCTTAGCAATATGCACAGTATTTCTAGAGTACAGTTCACCATTATAAGCACATAACAGATGATGAGTTTATGGTTAAGGCAATGAGGCCCTACCACACTGCAGTGGGACTTCACAGTGTGTAGCAGGGGCTAGGATGCAGCCTCTGTTATACCTCCATGAGACTGGCAGTGCTGGTGGGAAACTTACCTAGCTGGGTCTGGGGGAATAGCACATCCCCAGAACACCAGAGGAACTGTCTGGGGGGAAAAACAGGGCCATGAGCAGGCACCTGGGGCTGGAGCATACATGCCCCAAAGACCCTGTGCTGATTGGTCTGGGGGAAACTGTGGGCTGTTTAAAAGGGAGACACCAAGAGCAGCTGGCATTTGGCATCTCCAAGAACAAAGACTGCACCACTGGACCAGGAAGACATCCAGCAGAGCTGGGAGTCCAGCCAGCTGAACCATCATGGGATCATTGATGCACGGGACCCATGACCCAGGGACATTCATCAGAATGTCCAGAGAGATAAATAGCGATGGATGGTGGGATAGTGGTGGGTGGTCCCACAAAAGGAGCAGGTGGGGGAATCCCTGGGAGATTAACTCTCAAGTTAAGCCCTTCTGGGAAGAGAGCAAAGACAGACCTACCAAATGGAGGATAGTGTTAAAGAGAAGCTGAGGCAGTCTGGACAAAGGAGGAATTTGACTGATCCTGTAGGGATGGATCTCCAACCAGTTTTGAAGCAAAGGGTGCTAGCCTGGCTGAACACCTGAACTTGTGGGGAGCCAGGGTGATCAGAACTTCTCATGTGCAAAGGTTTAGTTAGGACCCATACATTGTGGGGACCAGAGCCCATTCCCTTTTTGTTTTTGTATCTCTGGCTAAAGGAAGAACAGCTGGGGAGAAATATCCCCCTTCATGTTTGAATTAGGGTTAACAGGGCTTGTTATTTGCATCTGGACTCTTTAAACAAGTGAGTCTAGGGGCTTGAGGGAGAGCTGAGAGAGAGGCCAGTCAAGTGAGATAGACTGACTCAGGAATAATCACGGACACCATGAGTCTCATGAAGACAGACAGGATCAACCACAGAGAAAGTGGGAAAGAGGGTGAAGATAGGTCAGGTGAAGTGTAACCCAGGCAGTTTAGCCCAAAGAGACATTGGAACAGAGAGAACTGAGGCAGAACCACAGTGGAGTAGAGGATGAGGCTGAGTTGGGGAAGAACTTGTGTCAAGCAACTTACACTCCCGGTCAACAGAGAATAGCAACCACCCATCTAAGAGGAAAGGGGAAGGCTGTAGGGGAGGTGGAGCCCTGTGGAAGAATCATTCATCCTCCTGAACATCATTATAACATCAAGACGTGGCAGAAGAGAGGTGAAGATGTACCAGGTGTGAAGGTAATCACAAAGTGGAAATAGTAGATGGGACCCACACTCCCACACAGTGCCAATCTGTAAAATGGTGATGGTGTTTCCCTGTCTCCTGCCTTCCCCCATCTTCTCTATTTAGATTGCAAGATCTTCCAAATGCGGCCTGCTACTCTGTGTATGAACAATATACATTGGGCCTCCAAACATCAGTTTAATATAAATCGTGATAAAATAATGATAAAACTACTGAATGCCCCTAAACGCGACTCAAGATTCATGCCAAACAGATAAGGCTTTAATGATCAATGTATCAATACATTCACCAGTACCTTGTGTACTTTCATCTTTCAATGGTTTCATTACACAGGCCACATCCAAAACAAATAACAGCTTTTTTGGGGCTTTGCCAGGAACAAGATTGATAGTGAGATACCTTCATTAACATTTCCATAGTTTCATAGTTTCTAGGGTCAGAAGGGACCTGAGCAGATCATCTAGTCTGACCCCCTGCCATGGCAGGAAAGATTACTGGGGTCAAACGACCCCAGCAAGGTGTTCATCTAACCTCCTCTTAAAGACCCCCAGGGTAGGGGCCAGCACCACTTCTCTTGGAAGTTGGTTCCAGATCCTAGCTGCCCTGACCGTGAAGTAGCACCTCCTGATATCTAGCCTAAATCTACCCTCTACCAGCTTGTGACCGTTGTTCCTGGTCACTCCTGGCAGTGCTCAGGGGAACAGGGACTTCCCCAGTGCCTGCTGATGCCCCCTGACTAGCTTGCAAATGGCCACTAGATCCCCCCTCAGCCTTCTCTTCTGGAGGCTGAACAGGTTCAGGTCCGGTAGCCTCTCCTCATAAGGCCTGCCCTGCTGCCCCCTGATCATACGCGTGGCCCTCCTCTGGACCCTCTCCATGTTGTCCACATCCCTCTTGAAGTGCGGCGCCCAGAACTGGACGCAGTACTCCAGCTGTGGCCTGACCAGTGCCACATAGAGGGGGAGGATCACCTCCTTGGACCTGCTCGAGATGCATCTGTGGATGCATGACAAGGTACGGTTGGCCTTCCTAACTGCCTCCCCACACTGCTGGCCCATGTTCATCTTGGCATCACTGATGACTCCAAGATCCTTTTCTGCCTCTGTACTGACAAAAAGGGAGTTCCCCAACCTGTAGGTATGGAGCCGGTTGTTCCTCCTCAGGTGCATCACTTTGCACTTGTCAGTGTTGAATCCCATCCTGTTCTAATCTGCCCACCCTTGTAACCTGTCTAGGTCCGATTGTAGCCTATTACTCCCTTCTAGAGTGCCCACATCCCCCCACATTTTGGTGTCATCTGAAAATTTGAACAGGGTGCTTTTTACCTCCTTGTCCAAGTTGCTGATGAAGATGTTGAACAGTGTGGGTGCAAGGACCGAGCCCTGCAGAACCCCACTGCCCACATCCCTCCAAGTCAAAAATGACCCATCCACCACCACTCTCTGGGTGCGGCCCTGCAGCCAGTTGGCGACCCAATTGACTGTGTGGGTGTTGACACCACAGTCCCCCAGTTTCTTAATGAGAACGGGGTGAGAGACAGTGTCGAAGGCCTTCTGAAAGTCCAGGAAGACTATGTCCACTGCTACCCCTGCATCTAATGATTTGGTGATCTGATCATAGAAGGCCACCAGGTTGGTGTGACAGGACCTGCCACTGATGAACCCATGTTGGTTGCCCCTAAGCATGAAATCCCCTGCTGGCCTCTCATGGATGTGTGCCAGCATAATTTTCTCGAACAGCTTGCCTAGGATCGAAGTAAGGCTAACTGGCCTATAGTTTCCCGGGTCCTCCTTCTTCCCCTTTTTGAAGATGGGAACTATGTTGGCCCTCTTCCAGTCCTCTGGCACCACACCAGAGCACCACGAGTGTTTGTAAAGCCGTGCCAGGGGTCCTGCAATGACCTCAGCTAATTCCTTTAGTACTCTAGGGTGGAGATCATCCAGACCTGACTTGAATACGTCTAGTCCCTCCAGAAGCTCCCTAACTAGTTCCTCACTAACCCTTGGCCCAGGTGTACCTCCCCTAGGGCCTGAGGGGGGCCGAGCGGGGGAGTAGCTGTTCTGGTCTCTGCTTAGGAAGATGGAGGCAAAGAAATCATTAAATATGTTGGCTTTGTTGTTTGGTGTGATGACCAATTTCCATTTAGGAGTACATTTTATCCTTTAGAACCATAGCTTATACACAGCTGTCACTTAATGGAAAGTTCACAATATCAGCAGAAGTAGTGCCACGCCATCCAGAGCAGCTCTTCCTTGCATCTGCACTTCAAGAAGACTCCACAAGAACAGTTAAACATGGATTCTGCAAGTGTATCAGGCACATTGGCCATAGTGCATCTTGTCTGCAGCTTTCTGGCTCGAGCAGGATGCCCAGCCATTGGTGGAATTTATTCCACCAATCAGGATAGGTTTCCCCCCCGCCCTCCTGATTGGTGCATTTATAATCTAAGTGAAGAGCTCCTGGGAGAAGAGGTCCCGGCGAGGTTTTCACCGCCCCTCGCTCTGATTGGCCCTTTTGCGATTCAGGTTGGAGCCCCGGATGTCTATAAAAGAACAGCATGTTTGGTTGGGGGGTCAGACTGGTGAGAGATGAGAAGAGTGGAGCTGAGAAAAGCTGAGAGCTGTCCCAGCAGGTGATAGCCCTATGCTCCTAAAGACGCTGCTGGAGGAGCCACCACTGGAGCCTCAGCCTGGGGAGCAGGGAGAACCTGTTCAGGCCTCATATGGTGCACACCCTGGTGCATGAAACCTTGGCTCTGGGAGTGGCAAGAGACTGCTTGGGCCTCGTCAAGGGGCATCTGCCCTAAGGAGCTCTTGAAGCATCGCCAGTCCCTTTCCTCCCACAGGGACACTGGGCCTGGGCCCAGAAAAGGAGGGCTAAGCCCCACCCCTTGCCTCTACAGAAGGCAGGGCCATGGAGGTGCCCAGGGCTGGACCGCGGCCTATGAAGAAGGAACCCCCTGTGGCACATCGGAGTAGCAGCTGGGTCCACACGGTGGTGCAGAAAACAAACCTACTGCATTCCCACTTGGGACAACCATGAGTTCAGAGAATAGGGGCTTTGCAGGGGAGGGGCTGGAGAAAAGAGAGCCCTCACCCTCCTCCTTTCAGAAAACTGGGTGAGAGTGTGCCCTACAAAATGGAGAGCTGCACCTAATATTTTGTAAACTGCTTGTACTGTGTGAGTTATGTTACATTTTAGCTGTTAAATAATTTTAAGGTTGTTATTTTCTATTTGAGTCTATTTTTCTTGTTTAATTTTGTTGAGAATTATATTGCAAATCTGGTACTTACCTGCTGGAGGCCTGCACAGGATCACCCTGTGGGCCTAGTGGCTTACCTTATGGGTCTCGGGGTCCTGGGTGAAAGGACCCAGCATACCCTATGCAACCCCATTCCCAAATAGAGTTATAAGTATGTGTATGCATAAGAGTGTATAGTGGTTAATTTTCTCTAATATTATCTATTGCTTTGGGATATGTATATTTATATATGTATATAGTTATATATAATTCTTTATATGTTAAATAAATTCTGTATATAGTTAAGAACACTTTGTGTGCTGTGGCTCTATAGAGAATAGAGGGATCTGTACCTGAGTCACAGCATCCCTCTCACAGCACTGTTGCCTGCCCACCTATCCCATCCAATTGAGAATGGGGCATAGCTTTGGGTGTACCCAAGTTACAAAAGTGTGTGCTGACATAACTCAAAAGTGTGTGCTCCATGACTTTGATGGGGCTTGCAGGCCTGGGGCAGAGCGCCCCAGAAGTCAACCTGGGGTAGAGGCCGAAAACTTGTAGGATTCTCTCCCTTCTTTTATGCCAACAGGTTAGCTTTAGTTGGTGTTATTACTTCCTTGTTTCCTTTGCAGTGTGCATAGAAGTGCACATTGCAACAAAAGGTGGCATAAAGGTGGAAACAAAATACATTACCTCTGTTTGTCTTAGCCAATAGTACTTAATCACAAAAGATGCCAAAAATGATACCAAAAACGTACAGCTGTTTGCCACTTGCAAGAGAAACAAGCAACAACTGGTCTCCTTATCCCCCATTCAAGACGTAAAAAGCTTTACTACCCTTTTTAAAGGCACTCAGACTGGAATGTCACAGTGTTAAGCTTTCACCTACTTGAAATAAATGAAACAGAATTAAAAAGTGTGCCTGAACAACTATTTGCATGTACTAGAGAGAACATTGCTCTGGCACAGGGTCAGACTATGTGACCTACTCGAGAGATGTGTGAAGTCATTCCACAGAGAGGACTGTTTTCCATTTTTAAAGAGTGCTCATCTATATTTAGGACTATATGGTACTCTTAATCTGCCATTGGGACTCACACTAATGCCAGTGGGATTCTGGCATAAAGATCAAGGGTACAGTCTGGCCTTTTGCACAGTGGCAACTAACCTCTTGCTTATTAGAATTATTCCTTCTTAAATAGGATAACATTCCCAGTTTTATTGCCAGTGATACTTCTGCCCTTTGTTTCCCTGCCTTCCATATGCTTCTTTTTTCCTGCTCTTCCCCCTTCATCCTCATCCTGTTGTATGTCTGTTCTCCCTGCTCCCCCTGACATATTGTTGCTCAGTCCCAGTTTCTCTTATGGTTTTGCCACTGCTCCATTCCCCATTTCTTCTAATAATAATTTGTCACTCATCATTTGAAGTGATATCATTAGATGTTAGTGTTAACCCTCGATTATATTTATTAAAGTAGTGAAAATAACACCTTTCAAGACTATTATTTCAGGCTGTTTGTAGACTAATGGAGACTATACTCTATGTTTGGAGGCAGATATTTGACTTGTCAACCATGGGAAAAGGGACTCTTTTGGCTACTGCTATTCTAAAAAAGCTGTTTTGAAGTAGCTCCCCATGTGAGCCCTATTCTAGAAAAAAGCCACTTTCATGTACAAATGTTATAAGTTTTGGTAACATTTGTGTCACAGTAAATGTTCCAGTTAATTTCCCTATTTAGACAATGCCTTTGGGATCAGGCTAAGAGCCTGATCATTTTTAAATCTGAACTGGATTCTGGTCCAGTATCTGGAAGCATCATGTGGGCCATATAAATATATCATGTTGATTAGGCATATGACATCGCAGACTTACGTATGTCTTTCGCCATCTCCAGTTTCTTTCATCTATGCTGTTGGCTTTTACCCAACTTTAAATGCTGTATTATGATCCTTTGGCTTTCAGACCTTTGTTTTAACCATGAAATTAGACCATTTTTTTTGAGGTCAGAAATGATAACATAATCTCTTTGACAGGATTAGAGAGCCAGAGTAATGTCTTGTGCTTTCATCAGAATCTTAATGTAGACTTTTGGCAATATTATCACTGTAAAAACCACAATGCATTATTTTTAAACTTTTATATATCTAAGGCAGTATAGAACCATGAATAACAAGCAAAATAGTTTTATAAAGAATAAAACTTACCTGATTTCTTTCTTAGGCTAAATCACAAAATTAGCACAAGGAACAGAGCTGTTGCATTAATCCTGTATGAGAGAATTGTTATTAAGCAGCCTGCTGTCATAAAGGGTCATCAACAAATATCCACAGAAACAGTGAGTGTAATTCTCAGACATTATGAGACAGCTGCTAAGCAACTGATTTGTACTGGCTCCCGAGTGGTCACTTAAAGCCTATATTGCATTTGGTGTATATTCTAGTTGTATGTAATGATGTACATTCAGGTTCTAATGTACTGAGCTTTTTCACTCTCTGCCCCTTTTGGATAGAGCAGGCTATAAATCTAATAATAAATAAATAAATAAATAAAGCATGTTGTTTTATATAGACTCTCACAAGATCTTATTCTCAGACTTTTTTCAGATTGGTTTGGATAGGCTGTACTGAAAAAAAAAAGATTCATATTACTGATTCCAATATGTTTATAAAAACCTGGATATCTAGACAAGATAAGTAACTGCCCCAGCAATACACAGGTAAGTGTCATGACAGCTAGTGCATTAACCAGCATAGGAGGAACTGAATTAGTGACAATCAGAGCTAAAACAAAGAGTTACAGCTCTGCGGCAGAGCTATAACAACTCCAAAGGCATAACATAGAGTTGGTGGCCAGGTCATACCTTGCGAGACAGCAGGGAGTTGGTGCATGTGTTCAGGAGCAGGGGACACAGGTTCTGAGATGAGGGATGGGGGGGGGCACACAGCACTGGATTTAGGCTTAAGCTGCTTAAGATACAGTTTAGGGCCTCACAATATGAGGGGCCTCTAAAAAATATCAAGTTTTATAATAATCAGTTCGTAAATAAAGGCAATATGGGAAAATGACTCTAAATATGGACATTTCTGTTCTAATATGACAAAAATATACATACATTGGATTATTTTTATTGTACTGGGCCTCTTAAGGTGGACATAGATTAGAACCTCATCATGTCATAGTCTGGCACTGTGGCCATGGGCTCAGGAGGCTGCAGATTTGGAGTGGGGGTGAGGCACACAACAGCAGCCTTCTCCTGCTGGGTCTTCCACACCATCCTGGCTTAGCCATTACTGCCACCATGTGTATTCTGCCCACACTGACTGCTGCTCTTAAAGCAGCAACAGCTGGGATCTGTTTTGGAGTTCCTTGCACAGCAATGCTGCTAGGGTATGGACTGCATGAGGATCGGGGTGACTCTGGTACCCCTCCTAACTTAACACCCAGGGAGTGTGTCCTTTCTAGGCCACCCCTAGTTACACCACTGAACAACTTGTGTCTGTTGTGGACTGGATACAGAAAAAAATTTGTACCATGCATTCACCAGTGGGTTATACTAAGCTTAGAGCACAGAGAACAGACAACTTAAGTATTTGGATTGTGCCTTAACTCTAAGGTAATCTTTCTTTTGCATCGGAAATCATCAGGTAGGCAGAAAGTGATAAAGCCTGGAAAATCTTGAGGAAAACAAGCCCAAACAGATATGAAAATCAGTAATGCTGAAAGAGACCATTGCCAAGAAATAACGTGTAAGCCTTTGTGGGTGGTGATACAACCACCATCCACAAAAAAAAAGAGCGAGTACCATTTCAAGCTTTAAATATAGGGTAAGCATATCAAACAGCTAGAAGAAAGCAGCCATTAAAGCTGATTAATATAATGTTTTGACATTTCATAAAAAAGAACATTATCATGCAAATGTTGCCTATTTTCTGGGCAGAAAAAGGAAAGAAAGAAACAAATGTTGTACAGCTATCTGAAAGGGTTAAAAACCTAGGCTAAGGTGGATTTGGACAAGATACATAACTAAAAGCAATCAACTGAAATTAGGAAATGCTGAATGAGAGAGGCAAGGCAGAGGGTTTAGTAGTATCTTTTACTGGATAAACTGCACAGTGGTCTTCCACGGAAAGCAGTAAAAACCTCATTAGAAGTATAATTTTTAAAAAAAGTATGTACCATTCGGGGACAACTTCCTGCTGCAACTGCTGGAGGAGCCAACTAGGGACTGTGCTCTTCTTGACCTTCTGCTCACAAACAGGGAAGAATTGGTGGGGAATGTAGTAGTGGATGGCAACTTGGGCAGCATAGTTTCATAGTTCCATAGTTTGTAGGGTCAGAAGGGACCCGAGCAGATCATCTAGTCCGACCCCCTGCCATGGCAGGAAAGATTACTGGGGTCAAACGACCCCAGCAAGATGTTCATTTAACCTCCTCTTAAACACCCCCAGGGTAGGAGCCTGCACCACTTCTCTTGGAAGTTGGTTCCAGATCCTAGCTGCCCTGACCGTGAAGTAGCGCCTCCTGATATCTAGTTTGAATCTACCCTCTGCCAGCTTGTGACTGTTATTTCTTGTTACTCCTGGTGGTGCTTGGGGGAACAGGGATTCCCCCAATGCCTGCTGGTCCCCTCTGACTAATTTGTAACAGGCCACTAGTCCCCCCTCAGCCTTCTCTTGTGGAGGCTGAACAGGTTCAGGTCCCGTAGCCTCTCCTCATAGGGCCTGCCCTGCTGCCACCGATCATGCGAGTGGCCCTCCTCTGGACCCTCTCCATGTTGTCCACATCCCTCTTGAAGTGCGGTGCCCAGAACTGGATGCAGTACTCCAGCTGTGGCCTGACCAGTGTCGCATAGAGGGGGGTATCACCTCCTTGGCCCTGCGTGTGATGCATCTGTGGATGCATGACAAGGTACGGTTGGTCTTTCTAACTGCATCTCCACACTGCCAGCCCATGTTCATCTTTGCATCAATGATGACTCCAAGATCCTTTTCTGCCTCTGTACTGACGAGAAGGGAGTTCCCCAGCCTGTAGGTATGGTGCTGGATGTTCCTCCCCAGGCGCATTACCTTGCACTTGTCAGTGTTAAATCCCATCCTATTCTCATCCACCCACCCCTGTAACCTGTCTAGGTCTGATTGCAGCCTATTTCTCCCTCCTAGCATGCCCGCATCCCCCCACATCTTAGTGTCATTAGCAAATTTGAACAGGGTGCTTTTTACCCCCTTGTCCAAGTCGCTGGTGAAGATGCTGAACAGTGTGGGTGCAAGGACCAAGCCCTGTGGGACCCCACTGCCCACGTCCCTCCAAGTCGAAAATGACCCATCCACCACCACTCTCTGGGTGCGGCCCTGCAGCCAGTTGGCGACCCATTTGACTGTGTAGGTGTCAACACCACAGTCCCCCAGTTTCTTAATGAGAACGGGGTGAGAGACAGTGTCGAAGGCCTTCCGAAAGTCCAGGAAGACTATGTCCACTGCTACCCCTGCATCTAAGGCCACCAGGTTGGTCTGACAGAACCTGCCTCTAATGAACCCGTGTTTGTTGCCCCTAAGCATAATCTCCCCTGCTGGGCCCTCGTTGACATGTGCCAGAATAATTATCTCAAAAATCTTGCCTAGGATTGAGGTAAATCTAACTGGCCTATAGTTTCCCGGGTCCTCCTTCCTCCCTTTTTTGAAGATGGGAACTACATTTGCACCACACCAGAGCACCACGAGTGCTCATACAGCCATGCCAGGGGTCCCGCAATGACCTCAGCCAGTTGTCTCAGTACTCGAGGGTGGAGATTGTCTGGATCAGCTGACTTGAATACATCCAGTCCCTCCAGAAGTTCTCTAACTAGTTCCTCACTTAAGTTGTCTGTTCTCTGTGCTCACTAACCCTTGGCCTAGGTGCGCCTCCCCTGGGGCCTGAGGGGGCCCATAGTGTGGTGGGGTGGCTGTTCCGGTCCTGCTCAGGAAAATGGAGGCAAAGAAATCGTTAAATATGTTAGCTTTGTCGTCTGGTGTGACGACCAAGTTTCCTAGCGTGTCCTGCAGGGGCCCCATGTTACCCGGAACCTTCTTTTTGCCCTGTATGTATTTAAAAAAGGACTTCTTCTTGTCCTTGATCCGGGTAGCTAGTTCCAGTTCCATCTCTGCCTTGGCCTTCCTGACTGCCCCCCTGCATCCCCAACACAGTATTATCCTCCCTGGTGATGGCTCTTCCCTTCAATCCGGTGTACGCCTCCCTTTTAGCTAGGAGACACTCCTGGATGCTTTTGGTGAGCCATGGGGGCTTTTGCGCCCTCCTGCCCCCTTTGATCTGTGTTGGGATTACCTCCCTTTGGGCTTGGAGGATCGTCTCCTTAAGGAGCGACCACTCTTCTTGGACACCTGGCTCCCCTCCCCTGTGGGACCTCAGTGCTTCCCCGACTATTCTTCTTAGCTCATTGAAGTCTGCCCTCCTGAAATCTAGGGCTGCTGCCTTGCTGTAGGCTTTGCCAGCTTGCACTGGATGGTGAATTCCAGCAGGCCATGATCGCTGTCGCCCAGGTGGTTGAGCACCTGCAGCCCCCTCACCAGGTTGTTGCCGGTAGCCAGCACCAGGTCCAACAAGGCGTCTCTCTGGTGGGGCTGCGCACCTCCTGGGTTAGATGGAGGTTCTGCATTCTGGCTAGGAACCTACATGAGTGGTCAGACCTGGCTGACTGCTCTTCCCAGCAGATGTCTGGAAAGTTCAGGTCACCCATGATGACCGCGTCCTTTGACCTAACTACCTCTGTGAGCTGACTTAAGAATTCCTGTCTTCCCCTTGGTTGTGTGGTCTGTAGTAGATCCCCACCATTAAATCTCTTTCCCCTCGACTGCCTTGTGTTCTAACCCAGAGCACTTCAGAGTGCCCCTCCTCTGATTCTTTGCTAATTGACGAGGATGTGTATTCCTCCTTAATGTAGAGTGCCACGCCCCCACCTTTCCTCCCGGTCCTCTCCCTCCCGTACAGCCTATTATATTCACCACCCAATCATGAGTTGGGACCCACCACGTTTCAGTGAGCCCCACTATGTCCAGGTTGGTGTCAGCTAGCAGGAGGGTAAGTTCCTCTTGCTTGTTTCCCATACTACGAGCATGTCCCATGCTAGTGACCATGAGATGATTGAATTCAGGATCCTGAGGAAAGGAAGGATGGAGAGCACCAGAGTAAGGACTCTGGACTTCAGAAAAGCAGACCAACTCACTCAAGGAACTCATAGGCAGGATCTCCTGGGAAGCCAGTCTGAGGGAGAGAGGAGAGCTGGCTGTACTTGAAAGAAGCCTTACTGAGAGTGCAGGAACAAACCATCCTGATGTGCAGGAAGACTAGCAAGTACGGCAGAAGACCAGCAAGTACGGCAGAAGACCAGTTTGGCTTAGCAGGGAACTCCTCAGAAAGCTAAATCACAAAAAGGAAGCTTATAAGAAGTGTAAACTTGGCCAAACAACTAGGAAGGAGTATAAAAGTATTGCTTGGGCATACAGGGATGAAGTCAGGAAGGCCAAATCACCATTGGAGTTGCAGCTAGCAAGGGACATGAAGGGTAACACGAAGGGTTTCTACAAATATGTCAGTAACAAGACGAAATTCAAGAAAAATGTGGATCCCTTACTGAAAGGGGGAGGCACCCTAGTGACAGAGGATGCAGAAAAGGCTCAAGTATTTAATACCTTTTCACATCAGTCTTCACAAGCAGGGTCAGGTCCTAGACTACTGCACCTGGCTGCACAGTCTGGGGAGAATCTGAGCAGCCAGCAGTGGAGAAAGAACAGGTTATGAACTATTTACAAAATCTGGACAAGTACAAATCCATGGGGCCAGATGGGATGCACCTGAGGGTACCAAGGGAATTGCTGATGAGATTGCAGAACCACTGGCCATTATCTTTGAAAACTCATGGTGATCAGGAGAGGTCCCAGATGACTGGAAAAGGGCAAACATAGCACCCATATTTAAGATAGGGAAAAAGGAGGATCCAGGGACCGACAGACCAGTCAGCCTCATCTCAGTCCCTGGAAAAATCATGGAGCAGATCCTCAAGCAGTCTATTTCTAAGTACTTGGAGGAGAAGAAGGTGATTAGGAATAGTCAGCATGGATTTAACAGGGGCATCGTCCCTGACCAACCTGATTGGTTTCTATGATGAGATGACTGGCTCTGTGGATGTGAAGAAACCAGAGCCTGTAGTATACCTTGATTTTAACAAGGCTTTTGATATTGTCCCCCACAACATTCTTGCAGGTAAGCTAAGGAAATATGGGCTGGATGAGTAGACTTTAAGGTGAATAGAAAACTGCCTGAAGCATCGGGCTCAGAGGATAGTAATTAAAGGCTTGATGTCTTGTTTGTGTCCAGTATCGAGTGGACTACCTCAGGGGTCAGTTCTGGGACTGGTTTTGTTTGATATATTCATCAATGACCTGGAAGATGGCATAGAGTGCACTCTCAGCAAGTTTGCAGATGACACAAAGCTCGGGGGAGTAGTAGACATGCTAGAGGGTAGGGCTAGGATTCAGGGTGACCTGGTCAAATTGCAGGATTGGGCCAAAATGAACTTATAAGATTCTTGGGTCAGCTCACAGAGATGGTGAAGGCTAAGGATGTGGTAGTCATGGGGGACCTGAATTTCCCGGACATTCCTGGGAAGAGCAGTCAGCCAGGTCTGAACGCTCATGTAGGTTCTTGGCCAGAGTGCAGGACCTCCATCTAACCCAGGAGGTGCACAGCCCCACCAGGGGAGACACCTTGTTGGACCTAGTGCTGGCCACGGGTGATGACCTGGTGAGGGGGCTGCGGGTGCTCGACCACCTGGGCGACAGCGATCACCGCCTGCTGTAATTCACCCTCCAGTGCAAAGTGGCAAAGGCATGCAGTAAGGCAGCGACCTTAGATTTTAGAAGGGCAGACTTCAATGAGCTAAGGAGGATAGTTGGAGAAGCACTGAGGTCCCGCAGGGGAGGGGAGCCAGGTGTCCAAGGAGAGTGGTCGCTCCTTAAGGAGACGATCCTCCAAGCCCAAAGGAAGGTAATCCCAACGAGGATCAAAGGGAGCAGGAGAGCACACAAGCCTCCGTGGCTCACCAAAGCATCAGAGAATGTCTCCTTGCTAAAAAGGAGGCTTACACCCAATGGAAAGAAGGGGTCATCACCAGGGAGGACTATTCTGTAGTTGCTCGGGGATGTAGGGGGGCAGTTAGGAAGGCCAAGGCAGAGATGGAACTGGGACTAGCTTCCCAGATTAAGGACAATAAGAAGTCCTTTTTTAAATATGTAGGGGGTAAAAAGAAGGTCCCGGGCAATGTGGGGCCCTTGCAGGACGCCATGGGAAACTTGGTGTCACACCAGATGGCAAAGCTAACATGTTTAATGATTTCTTTGCCTCCATCTTCCTAAGTAGGGACCAGAACAGGCACCTCCCTGCTGGGCCCCCCTCGGGCCCCGGGGGAGGCACACCTGGGCCACGGGTTAACGAGGATTTAGTTAGGGAGCTTCTGGAGGGGTTGGACGTATTCAGGTCAGCTGGCCCGGATGATCTCCACCCTAGGGTTCTAAAGGAACTGGCCGAGGTCATTGCAAGTCCCCTGGCACAACTTTATGAGCACTCGTGGTGCTCTGGTGAGGTACCGGAGGACTGGAAGAGGGCCAACGTGGTCCCCATCTTCAAAAAAGGCAGGAAGGAGGACCCGGGAAACTATAGGCCAGTTAGTCTCACCTCGATCGAGCTGTTTGAGAAAATTATGCTGGCACACATCCAGGAGGGGCCAACTGGGGACTGCATGCTTAGGGGCAACCAATATGGGTTCATCGGTGGCAGGTCCTGTCAGACCAACCTGGTGGCCTTTTACGATCAGATCATTAGATGCAGGGGTAGCAGTGGATATAGTCTTCCTGGACTTCCGGAAGGCTTTCGACACTGTTTCTCACCCCGTTCTCATTAAGAAACTGGGGGGCTGTGATGTAGACACCCACACAGTCAAATGGGTCGCCAACTGGCTGGAGGGCCGCACCCAGAGGGTGGTAGTGGATGGGTCCTTCTCAACCTGGAAGGGCGTGGGCAGTGGGGTCCCGCAGAGCTCGGTCCTCGGGCCTGCACTGTTCAACATCTTCATCAGTGATTTGGACGAGGGGGTAAAAAGCACCCTGTTCAAATTTGCTGATGACACTAAGATGTGGGGGGACGTGGGCACGTTGGAAGGATGCAGCACGCTACAATCAGACCTAGACAGGTTACAAGGATGGGCAGATGAGAATAGGATGGGTTTCAACACAGACAAGTGCAAGGTGATGCACCTCGGGAGGAACAACCGGCACCATACCTACAGGTTCGGGAACTCCCCTCTTGTCAGCACAGAGGCGGAAAAGGATCTGGGGGTCATCATTGACTCCAAGATGAACATGGACCGGCAGTGTGGAGAGGCAGTAAGGAAGGCCAACCGCACCTTTGCATGCATCCACAGATGCATCTCGAGCAGGTCCAAGGAGGTGATCCTCCCCCTCTATGCAGCACTGGTCAGGCCGCAGCTGGAATACTGCATCCAGTTCTGGACGCCACACTTCAAGAGGGATGTTGACAGCATGGAGAGGGTCCAGAGGAGGGCCACTTGTATGATCAGGGGACAACAGGGCAGGCCCTATGAGGAGAGGCTTCGGGACCTGAACTTGTTCAGCCTCCAAAAGTGAAGGCTGAGGGGGGATCTTGTGGCCTGTTATAAACTAGTCAGGGGGGACCAGCAGGCATTGGGGGAGTCACTGTTCCCCTGAGCACCGCCAGGAGTGACCAGGAATAACGGTCACAAGCTGGCAGAGGGTAGATTCAGGCTAGATATCAGGAGGCGCTACTTCACGGTCAGGGCAGCTAGAATCCGGAACCAGCTTCCAAGAGAAGTGGTACAGAAGCCTACCCTGGGGGTCTTTAATAGGAGGCTAGATGAACATCTTGCTGGGGTTGTTTGACCCCAGTACTCTTTCCTGCCATGGCAGGGGGTCGGACTAGATGATCTGCTCAGGTCCCTTCTGACCCTACAAACTATGAAACTATGAAATACAGTATTTTCAGATTTAAGCACTAGGTGGCTCTGGAGTTAGAACTAACTGCAGCATTTCTCAGCATGGTACTTTTAAAAGTATGTCCTGGCAGTTAAGAGGCAAACACACACCCTTTTCACTTATTGTAAATATTATTTGACATTATTAGTTACTGTATAATTGCATAATTATATAGCAACAGATTATATAATATAATGGTACTCAGAGTGGCTGCAAAATACATAATAGATATAAAAAAGAGATGAATTAATAGCAGCTTCTAATCAAATTGTTGTTGGCTTCTATATGCTAATCACTCACAGAAACACAAAAGCATTTTGTCCCAATACCTTGTTGCCACCTTACAGGACATCATTGATTCTGCTCATTGAATGCAGAATTGATGCTTGGTGATCAAGGTGCAATCAGAAAGAGGGGATGGACAAGCCCTGCTCCCTGACTCTGGCAGATAAATGCTCGGCTAACCCTGAGAGGCAGAGTGCAAAAATGGCTGTTCCCCCTTGGACAATTCTGTGCGGAGCTGGTGCAATTTATAGTGGACTGCTGGATAGCAATGATAGCAAGATCAGGATATAGACATGTCCTTTTCCTCTAATCCTACCTTTCTACCAGACACAGGAAAGCAGGTTGACCTAAGAGAAGCTTTGTATTACCTCAGGATTTCCTTCTACTTAGCATTTGTCCCACAGCTGGCTAAGCTGGCTGAGTGATATAAAAGAAGCCCAATGCTGGCTTGTGTTGGGCATTCTCAGGTACGGAATACTAGCACTGGAAGATTCCTGGTAGCTTATCATAGTAACAAATGCTACATTTTGTACAAGCAGATTCAGTAAAGTATAAGTCATTAAAGCATATTTGGAAATAGCAAGGAGATAGAATATTTGCCAAATTTTGCTGTTGCTTTGATATGGAGACACACACCACTTAATCAACCTATGCATCAGGACCTGAATGTGAATCTTGTCCAAGTAATTTTTGGCTGGGATATAATCTGTAACATGATTTAATTTTCCAAAATTAAAATTCATTAATATCTATATATCTATACCTATATTTATATAATATATTATATATACCTATATATAGACATACATAAATATTATATATATCTATGTCTCAAAACAGTTCTGGTTCTGAAGGGAGACAAAGTTCTTCGGAAATTTCAGCATGAAAGGAATATCATCCACATAATGCTCTCCTCTTCTCCTTATTTATTTGCCACAAACACCTCCATACACTTTAAATCCCTCAGCAATTTCTGTTTTGCAAGTAAGATACTCACAAATCTTATTGTTAAGGTATGTCAGATATGTCAAAGCATTATTTAATACAGAATCCTAGAACTGACTTGAAGGCAAGCCAGAAAGAACACCAACTGCCACAGAAAACTATATTATAGATAAGTCTCCAAATAGTTTATTCATTACAATATAGATCTCCTCTCCTCTGGGAGGAGTTACAAATCCATATAATGATCTCAAGAATTTAATTATTTGTATTTGGATCCCTGATACATTCGATGTAGCCAGAGGAGTAGGAGGTATCACATGTTTCTGGGTAACTCCCCAATGCCAAAATATTTTAATATTTGGCGTCCACATGCTTATCTTACTTTGGCCCATCATAGAACCAATACATTGTGGATTTACTGTGCTAATTAAGTTGATGGCATGTCCTAGCTCAATTGTCTTCTAACTATGCAATGGTCTGTTGTACAAATGATAACTTCTAGTATACTGGTATTATGTTTCAAGGGGCTTGAGGACAAAACTGACTGCAAAATAAATTTATATTTCATTAGGATTAATGTTAAATTAAAAAGGAAGGCATAAGAAGACAAACTACAGACAAAAAGAAGACAGGAGAGCAACTCTGAAGTAAGAAACAATTAACCAGTCCCACAGCAACACATATTCTCTTCCTGTAAAGTGATTAAATATTAGGGATCCATCCCCCAAGTGAATAAAGTAAGACAAATCAGTGCATTACAGTGCAAGTGTGCCAGTCCTAGATAACTCCCCAGTGCCCCCAGATCCTAAGGCTAGGGAGAGAAATTACACAAACTGGTATAAAGTGATTGAAAGCAGTTTGAACCTGTAACAGAACAGAAGTTCAGTGTACATAGACTAGTTTCAAAATAGCCAAACCCAGTGTAAAATAGACCTGGATAGACGTAGTATCTGATTTAACTGATTTAGGTTAAACCAGTCTATCCAACTTCTGTCCCAGATTCCCACCTGACTCAAGTTACCTCACAGTCCCTTGGCTTCCCAGTCCCCCTTCAACCCCTGCCCACCCCCACAGGGCATTCACTGGAACACAGCTAACACTCTGCTGCTTCAGCCCAGAGCCTAGCTGGCTCCGCTCCTGGGCTGCCACAGAGCTGAGGCAGCAAAGCCTCTGTGTCTGCTCTCCAGCCTGCATTGTGCCCGTACCTGTCAGCAGTGGAGCAATGGGGAGGGGGGGCAGGAGGGAATGGAGCCCTGCCACACCAGCTGCCGAGCCCTGGAGGGGGGCCCCCATCCTCTCCCTCATGCGGCTGGGGTGTTTGGCTCTGATGCTGCTGCAGGTGGGAGGGAGGAAGGATTCTCCAGGACTGGGTGTCTGCCTGTGCAGCTAGGTGTGGGGGTACAGGGAACGTCAGAAAACTTCCCCTGGCCTGGCCCAGGGTTCCCCAGCCTGGGGCTTCCCTGCCATGGGGAGCTGATGAGAAGCCCCCTGCCTCTCTTCAATGCATCTGGGCAGCTTGGCTGCAATACCACGGGGTGGTGGGGGAGCATTCCCCTTGGCTCCCCAAGGAAGGGCAGCCCCAGGCTGGGGGACCCCAGGCCAAGGGAAGCCCCTGCACACCTCCATGTCTGGTTGCGCAGGGAGGCATTCAGCTGGGAGACCCCGGGCCAGGGGAGGCCCCCCCCACCCCCAAGGTGTGTGGATCCCCTATACCTCCATGTCTGGCTGCACAGGGAGGAATCTGGCCAGGGGACCGCTGGCCAGGCCAGGGTAAGCCCCTTAAGTGCAGAGCTCCCCTCCTGTGCCCCTGCGCCTGGCTGCCCCCACCAGGAATCCTCCACTCACTGGTCAGGAATCTCATCAACAAGCCAGGAAATAAACATGATTCTCTGGTTTGCTCAAACTCTTGGCATACAGCGCAGAGAGATCTAACAAGTGAGAGTGGCAGCTGGACCTTTCCTGGAACAGGGAGTCTGATAGGTCCTTTCTTTCTGCTCTCTACTTTTTTTCCTTCCCTAGATCTGGGGAGGTTGGCTGCCTTCTCTCACTGCTGGTCCCAGCTAGATGCTGCCAGCTGTTTGGGTAAAAGAAGCCTTAGTGAATGAGGTGCTTTTAGAGGCTTGGGTTCTAGAGGCCTTGAGATGATCAGCTTTCACTGTGTTGGCTAAGGAAGAAAACAGTTCTTTCTTGTCCCACAGAAATTGGGCCAAATAGCTTTTGAATCAAATCCGCTACCGAAGCTTCACACAGCCCTACTAGGCAAGCCAATTCCGTTTTATTTTCCCCAGCTGTTGCTTCAGTGAAAGCTGATCCTCTCAAGGCCCCTCCACTTCTCCCCAAGGCAAAGTTGCTGGTTATGCACACAATGCCTTCCCTTCCCTCATTGTACATCTGGTTTCGCATGGTGGTACAGGGATCCTGGTAACATGGATGAGAGGGGAGAATGGTTCATGGATGAGAGGGAAGAATATGAGTCAGAAGCAGGGAGGAACTGACCCATATTGCACAGGAGAAGGGGGAGGGGAGAAGAATGGGTGACTGGTGCCTCTGGAGTTGGGGGGCACTTGCCCCTCCTGACTGGGTGTCCCCCCATGGCCAATCCCACAGGCCTGGGCGGAGGGGTCCCCCTGTGGCTGATCCTGTAGACTGGGGTGGGGGAAGTTCACCCATGGCCAATCCTGCTGACCTGCAACTTGCAGTGGCACTTCCAGGCACACTGCTGGCACTTCTTGGTCAGTGGGATCAGCTGTGGGGGGGACCGCTTCTCCTGGCACAATTGTGCAGATTTTGTGGAAATTGCGAAATCAGGTTCTCTCTACAAAATCCTCAGGGGGGGAAAAAGTACTAAAAATAAAATGGTGACTCCCCAGTGGGAGCCAGCAGTCCTCCTGGCTGCACAGCCTGCTTGGGGGAAAGATAGAGGGAGGCTGCCAGCATGAAGGTGAGCAGGCAAGACAACTACCACCCCTGCCTCTTGCTGCTGATTGGCTGAAAGGGCTTCTTGTTGTGTGGTGCCACTCCTCCAGCAATCAGCAGCAAGAAGTAGGGCCTGGGCACATGACAGACAGCTCAGCCAATCAGCAGTAGATAGTAGGGCTACTGGGGTCCCTCAGCATAGGGGACCCCTGTCATGATAAGCCCTCAAAAACGGCAGCTGGCCCTATGATCCGCCCATGAAATTGGCTGGCTGCCTCCTTGAGTTGGCTAGATTCCTAGCTATAGGTTTTTTTTTAAAACAACGAAAATGGTTCAGGGGCTGGGGCACATGACTTGTGAGGAGATGCTGAGGGAGCTGGGCTTAAGAGTCTGCAGAAGAGAAGACTAAAAGGAGATTTGATAGCAGGCTTCAACTAGCTGAAGGGAGGTTACAAAAAGGATAGAGCTAGTGGCTTCAAGTTGCAGTGGTGTCAGATGACAGAACAAGGGGCAATGGTCTCAAGTTGCAGCAAGAGAAGTCTATGTTGGATATTAGGAAAACTCTCTCACTAGGGGGGTGGTGAAGCACCAGAACAGGATACCCACAAAGGTGGTGGAATTTACATCCTTAGAGGTTTTTAAAACCCAGCTCAACAAAGCCCTGGTTGGGATGATCTAGTTGGGGATGGTCCTTTGAGCAGGGGTTGGACCAGATGACCTCCTGAAGTCCTTTCCAACCCTAACTTTCTATGATTCTATAGGGCCTCACCCTGTCCCTGCTCCATTCTTAGGGTTAGCAATAGGATTTGGAGGTTTCCAGTTAAATTATGTAGTCTTTGGAAACTTTCAACACAAATGATGCTCCAACACTTATATCACTCTTGTCTTTTTCTCTCCCATTTGGACTCATCTTCACTCATTACTTAGTGATCTGGGAGCAAAGGAGAAAGGTAAATTTCCGGACTGCTGCTAACTCCACTCAGGAGAAGAGGGTGACACAAGCCATCCTTGCTTCCTGCAGTCCCTACAAGCTAGCTCTTGAAAACAAAGGGATGGCAAATTGGAGCACAGGTACTTGTGCAAGGCTCCACAGAGAGCCTCTGGCTGTTGGTATTTTTTTTCCTGTCCCCTGTGGATGGAAGCTGCCTTGGTAGCTGACACAAGAATTACATGTGGCACTGCTACAGGCACACAGATGGTCAGAAGAGGGCCCTAACACTGCTGGAGGCTTTTGGGTTCACAGAGACTAAGCAGGAGCCCTATACAAGACCCAAAGGGAGGACCACAGGTGTAGGTTTCATGCATCTCTAAGGCTGAATGTTTATATTGTTCTTTCAAAAGGAATCAATAATAAGAATTCCATGTTTTCTTGGTTTTTTTTAATATATCAGCAATTGCACAGCCAACAATTACAAGTAACTTAAATAATAATCCCTGCTTCTAGACACGTGCTAATATTAATGATATCATCAATTGCTGCAATGACAGACATGGGATTTGGAGAGGGTGGAAGGACCATGCACATATGAAAAAAAGAAAAGAAAAAAGAGGATTTTGCATTGAAATGCTATCAGCTGCAGATGTATAGGTTTCATCTGTATGAGTTTATTATATAATAATACATCACTAGTATTTCAAACACCCTATTGAGAGGAAGTAAGTGTGACGGGCTGGCTGGCAGTGACCTGGCCCAGGGGTTTTGAAGGGGTAAAAGATGATTGGAGGACTTGGGATTCCCTTTCTGCACCAATCAGGCCCCAGAGACTCACCCCGTGTCTCCTGATTGGCCCCTTGGGTCACCTGGAGGGAGATAAAAGGGGCAGCATGGGCTGACTCAGGGGAGAACAGTGAGGGACAATGAGGAAGGAGCTTTACAGAGCTGGCAAGAGCTGAGACAGCAGGGCAGGAGCAGTGCCCCAGAAGAGCCTGAAGGAGCAGGACCTGCAGGTAGTAGTGGGACCCTCAGTAGTGTAGTATGCAGCTGGCAGGAGAGGCTCCCCACTGGGCTCCAGGATCCCCTGGGAGAAGCTGCAGCCAGCAGGAGAGGCTCCCCTGCTCCAGCTAGGATCTGAGCAGTGACCTAAGGGGTTCCCAGCTCTGCTTCCAACTCTTCCAATCAGAGGCCTGGCAGCTCAACTGGTGCAGTACCACTAGTGGTGTCTGTGTGGCAGTGTTCCTGCCTACCCTATAGGAGACCTGGGTTCAAGTCCCAGCAGAGATGACTTGGGGTGAGTGAGATAACAAGAAGCAAATCTTATTGTTTGTGTTTTATATTTTGTAAACCCTGTCTTTTTGTCAGTGATTGTAAGTGTCTAACCTTTGTTGAATCCTGCCTCCTTGGGGCACTGTAGTGTCCACTATACCCTCTGATTTATGCCTGTTATGTTCCCAGTATTAAAAGGTGTATGGTTAAGTCCCCATTGGTAGTCTGGCTCTGCTCTGTAGGGGGAGGAGAGTCCCTACACCTCCCACAGTGCTTGTGCACCTGCTTTGATCCCTTCAATTGGAGGGGGGGTACCTCTTGGAGTACTACCCAGGTTATATAAGGTTCTATGAAATTTTGAAAGTGAGAAATACTGCAATATCAAACAGCTCTTCAAGTTGGACTTGAATCACAGATGAAAAATCTCTAATAAAGTGAATATTTTTTTTTTTTAAATTTTTTAATTCATGGAGAGTAATGATGGGGAATAAAGAAAACACCAATTGGAATCAACTGTTATGTAATCTAAAATCTGTAAGGCATAGAGCCGCTTTCATTTCTTGCATAACAGCTGCTTGCATAACATCAGCAAGGTCACAACAGATAAGGGGACACAAACCAACAACTATTCTTAGTATAGACAGTAGATGGTGCAACAGAACTTTGAAATCATGACATTAGGATCCTGTGGACAAAAATTCAACATCTAGCAAAATGAAAGCTGTCCCCATCTTGCAGAAGTGTAATACAGGCACATATTTTGTAGCATAAGACTCCTGGCAAAACATAACCACAACAAATAAAACAGCTTTTCCTTTATTTTCAGTATTTGCAGGATGGGACACAATATGGAGGACTATGAAAACCTGTTTTAGCTCCAAAATATTTCAGGGAAGTTTTGTAGAAATAAGGCAGAACCTTGTTTCATTTTACTGTGCATGAGTACAAGCATGGTATTTTCTCATTCCAATCAATCTAGAGACAAAAATTTAAACAACAAAAGCAAAGTATTTTCCCCCTCCCCCCAGGTGCAAACTCATAACTTATCTATCTACTGGATACAAAAAATCATGGACTAAATATAGACCTTCCATTTATGACACACAATATAACCTGTCTAACATCTGATTTTCCAAGTAATTTCTCCACTTTTTACCAGCTATATTAATTCCCTTCCCCACACCCCTCCATCTGTCTCTCATCTGCTGACTACTTCAATTTACATTTTAACTGACTGGTTTTCTTGCATATGTACTGGCCTCTGGCTGCTTTACCACTCCATACAGTAAGAGCACAGACCAACTGCAAATGCTTCCTCTGCCTGACAAAGGGTATTTGTACCTGAAAGCTTGCTAAGAAGAATTTTTCCACCTATTTGAGTTGGTTTAATAAAAGATATTGGATTTAACCAAAGAACCTTGTCAACTCAAAGCTTACAAATTTGAAACAAGAACATCCAGGCTTGGCTCCTCTAGACCACTGTACCTGCTCAGTACTCCTTAGGTAGGGCAGAATGTCCATATACAGGTGGTTCAGCCCTCTAACCCAGTGGTTCTTAATTTTTTTTGGACCAGGGCCCATTTGTAAATGTCAATGGCCAATCCTGACCCAGTGCCCCTCGCTCCTGGTCTGCTGCCCCCTGCCCCAGCCTCTAGTGTGTGGGGCTGTAGGTGGGGTGTGTGGCGCATAGGGAGGGGGCACCAGGCAGCCCCTCGCAGTCTGGAACTCTGTCAGCCTGAAAGGAAAAAGCCACAATTTTCCATGTTTTTCTCCTTTAAAGGATAATCTATTTTTAAAGTTTGTTCACAACCCTTTCATATCGTCTTGCAACCCACAGGTTGAGAAACACTGCTCTAAACTTCCTGCCTGAGCCACTCATACTTTGGCATAGGGGAAAGGGCAAATAGGTTGTGGACTTTTGGGGGGCAAGGTAGATTAGAGCACTGCTGCACCCTAGTCCTCAGTGTCATAAGGATACTGAAGAAACTTGTGCCAGTGGCATAAATATTAGCTACTACTTAGCATTTTTAACTCATGCTAGGACTAGATGGAGTTGGTGTGACAAGTTGTATGCAGCTCCATGATGGTTTCCACCCTCTCTATGCCCACTCTCTGCTTAGATGCAGTAAACAATCTGTTTCTTTAAGTTTGAAGAGAACTTTACGGAAATGTTTATGAAAAACAGGACTGATTTTTTTCACCATTAACCAGTCAGGAAAGTACAAAACATCATATCAGACACAGATATTGCTTTCTTCCTTCAACCAAGACTCCTGGGTACAGACATTACACACAAACTGGTATAAGGGACCAAAAATCAGACTATACTCATAACTGAGCAGAAGTTTGGGCACATAGATTAGAAAATGGTAGAACCCAGTCCAAGACCTGTATTGATGAGGTATCAGACTTAATCAGTTTAGGTTAGATCAATCTATCAAACTTCTGTACCAGATCCCCTATTGGTTCATGTTAGACTACTGTCCTCTGGCATCCCAGGTACCTTTTCAGCCGACCCCACTAGCCCCCCTTGCAGGGAGATGCACTAGCAATTGCTTGATGCTTGGCTGCTCCAGGCTTTCACAGACTTCATCCAGCAGAGATGCAGGCAGGTGGAGTGGAGGAAGGGAGCCTTGTGCCAGGCAGTGGGGACAGGGGCACTGTATAGAAGGAAGGATTGGGTCCCTTAGAGCTCGGCAACAGTGGCAGCCTCCAGGAGATGTATGGGAGGCTTGCACCAAGCAGTGTGGCTAGGGCACTCCCTAGAAGGAAGGATTAGGTCCCTGCCAATGATGATGAGTTCCAAGAAGCCCAATTCTTCCTTTTGGGGAGTTTCCCTACCCACACTGCCCCATGCAAGCTCCTGTGCTGCCAGGCAAAATCTGCTGCTGGTGCTGAGGACATGCTTGGCAGCCTGGGAGGCTTGCACCAAGCAATGGGGACAGGGCCACTCCGTAGAAGGAAGGATTAGGCTCCTTTGATCTTGTACCAGCAGCAGTCGAGAGGCCCGATCCTTCTTTTTACATAGTGCCTCAGCCACCCTTAGGCAGCCAAGTGAAAACCATCTGATAGGCTGCCAGGCACGTGCCCCCAAACACCTTGTCCTCACTGCAGACCTTTCACTACACTCAGTCCTAGGCTTTCAGGAGAGCCCCAGAGCAGTCAGTGCTTGCATACCCCTCTCTTCTCCTCTCAGAGGGGAATGTGCATTTTTTTCACCCCCCCATTCATCTTGGAGAAACCCATGTAGGTTTGATCAATTCTGTCTTGTGCTTCTTGAATGTCTGTAACTAGCCCTTGAGTGCTTATTGGCTATCTTGGAGCACTGGGACATAAGCAGAGGCATAACTACCTGGGACAGGGACAGGGACAGCTGTGGCAGCAGCAGTGACCTGGATGGTAGTGGCATGGATGTCATTCTTGTGCCCCTTCTAACTGGGTGCTTGGGGCTGGTGCCCCAGTTGCCCACTCCTGTTAAGCTACTGGACATAAGTTTTGCAGCAAATTGATGGCAGGCTAGTTTACTTTTCATCTGAACCAAAGTTTACTATCTTGGTTTCCAACTGATTTCAGAACCAGGTTTATTTTTGGATCTCTTGAGAACAGCTATTGATAAAAATCCTGTAAGCACAGATCTCATAGTCTACGTGCTATTTTGGATTGGAGTCTGACAAGACTAGATCAGTACTGATGAATCCACACCCAAATCCAAGTTCTCTCTCTAGTTTATTGTCAAATGTGAACTGTACAATCTGTGTAATAAAATCCAAAATTCAATGTTGTGCACTGAAACCATTTGAAGTTCCATTACAAGCTTAACCAGATTAAAATGTGGAGCTGTGTTTCCAGTGCTATTTATGAAGAAATCAAATAACCACCACCATTCTCCACTTCTAGGATTACTGAATTACAGACTAACAGATCCTCAGTACAAGTTTTGAAACATAGCTACGCTGTAACAATATTTAGCAAGCACTGATTCTGTTTCATGTACTGGCGGGCCATTACTTCCAGCCATTTTCTTTTATGTATATGCCAAGTGAGTAGAATTTCTTTTAAAACAAGGCTGACAATGGAGGTTTAGTACCTCAAAATGTTGGAGGCATGAGTTAAAAAATTCCATCTGGACTTGAGATTTTACTACACAACAGATATGAAACTTTCTGGAAATCCTGCCCTATTTTATCATATTAAAGATGATTCAGTTCTAAACAAAAATTTGCCTAATAACACTGCCTGATCTTTGCTGCTTAGGAAAGCTGCAGCTTAATTATTTATGACTTTAAAGAGACAATCTTCCATTAAGAATAAATGTTTGAAAAGTCCAAACTAGACAGCTGTAAAAAAACAAACAAAAAACAAAACTGGTTTTGAACAGATATTTTTTAAAGAAGAAAAATACAGTTATACCAATAAGACCTACACACCTCTAGGCAGATCCAGGAGAGTATGACTATACCCCCTTTTTGCTGTGAGATGCATGGGCAGAGAACTCTGAGCTTACTGACTTACCTATGCAGCAGTTATTAGAACCTGTGTTGTTGCAGCCCCAGCACCTAGGGGTGAATTCTGCTGCTGCTTGTTCCCCACCTCCCAACCCCTTGCTTGCTGCTGAAATTAGTGGCAGGGGAAAAGGGAGGGTGAGCCACAGCCATTTTAATCCCCTAGATTCCAGAGCTGTACTATTGCAGGCAGCCGAGCAGCTGTGGTGAGGTGAAGTGAGAGCTCACTGCATGTGTGTCTCACAGTCTAAGTGGGATAAGCCTGTACCTCCCACATCACACCTGGATCTACCCCTGGTGGGCCTCACTGGAGCACTGATTAGTACAGGGAGGTCCAATTCCTATGTTGCTGGATACCGCATACCTTGTGAACCACAGCAGCAGGAGCTGCATAAAATTAAGACTTTGGCCAGTGTGGACTACCCTCCCTGCCCCACTGCAATGTGCTCACTAGCCCCACCCCTGCTGGGCTGCTCAGAGGTGCCCCTCCTGCTGCATCATGCATGCAGGCACCTCAGCTTCCCTGACTGCAGGCTCCTGTGCTGCCCTGTGCCTCATGGGAGCCCTGAGCCATGGCCATCCCTTCAAAAAACCTGGGACAGACATTACAAAAACCTGAGGCTGAATTGATTCAATCTTTACAGGTTAGTCTGACCTGGCTAGGCTGAACTTGTTTGTAACTGGACAGACAGTCTCTGCAAACTGAAGAAATTCAGGCACATGCCTGCAGTGGCTCAGGCTAGAAGCCTGGGGGAGGTGCAGGTCATGCTAGAGAAGACCTCCCTTCCCTTTCACAGCACTAAGCTGAGGGGGGCATGGCCAGGCCCCAGCAAGAAGCTCTGATTAGGGAGGGGTATAAACCCCCACCCTGCCTGCACCATCCCAGGTTTTTCCCCACTGGCTGCTCAAGGGGCTGGAGTGTTGCCAGTTGAGACAAGGTGGGGTTTGTGCAGTACATACATCTGTTGACGATAGGGAGCTTTTCAATCCCAGCTCTCTGCTTCTTTATACTGTCTGCAGCAAACTGATAGGTGAGCAAGCCAGCAGGGGGCTGATAACAGTGTTTATCACCTCATTAGCAAAACAATAGCCTCTCTCCATTAATTCAAACTCTTCTTAAACAGCTTAACAGCTCACACACAGGCACCTCTCATTAGCTAGCATACCACATGCCTAGGCTATGTGGGGCTAGAATATGTACTGTGAGAGATAGGAAGAAGGGAGGGTGGGAATCCCTGCTTGTCCAGCAAGCAGCAGGGGGGAGAAAGGCCAGGGGAACCCAGGCAGACCCTGCTGTACCTGCAGTTTCTGCCACAGCTCCAGCCAGGGAGCAGAGAGGAGGGACCAGCCCAGGTCTCTGGAGCAGAGAGCCCCACCCAGCCCAGAGAGCATGCCAGTATGCTGTGGGAGTCTGATTTATCTTAAACCAGCAAAGGGTCTGGGACAGACATTGCATAAACCAGTTTGTGGCAAATCAGTAAAGTCTGATACTACATTCAACCAAATTCAACCGGTTTATCTCAAATCGGTTTCAGCCATTTTCAAAGTGGTTTATCTGCACTGAACATCTGTTCTGTTACAGGTTTAAACAGGTTTCTGATCACTTAAACTGGTTTATGTGTACTTTCTGTTCCTAGCTGTAATGTATCGGTCTGGGCCCTGAAGGGTGTGGGCAGGTAGTGGAAGCCAGAGGGGGGAGGGGAAGCCCAGAGACCCTGGCTCTTGTTGCAGCCAGAGCACTGATTAATTGTGGTGCAGGGTAAATGTGTGGTCAACCTGAATGTGTGAGTTCAGTAAGAATAGCTTGTGTTGCTATTTGAGAAAGTACAGTACTAGTGCATACTGAAAAAAAACACTCTAACAAAATATTTTAATATTTATTAAGCATGTAAGCATTTTAACTTTTGAAGAGGATTCTGTTATGGTAAAATGAAAAATATCCAAAATTTGTTTTCTCTTAAAGATAGAGGGAGACAAAGACTCACTTTAAAATTTTTTTAAAGAAAGTTTAGTAGTACCATGTATAATTTATGTAGGTATGTTTCTACTTTACTGAAGTTGTTACCTGTGTAGTTTTCAAAGAAGCTATGCCTATTGAAATTGAGCTGGTTGTATATAGGAATGTTACAACAAGAAATTTGTGAAAATATAGAAGCTATCCCTGGACACAAAACTATTTGGATCCAATATTCCCCTGTGAAACTAGGCAAACCTGAGGATGCTGTGAAAAATGTGGATAAACATTCCTTGAGAAGTTGGTCAACAGGATATTGCATTCAACCAGTCATCTTAATGAAAGCCTTTTGGATACAGAGACAAGTTTTTTCTACATGCAATATGCATAATATTGTGAGTGCTTTTAAAAGGGTTGGATCAATAAGCTGTTCAGCAATTGTGAAACATCAGGTCTCTGCAGTCTTACCCATGTCATATATATATTCACATGCTGCTATCTATACTTATATAGTATAACCTTGTTTATTTATCCATTACTTTGCTTACCAATATTTAGATTATAGCTTAGTCATGCCTACTACCCAACACCATAGTGCATACAAAATGCTCCCAACTTTCAAGCAGGCTACACGTCTCAATTTAAATCCTGGATCTAACATTCCCAAGCCTGCGCTAAGGGACTAAAAATAAATTGGATAGAAGCTTTCTACAGTCATATAAGGAATGTGTACTCCAAAGGTAAACAGAGAAAGGGCATGAATGTATGGATGGGCATAATGAAACAGCCACACAACTAAGTCACCAGGCTAGGGACAGACATTACACATAAACCGGTTTAAGGGATCAGAAACGGGTTTAAACCTGTAACTGAACAGACATTCAGTGCACATAAACCAGTTTGAAAGTGGCTGAAACTGGTTTGAGATAAACCTGGTTGAATGTAGTATCAGACTTAACTGATTTGCCTGAAACTGGTTTATGCAATATCTGTCCCAGACCCCTTCCTGGTTTGATTTAAACCAGACTCCCCCAGCATACTGGCATGCTCTCTGGGCTGGGCTGAGTTCTCTGCCCTAGAGCTGGGACTGCCCCTCCCTCTGCTCCTTTGCTGGACTTGCAGGCATAGCAGCGTCTGCCTGGCTTCCTCCTGCTCTATGCTCCTTGCTGCTCAAGCAGGGATCCCTCATCACCTTCCTCTCCCCAGCATGTGGTATGCTAACTAAAGTTAAGAGGTGTCTGTGTAAGGCAGACAGGACAAAGGCAGACAGGACAGTGTCCACTTAGGGCTATCTGGAGCTAATCAACAGGTAGCTGGTTATGTCCTTCTCTTCCTTCTCTGTAAAAAGCTGTTTAAGACGAGCTTGAACTAAGGCGAGAAGCTTTGTTTTCTGATGGGGTGATAAATGCTGATATAGCTGATAAATGCTCTGTTATCAAGTGGGGCGGGGGAACCCCTCCCTAAACAGAGCATCCTTCAGGGGCCTGGCCACACCCCCCACAGCTCAGCATGGCAAGGAAGGGAGGGCTGCTAGTGTCCCCCAGCTTCTAGCCAGAGCCACTGCAGGCATGTGCCTGAACTTCCTCAGTCCAGAGGTGGTGATTGTATTAACTGTTACAGACTGGTTTAGCTTAGCCAGATTAGACTAACTTGTGAAGACTGAATCAATTCAGGCTCAGACTTTTTGAATATCTGTCTCTAGCCCTTCAGCCTATGACTTCCCAGGAGGATATGCAGACATCCTTTCCTTTACAAAGGCAAAGGGGGTCATCTAGTGAATATAGGCCTCACTGGAGCATTGGTTAGTGCAGCCAGTGATTACTACATATACTATTCAGGCTTTACTTAAACACTGACCAGTGTAGGCCTCACTAGAGCCCTGACAGACACCAGATGCATAGTATTGCCAGTCATGTACATCAAGTACTAGATGGTGCAGAACTCGCATGATAAAGAAAGAACAGGAACACATACATTGTGACAGCCACAGGGTGGCCCACCATACCAGCAGAATGTAATATGTGGTTTCTTTTAATCAGTGTTTTTATGCTTAGTAACATGGGATGATTTGAATTAAGGAGCTAGGAAACATGGTACCTTGCATTAGCTTGGGGGAGCTGGGGCCGTGGGCAGGAAATATGGTTTTAGAGGTATGTCTGTGACAATGGTAGCAAAGTATAGGAACACCATGTTGGAACAGGCATGTTGGTACTATTTCTTGTAGGCAATAAACCCACTGAACTGTACCTGAAGTCTTTGTGGTTGCTACTATCTTCCTACACTGGAGACAGAGACCAGCAGATGCTGATCAGACTGTATAGAGAGAACAAAGCCGGCAGGTACAGTCTCCAGACTACCTGGCAGCTTTCCAGAGGGAGAGCGCTTTCCAAATATTTAACTGATATCTTTCAGGCCTAAAAGTCCTAAGATTTTTCATCTGGCATCAGGGCTTTTTCATGCAATAAAATGTTACAGGACAATCTGTTTATAATTAGATGGTAAACTATTGTTGAAGTATTTCAGACCGAGATTACAGATGTACACATACATTTGTTTTCTTTGTTTTTTTTAATGTAGTGAAATCACCATTCAGATCCTGGTGTGGTTTTTGTGGTTCTTGCTTTTGTTTTAGCTTTTACCCAATTTAGCTTTATAAAAGTGTACTTATTTTAGTATATGGGGAAATGTATTGCAGAAACATTTTCTGAGTACAGTACCTCCTGGAAAGATCCAAAGAATTTATAGAAATAAGCATTCAAGCCTACTAGCAGTTCCAGTGTTAATGAAAGTCCAAGTTCTATTTTCAAAAGCACCTGGCTGAGACATTTTTGTCAAAACAAGCATATTATAGTGTGTTAAAGAGGACTAGAAACTTATTGTGCTTCAGCTGCTCTATATTAGCTACTCATGAGCATGCTTTTACTCTGCAGGAAATGAAGAGCTGTGACAACTTAGCCCACTTTCCTTGAGTTTACTTTCATTGCAAGTTATATGCATGCAAATGGATAGTTATCATGGATCAGATACCCATGGGGGTGCCCAAAGTACCATGTAAAGGTATGGTGCTTAGATTTGGAGCCCGATTTAAGTTTTGGGGTGTCTGGAGTCAAGAATCCAATTTGACTTGTCATGGAGACGGACTGTAGCAAGCCTAGGGTGCCTTGAACAGTCTGTTTCCCCTTTGGCATCCTGTCTTGGCCTTCTACCTGGTGAAGTCTCCCAGCTCACTTGCCACACATTGATATCATCAGTCAGAAGGATGGGAGATTGTATTTGGTTAATCAGGTCTGAACTCCTGTTGCTGCAGTGGAGACCTGCATCTCTCTCCTTCTGTCTCACTCCTACAGTCTATTTGGGTAAGCCCATGTATGCCTGCACAGCTAGTTCTGGGTTGTAGGCAGCCACTCTACCCCTGTGCTATATATTTTACCTTCCTACTGGGCTTACACTAGGACACCTGCCATCTCTCACTTAATATCAGTTCAGAGCTTTGCATTAAGTCTTAAAGAATCTTTGGGCTTCATCACAGTCCATGGAGTTCCTGAACCTCTCATAAGCCTCCAAGCTCAGAGTCTCTTTCACAGACTTCTAGGCTCATGGGCCTTTCACAGCCTTCTCAGGCCTTCAACAACCCCAAAGTTGGCCTGCAATCCTTGGGCCTGGCTATGACCCCGCAGAGTTTAGGTTCCTTTCACTCACTGCCTCAGCAGTCTTAAAAACAAACCTACAACACCATCCTGCCACCCCCCTAGCCACTCTCAAGCCTCAGAGAATTTAAAACATCAACAGGAATCATTTAACTCAACAGACTTCCTGCAGGGCTTCTTTCACTCCCAGTTCTACATACCTCACTCTTTGACCTTCCTAGTAAAGGCCAATCTGAGGCTCTATTAGTGGTTCTGGACTTATAAGGCATTTGGCCCCTCCCCTTCTTACCACCTGACCTGTCTCTCTCTCCCAGTAGGCTGCCTCAGTTCTCTTTCATAGGTCTCATTGAGTCTTCAGCTCAATTGCAGTCATTATCCAATTAGTGGCTTGTTGATTACTGCCTGGAGTCCTGCAGCTTTTTGGCTTTGTGGTCTGGCTGCACTCCCAGTACCTGAGGTAAGGACAGCAGTTTCCTTCCGTCTCAGCAGCTCCTATAGCATCCCAGAGCCAACCTTTTCACAGGGCCCTGGAGTCTGGCAGCAGCTCTTACAGGGCTCTGATTAGAGTCTTTTTAAAGGTGTCCCATCTCTCTCTCTACCCCTCTTCTCCTCAGTAACATGGTGAGAGTCTTGTTTTACAGTGATCTGATCCACCATATCTACACTCAGTTTTCCCATAGTTTTTCTTCGGGATCATTTGTGCCCTATAGCTTTGTCTAGTCAGAAGTCAAGCACTTGTGGAAGTGGAACTCTAAGAATTTCCTAGGAATTGTTCCATAAAGAATAACACACAGAATGAAACAAGGAAGAACAGTGCCATAGCAACAAAGTTTGGTACCCAGGGTAAAGTTCGCAGCAGCAGCCTGCCCTTGCCCTGTGCACAGATTTGGGGGGCATGCCCCCTGCTGCTTGCTCGGGAGTGCTCACAGAGGTAGGAACTGTCCTTCCCCTGTCCTCATGCCTCCACAAACGAGCCACCTGCGGCTCCATCCTGCGCTTGGCACCAGCTGGACTTTGGTGCCCAGGGCAGTTGCCCCGCTTGCCCCACCCTTGCTACAGTACAGAGGAAGAACAATAATTCTTTGTGATTTGGTAACTTCACAAAAGACAAATGTCACCTATGTTCTGCATCATCTCAAATACATAACAGAATAATTTTCTTGTTCTCCATCTTACTGCATTTTAAAATATATATTTCTGCTTCAACGAAATTACCAAATTGCACAATTCTTCTATCAGTATATTTAAGTAAATGTATAAATATAACTCAATTGTATTTTGCATCTCTCCCCTTAGCTTTACAAAATTATCTTATTCATTTCTACATCTTTTTATGTTTTAGTATGAATAATTTCCATAGTTACATCTAATAATGATATACGTATCAGTTACAATGCCGATTAAAGAAAAGGTTCAGAAAGCTATATAACCTGGTATCCAGTATTCTTGGATACAACTGATGGATCCATTAAAGATATGGAAACCTTTTTCAGCCCGATGTATTACTTTATTTTGCTGTTCAGAATAGTATAATCAATAATATGAATATATTAAAAAGAAAAAGAATTCTAAATCCCTTAACTTCAAAGCACTTTAGCATCTAAAGTTAACATATTTGTAATAATAAAATAAACATCACCAATAAAAAAGAGAAACTATTTCCTAATGTTGATTAATGCATGTTTCATTTTAAGTAGTCTCCTTGGTGAAAACGATTGGTTTTCTCAAAAGATTGGTATTAGCACAAAATTCAGCATCAGGGAGATTTTCAATATTTGCCTTCTGTTTTTTCAGAGAGTGTTGACATGCAAACAGGATTGCAAAACTTTACTAAATTTCTCTTTGTCACAAATCAGAATGCCAAACTGTCCTCACAGGGTAGCTAGAGTTCTATGCTGGATTAGTGCCATATATATGCTTGCTGTCAAGATGTTAAACTTCCTGTGAAAAGCCTGGACCTGTAAGCACTCATAAATAGTCTCTTATAAGTCATAAGGGAAATATAGATTATAGGGGGAAGGTAAATGGAGTGCTTTTTCATAATCCAAGAACAAGGGGACATTCAAAGAAACTGAAGAACAAACAATAAAACATAAAAGATAATGCATTTTTACACAGTGGAAAATTAATCTGTGGAAATTGTTACCGTGGCATGACCTTGTGATCAAGACCTTAGTAGGCTTCAAACAGGATTAAACATTTATAGCAATGAAAACATCGTAACCACATTAGATAAAGCAAAATTATCAGTAACAAAGCAACTGGACACCCAGGGCAGTGTCATGCATGGGGGCAGCAGTGCCTTCCAGTGTTATTGTGTGGCTTGCAGCAGCAAACATTTTTTCACCTCCTCTCTTCCTCCACTTCCCAAGCTGGTGCCTGGAGCAGCTGCCCTGGTCCTCCCACCGTAGTTTTGCTGCTGGAAACTATTTTAAAGAATGGATAAACACTTGTGTTATCATGGCATAAAGTAACCACTGACTAGCAGGTGTTTGGATTAGAGACTACATTTTACTACCTGGCATCAGTCATAGACAGGACATGGTGGCAAAATGGCAAAACTATCTTCATCACAGCCCATAGAGCTGGATGCTACAAGTACAAAAGCATGATTTCAAACCTCACTCTAGACTTGTGTTGAAGGTTGTCCTGGGTCAACCCAGCTGCAAAGAGTTATCTGATCATTTCAGCCAGGCAGATCTTGTTCCCCTATGTGCTGTTGGTTATAGAAACTGGTGTACTGTATTGCTAACCCAATAAGCTACAAGGCTGAGGATGGACTTTTGACTGTTTTGATTGGTTCTGTGATGTGTCTTGATACAGTGTTAACTATCTGCCATTTTGTAACTGTCATTAGATACTAAACACTGACAATACTTATAGATAGGTTCTCTCCCATTGGTTTTATGGTTCTTGTGTCTCTCTTTGATGAATGTGGTGATGGTCAGAGCAGAGACAAGATATGGAGCTAGATAGATAGACAGATGTTTCTTTGTCTCTTCTGACTGCTTTTCCAAAATGTGACCAGACTGGAAAATATTGTGAAAAGCATATTGTCATGTCTCCATTGTGCAAATTCTAACAACTTTTTTCATATTTCTTGCAATATTAAGGGCTGTATTTTTGCAAAGTAACAATCTCATCTTTAATTTTTTTAAAGCAAGGTTCAAACTTACATGGTTGGCAGGGGAAAGGGCTCCTAAATATGCATCCTAAAAGACTGAAAACCCAAAGGAAAATTAAATTAATACATTTTCCATTCTTTTTAGGTCTAAAGATTTAAAAAAAAAATCAGTATCATATTATTTGGGGCGTGATTCATTATTTACAAATTGCTAGGGATTAGCAGAACTAAACGAAGTGCCTAATTTTCCTGTGTGGCACACAGCAAGCAAGCAATAACAGTGTCTGTTTTGACAGATGATAATTCTTGCCCCTTTTCTCCACAGACTTGAAAGCCCTTTGAAGAGGGACATACTTTCTATAGTATGGAGGAGGGAGGGGGATAATGTCTTCATGGTGCCAGAGTACTAATATTGACATCCGGGTCTCTTCTCAACTTGACCTTTGACTTGCTGCGTGACTTTGGACAACTTGCCTCCTCTCTCATTGCAGGCAATATAGCAGCATCGGTCAAATGTGAACTGCTTGGCAATTTGTGCACAAAGCAGAAGTGTGTGAAGGATGTTATTTTACAATCTTTGCACTCCCCTGTGCCTGAGAAAGGGCATGTGTGTCTGAAAGCTTGTAAATAAAGATTTTTTTTCCCAACGGGTTGGTCTAATAAAAGATACTGCCTCTAGCACACTGACTGAAGGATGCAACACATTCATCAGAAGATTATACAACCCTGTCCACACCTCAGGGCTAAGCTCCCTCATTTTCTGGGCTTCTCTCAGACATGGGCCCTGATACTGAAGCATGGCCTCTTTTCCAGGGTCTGAGTGGAAGATCTGCATGGAGAGCTGCTGCAGCACTGGATCCAGGGCTGGCCCCAGGGTAATCAGCACCCACATCACTTCCAATATCTCTTTTATAGTTTCAAGTTTCATAGTTTCTAGGGTCGGAAGGGACCTGAGCAGATCATCTAGTCCGACCCCCTGCCATGGCAGGAAAGAATACTGGGGTCAAATGACCCCAGCAAGATGTTCATCTAACCTCCTCTTAAACACCCCCAGGGTAGGAGCCTGCACCACCTCTCTTGGAAGTTGGTTCCAGACCCTAGTCGCCCTGACCGTGAAGTAGCACCTCCTGATATCTAACTTAAACCTACCCTCTGCCAGCTTGTGACCGTTATTCCTGGTCACTCCTGGTGGTGCTCGGGGGAACAGTGACTCCCTGAATGCCTGCTGATCCCCCCCTGCCTAGTTTATAACAGGCCACAAGATCCCCCCTCAGCCTTCTCTTTTGGAGGCTGAACAGGTTCAGGTCCCATGGCCTCTCCTCATAGGGCCTGCCCTGTTGTCCCCTGATCATACGAGTGGCCCTCCTCTGGACCCTCTCCATGCTGTCGACATACCTCTTGAAGTGTGGCGCCCAGAACTGGACGCAGTACTCCAGCTGTGGCCTGACCAGTGTCGCATAGAGGGGAAGGATCACCTCTTTGGATCTGCTCGAGATGCATCTGTGGATGCATGTCAAGGTGCGGTTGGCCTTCCTAACTGCCTCCCCACACTGCCGGTCCATGTTCATCCTGGAGTCAATGATGACCCCCAGATCCCTTTCCGCCTCCGTGCTGAGAAGAGGGGAGTTCCCCAACCTGTAGGTGTGGTGCCAGTTGTTCCTTCCGAGGTGCATCACCTTGCGCTTGTCTGTGTTGAAACCCATCCTATTCTCATCTGCCCACCCTTGTAACCAGTCTAGGTCTGATTGTAGCGTGCTGCATCCTTCCAATGTGCCCACGTCCCCCCACATCTTAGTGTCATCAGCAAATTTGAACAGGGTGCTTTTTACCCCCTCGTCCAAATCACTGATGAAGATGTTGAACAGTGTGGGCCCAAGGACCGAGCCCTGCGGGACCCCACTGCCCACGCCCTTCCAGGTTGAGAAGGACCCATCCACTACCACCCTCTGGGTGCGGCCCTCCAGCCAGTTGGCGACCCATTTGACTGTGTGGGTGTCTACACCACAGCCCTCCAGTTTCTTAATGAGAACGGGGTGAGAGACAGTGTCGAAAGCCTTCCGGAAGTCCAGGAAGACTATATCCACTGCTACCCCCGCATCTAATGATCTGGTGATCTGATCGTAAAAGGCCACCAAGTTGGTCTGACAGGACCTGTCACTGATGAACCCATGTTGGTTGCCCCTAAGCATGCAGTCCCCAGCTGGCCCCTCCTGGATGTGTGCCAGCATAATTTTCTCGAACAGCTTGCCTAGGATCGAGGTAAGACTAACTGGCCTATAGTTCCCCAGGTCCTCCTTCCTCCTTTTGAAGATGGGGACCACATTGGCCCTCTTCCAGTCCTCCGGTACCTCACCAGAGCACCATGAGTGCTGGTAAAGTTGTGCCAGGGGACTTGCAATGACCGTGGCCAGTTCCTTTAGAACTCTAGGGTGGAGATCATCCGGGCCAGCTGACCTGAATACGTCCAACCCCTCCAGAAGCTCCCTAACTAAATCCTCGCTAACCCGTGGCCCAGGTGTGCCTCCCCCAGCAGGGAGGTGGCTGTTCTGGTCCCTACTTAGGAAGACAGAGGCAAAGAAATCGTTAAACATGTTAGCTTTGCTGTCTGGTGTGACGACCAAGTTTCCCATGGCGTCCTGCAAGGGCCCCACATTACCCGGGACCTTCTTTTTACCCCCTACATATTTAAAAAAGGACTTCTTATTGTCCTTAATCTGGGAAGCTAGTCCCAGTTCCATCTCTGCCTTGGCCTTCCTAACTACCCCCCTACATCCCCGAGCAACTACAGAATAGTCCTCCCTGGTGATGACCCCTTCTTTCCATTGGGTGTAAGCCTCCTTTTTAGCAAGGAGACATTCCCGGATGCTTTTGGTGAGCCACGGAGGCTTGTGTGCTCTCCTGCTCCCTTTGATCCTCATTGGGATTACCTTCCTTTGGGCTTGGAGGATCGTCTCCTTAAGGAGCGACCACTCTCCTTGGACACCTGGCTCCCCTGCCCTCTGGGACCTCAGTGCTTCTCCAACTATCCTCCTTAGCTTGTTGAAGTCTGCCCTCCTAAAATCTAGGGCTGGTGCCTTACTGCATGCCTTTGCCACCTTGCGCTGGATGGTGAATTCCAGCAGGCGGTGATCGCTGTCGCCCAGGTGGTCGAGCACCCACAGCCCCCTCACCAGGTCATCACCCATGGCCAGCACTAGGTCCAACAAGGCATCTCCCCTGGTTGGGCTGTGCACCTCCTGGGTTAGATGGAGGTCCTGCACTCTGGCCAAGAACCTACGTGAGCGTTCAGACCTGGCTGACTGCTCTTCCCAGCAGGGAAGATGTTGCCAGTGTCTCCTCTTGTCCGAACCCCCCTTGAGAGTTGAAAAGGTACGAGTTGCAAGTGGAGGGCAAGACAGCCACGAGGTGCACTTAAAGCCATGTCCAAGCCCTTGATATAGCTATGTGGAAGTAACCAGGCGTTGTAGCTGTGATGGAGGTTGATTCTAGCCATCTTTTCGGAGGTCTTTCTCCCTTGAGGTCTTGGACCACGGTGGAGCCGTAGCCAGCCAGGGCTCTTGTTTAGAAGGCTGTTCCTATTATTTTCTTCTGCACATCATTTTGCACCCCCCAGTTTGGACGGGCCCTGACTGACCCTTGGGCAAAGTTGTTTTTGTTTTTAAAAAACCCCAAACAACCCGTCATCTCTCGCGTGCGGAAAGCCCGCAGATAAGGCCAAATAATGTCAGAAGATAAGGAGCGCGCTGGCGCTGAGTCACGGCGCCCAGGGCCGCTGCGAAGAGGGGCCTGGACTGAGACGCCGACAGGTGGGCTGCTGGACCGGCTGCTTGAGCGAGCGGGGCAGGGGCTCCCCCCGCCGGGCAGGGCCGGGCCGCCTTGCCGGCGGCGGGGGCCGGGCGCGGTGCAGCGGCCAGCAGGCGCCGCCAGGGCTCTCCTTGGCTCGCAGGCGGCTTGCAGCGGGGCGGGAGCTGCCGGCACCCGGGGAGGAGCGGCCGGGCCCGGCTCCATTCAAGTCATTGGCGCTGAGTCCCCGCCAGCGGAGCTGCCCAGGTAGGCGCGGTAGCTGCCCCGCTCAGCACTGGGGGGGGCGGGGGGTCAAGGGCAAAGGCAAGGGCAAGGGCGGCCCCCCGTGCAGGGGCTGGCGGGCTGCCCGCGGGGCCGCCGGGCGGGCAGGAGGGGGTCGGGATGCTGCCGGCCATAAAGGGCGGCACTGCGGCAACGCGGGCTGCTTGCATGCGGCAGCCGCCCCCCCCGCCGCTCCTCAGCCTCCTGCCCTGCCCGCCCAGCATGGCTCTCGGTAAGTCCCAGCGCGCAGGCGGCCCCTCAAGCCTCTCTTGCCCGGTGCCCCTGCTCCTCTGACTGCCGACTGAAAGCCACAGCCCCGGCACCCCTCTCCCATCCTCATTTCCTCCCTCGGGACTTGGCAGCCCCCCGCTTCCCAGCCAGGCTCTCGAGAGCCTTTTGGGGGTGCCCCGCAGCGCAGGAGGCTGACAAACAGGCTCCCGCCCTGCCCGAGTCCTTTGCTACAGAAGAATTGCGCCTGCACTCAGGAAATGAGCGTAAGCCAAGAGCTGGCCTTTCCCCCACCCCCTCAGCGCCTGGGGTGTCTCTAGCGCACCTGGCATAAAAACAAAAACACAGAAAAAAAAGGCTGAGAAGCGCTGCTCCAGTGGCTAGAGGTCTGGGAAACAGCCTCTTTTGCAACCGGTTTTATAAATCCGTGAACGCGGAGATGTGAACGTGTCACCTGCCCTGCCTGAGGAGACTGCTACTGGTATTTGCATGAATACTGTATGAAGTGTGCCTTGGATATCTTTATGTTGACTCCATCTCCCTCAGTGATGTAAACTGAACTTTTGCTGCGAAGAAAATGACCCTGCCTTGGCAACGTCCCCCACTTGAATCTCCTGTTCGCCTGAGTGGGGAATGCAGGAGCAGGTCTTGAGAGATGCCCTTTAGCATCAGCACAAAATATTAGCTGGCCATATGTGTAACTTCTGACATTTTGTTACATCATTGTTGCTATGATTTAGTGACCTGAAATCACTTCAGATATCCAAAGCATAAGAGTGACAGACCAGCCATGGTGGTCCAGAAGTTATTTTGTAGGGTAAGATCTGTTCTTAGACCAACTGTGTAGTTGGGATAAAGTTGGACAACGTTTTTGAATGTATGACATGCTTCCTCAGGTCAGTCTTCCTCACCTGACCCAAGGAAGAATGACTTGCATTTGAAAGCTTGTCTAATTTTATCCCAACCACATAACTGGCACAGTAAAAGGTATCACCCTTAATATATCCTTCCCTCTCACACTTGTATACCTGATGCATGCTGAGTAACAAAGTACCATAAAGTAGTTTATTCTGGAAAATATTTCCTACTGAATTTCACTTTAACACAGTTTTGCAACAAAGACCATGATTCATTGGGAGAGTGATCAGACATTAATTATTATTCAGCTCTAGGTCCTCCCTTGTCATCTTCAGCTAGTGACTTGTATAAAAGACAGAATCATTTTCTGCTGGGATTGCTCACACCCTTAATGGAGCTGATTTACTAGCTGTAAAACCTGTTTTCAACACCAGCTGAGGCTGCTTAGGAAGACCTTATTGCTGGCACATATATGTGTCAGTAACTGTTGCTGACAACTATGTCTACTGAGGTCAGTTGAAAGACTCCCATGGCTTCAGCTTGTTTTCAAACCTCAGTGAACTGAGATCAGATGCTTTTAAGACAGTATGTTGTACTGTCATTTAAATACTAGGCTACCTGTTATAAAATTTGTTACTGATTATAACTGTTTTGTGAAGGTTTAATATTTGGTTATCATACAGTGCTGCTAGACATGAGGAAAAGAGCATTGACAAAGGATCAGATCCACAGTCCACTTGATGTAGCAGTCTCTCTAGTGACTGTAACTCAAAAGAAGAATAACAATATCCTGTAAATCATTTATAAGTTATAGAATATATTACAATAATAAGATAAGTATGTCATTTTTTAAAAGAATGAGACTAAAAGCAAAAATTATTTTCAAAACAACTCTGAAAACAGGTGGATGTTTTATTGGAAAAACCTTTTAGACTGAGAACAACAAGATCACATATCAGATGGATTACATATAAATATCTGAATGCCTGCATCATACTTTCAGAAATATTGTAATGCGAGGGCTGAGAAATCATGAATTGTGGGTAGATAATTGTCATGATCCATGCTAGATTTAAGTGTATAACAAACAGTAACCAAATATAGATTTAAATAAAAATTTTTAAATCAGAAAGAATTCTAAAATGTAGGGTTCAGATCTGAACTTTCCTAAAGTTTGGCAGCACTTGAATCAATTTTTTTAGTTCCTGCTCAGCTCTATTTTTAACATATGTAATCAGAATGGAATCTGGTTTGTCACAGCACCTATCAAGGCATTTAACATATTTCCCTATAAAGTATTTTTAAGTGCTGTTGGGCAATAGTTTGCATAGAGTTGTTTTTTCCCTTTGAATAACTACCCTGTTTGTCAAATCCCTGATTAGGGCTAATATATTTGAATGAGTTATACATAAGCCAGTGAATTTATCGAGTTGCAGAATAAAGATACTGTCTACTGTAGTGCAGCCTTAATAAAATCAAAATGTTATAATAATTGAAGACCACTTAAATAGGGATGTTAAGTTGTAAGCATAACATTAAAAGCAATAATTAAAAAAAACCTACAGTCCATACCCTGCCTCCTCCTGATGTGTAGCATAATTGCAGGATACGAGCCCTTAAAAAAATTAAAAACTTTCACTGAGATGAATAGCAGTTTAACTCCTACCACATAGCTGCTTCCACTGAACAGCATCTCTATTACTACGTTATCTATGGTAAACAAGGGATTAACAAGAGAGGCATTTAAACCATTTTTCAACTTGTCTATGCTTTAGAATTTGTTTACAGACAAGGAGGTGAATAAAAAGCAAGTCTGCACTAGTACAACTCTGTAATCTGTTAACTTCCTGTTCAGAATGAATACGTATAACTTACTCTGCTGAGTATGCATGACACTGCTAAAAAAACTGTCTCATTTCTAGTGCCCAGTTTCAATAAGTTCACAGGTACCTACATTTGAGAATGCTCAGTAATATGCCACATAGTGTACCTGAATCACATGGGAAAATATAAATAAATTTCTTTATTCATCATGATACTTGCCTTCTCTGTATTCTTCTAAGAATAATCCAGAAGATAAATAGAAGATGATATTTTACACTTGGCGAGTTTTCAGGACAGAATTACTTAACAGTAGAAATCTTTGTCTTAACTTCTGCCATGTGTATGTCATTCAGTTTCACATAGGGCTATGGTTTTTGTTTCTAGTTGAACTTAAACCTTGGAAAACATACTTCCCTTGGAAAGTAACGAAGTCATGCAAATAGAGGGAATTCACCATATTTATAATTCACAAGTTAGTTCTGACCTGCCAGATAAAGCTGTCCAATGACTTCCCTTTTTTCTTGCGTACAAATCCTGGTCACCCTCTACATTGACCTTAATTTCAATACAAGTGCTGTGAAAAGTTAGTGTTTTTTGCAAGTTTTAGTTATAATTCTTTGACTTATTTTTTAGCTGAGATGCCTCGACAATTTCCAAAGCTGAACATTTCTGAAGTTGATGAGCAGGTGCGGCTTCTAGCAGAGAAGGTGTTTGCTAAAGTTCTCCGAGAAGAAGACAGCAAAGATGCCTTGTCACTGTTCAGTGTGCCTGAAGACTGTCCTATTGGGCAGACAGAGGCTAAGGAAAGAGAACTGCAGAAGGAGTTGGCAGAACAACAGTCTCTGGAGACAGCTAAAAGGTTTGTTCAGTAGTCACTGTTTTCATGAATGGTACATAGACACGCATCACAAATATCATGGTAACTATCCATGATATTTCAGTGCAGAAGTGAAACAAAAGAGATGCTTGTCAGCAGCCTGTATTGTGTGCTTCAGAACTACATAATGTTTTGCTGCACATTTGTACCTTGAGGTATGAATTAAATATGTATTGTCTTTATTTTATTCCCATCTTTGGCTCTTTATTGCTTTCAAGCTCTTTACAGGCCCTTGCACTGTTGGGTTGTTAAAGCACACCTTATAATTGTGGTATTGCTAGCCGGTGACCTTTCAAAAGATTCCTTATCCTATAAATACATATTACAGAACACAAATAACTACCAAAGGAGCATGAATGGAGACCAAAGGGCAAACTGCAATACACCCTATACCCAGAAAGGATATGCATACAGTGCAAAGCAGTTCTGGATTGGCTTGGTCACGTTCTGAGTAGGGCACAATAAAACTTTAAGACCTTCTGAGAGGTGATCACCATTTGTACCACTTTGTAAGAATCAAAGACTGTTGCAGGTGCCCATCACTCCCACCATGTTTGGTCCACTTGGGATGGAAACAATACGTGCCAGTACTACACAATGAGTCTATTTCAGGATCACTGAGTGTAGGTGTATTGAGATGTAGGACATGTGTTGGCTATTGGCCAGGCTTTGTAATGCCCCTTTACAGTCCCTGTTGCAGATAATCTGGGTATGACCTAAGGAGTTATGGAAAGAGCCTGGACTGAGAGGCAGATCCTGAATTGCGCTTCTAGCAATCCATCTGGTATGCCCAGTAGGCAAACTTACCAGACAGCATAGGAACTGAGATATAAATGCACTCTGATATTCTTTCAGTATAAATAATCAGCATCATAGGTAAAGAAGTTGCATTTGTGAGAATGAAAAGAATGTTTTCAGAAGACAGTGGTGAGTGTTTTAAAATATATAAAAACTGACAGCAGTCTCAAATGGTTGTGTATTCTCTGTAAAATAAATAAATAAATAAATAAATAAAAAAAATATGCCAGCAAAGGCTTGACATTTATTATAGACAGAGAAACTGAAAAATGTAATTGACTTAAAGCAGGTTATTAAATGACATCATCATCTATAAAACATATAACATGATAGTCTAAAAATACTCAGTGGGACTTTTTCCTTTGTGTGAGTTGCTTTTTCCACATGAAGGGAGAAAAGGAAGAGAATGATTAGATACTGGCTGAGATATTTTGATGTCGATTCACAGAGCTTTAAATTCATGGGTTCTCCAGTTAGCATAAACATATAAGGAATAAGAACGCAGAAAGAAAAAGTTGACTTTTAGGCAACCATTTTGTACATGTTTGTTCTCATAGGGAAGAAAAACACCACATTTAAATTTCTTAATGTAGGAGAACGTTTTATAAAAATATTTTCACTCTGTGCTTTGGTACATGTCTAATGGCAGGAAGTTGGATGCTATAGCTTATGGGGGATAGGACTAATAATGATTCTTATCTTTCAGTGACTGAAAAATATGTAGGGCCCAGTTCTGCATTCAGTTATACAAGTGTTGATATCAGTTTCTGTGGAGCCATTCCCAGAGATGAGTTTCATTATTGATGTAAGCAAGGTTTGTTGAATTGGCCAGTACTGCATTTATGTTGCAAATGTTAAGCATAACGGGAGAAAACCATCTTGGAATTAATGGAAAGACCTGAGAATCCAGTTTCTCTCTAAGGGCTCTTATTGACATTGAATGGAAGAAGGACACTCTTACGTTTCTTGAAACAAGTGGCAAGTTTTATCAGGGATCATTTTATTAGGCAGTAGTGATAGGTACCTATATTTGTAAGACTGCCAAAATCTCTCTCTAAGGTCATTAAACAATTTTGGCATGCTGCTTATAAAATTATGAAGTGAAATTAGTTTTAAGCACAGATGGTAGTCAGTGTGGCATAGGTAACAAGTAATTTTTTATTTCAAGTACTTTACAAATGTACAGCAATATAATACATTGCAAAAATGTCACACAGCAGATTAATTTAGCTATATGTACAATATAAGATTTGCCCTTTATGAGAGTCTCTCTTACTAATTTTATACTGTAAACCTCACACAGATATACTAGTGATTAAAAACCAAGATTTTTGTTTAGTGTATAAGGCCCCACAGTGAAGCAAATGGCTAAACTCTTGACTTGAGTACGGCTAGGCCCTGATGAATGATGCCAGCTAAAACTATATTTTCGTTTATAGAGTTAGCCCCTATTTCTTTCAATATACCACATAAGAAATACACTTATTTTTGAAGTGAAATACAGGTCTTGTCTCTATCAACTAGAAAATTTCTAAGTCCTGCAGGTTTTACTTTGAATCAAAAAGCCTATGTAATTACTTGACAGCACATAATCATTTGCTTTTCCTAGTATATACCTATTTACTTTGCTGTTTGTCACTATTAAATTCCTATAAAATACTTTAAGAAAGTCTTTAAGGAAGAACTCTTTCAATTCTTGCTAACAGGAACGGACACCTTTTTACTCATTGCAGTGACTGTCAGACCTAATTTCAATGAGACATGCAAAAAAGAAATCTTTACACCAGCTTTAAGTGATCAGTTTTCCAAATAGCAATGGCATATTGTGTGTGGCTGAGTGCATGGTACTTGCATGGTGTGTATCATGCTGCATATGTCAGAATTATCAATAGACTAAACATTTCAAACTTGTTAATGTTTATAACAAACATTTTCCAATAATGTAAACTATTTGTCACATTATAGAAAGCTTCCTAGAATAAAAGACTTCCTTGTTATCATTTGTTTTTTGACATATTTATCTTTTTATGTCATGGATTCCTAGGAAGAAAAGTTTCAAGATGATTCGGTCCCAGTCCTTGTCATTACAAATTCCAAACCAAGAAGGAAAGGCACCATCAAATACTTCATTTCTGTCTCCTGCAACTCCAGTTGTTCCAGGTGCTTTTCAGCAAGTCCCAGTGCTGTACAATGTACCAGAATTTCAGAGAGTTGCAATTAGTGGGGATTACTGTGCAGGGGTAAGAAATCTTTTCTTTTTTATCCAGAAAAAAACCCTCATGACTATGAACAGTGGAATGATTGTATATTATGACCCCATATTATTATACAATTGTACAGTGGCTACTAAAGTTATTGGAGATGTAAGGGTGTGATGAGGCAGAATATGTTCTCAATCATTTGTGTGTGTATATTAATTGGTAAATAAAGAAACAAAATGTAACAAGGCATTAAAGATGTATTAGCATATGAAGATAGAAGATGTAAAAATACACAGTGAGACATGCAGGCGTGTGCGGTTTATGGTGCCACAAACTGCACTTCTGGAACACTAAAATGTGCCTTGCCTGGTATATAAAAGAAAAAAAAAACTCTGGGGGGAAAAAAAGCAGTGGAGACCATACATCTGCACCATGTGCCAGAATAAATGGAGGGCTGGCTGTCCAGAGAAGCACCTTGGCTTCTGGCAAGGCTCAATGATGTTGGATTTGTGCTCCTACTGCACCAGGACACCAAGTAATACTGCTGGGGCCAGCACAGGTGCTGGCCTCAGCCTCCCTTATCCCTACTCGAGACAATTTGCTGTGTTCCAAAGTGCACGTGCAGGAGCGTGTGATGGGACACAAAGCAGCGGCACAAATTTGTGCCTCTGGAAGTTCACACCCTATGGTGGGGAAGAATGCTTTTGTGTTTAAGGCATTAGACTTCAACTGAGGATGTTGTCTCGGAGTTCCTTTATGACCTTGGGCATACTTACACTTTTGGAAATACTATCTTTTTATTACTGAAATGAGTTAAAGTTACTGACTAAAACCAATGCTTGTAGCTGTTCCATTTTTAATTCTTCTTTTTTCTTCCCTTTAAGGTTACAGTTGATGATTATGAACAGGCTGCCAAGAGCCTGGTGAAAGCTCTACTCATTCGAGAGAAGTATTCACGTCTTGCCTACCATCGCTTTCCAAGGACAACATCGCAGTATTTGTGTACTATGCAAGATGAAAACTGGAAGATCGAAGATGAAGTATGTCCAGGTAAGCAAGTATGACTTTTTTTTTTTTTTCTTAAATAGAAACCCTACCTTAACAGGGTATAGATACCATTTTTTGGTTTCTTTGATGTTTCCTATCCTGAATGTAGCTTTTTTTGGATCTAAAAATGTTTTCCTCTCATCTGCACGCAAGATGGGAACTTAAACTATAAAGTTCACATCTGAATATACGCTTCCCTGAAGATTGGACAAGTTTTGAATGTGATAGGTTTAGACTATGCTGAAGTTTCTTAATATTACTTTTCTTTTTTTTTTTACAAAAATATTAAAGAAGATATTACTGTAGTTATACTTTTACTAATGAGGGAAAGAGAGGCGTGGATCATATTTTATTATAACCCTGGAAACAAAAGAAGCACAAACTACACAGGCTCTCTGAACCAAACAACATTCTCAACTATAATCCTGGATGAAAATAAACAATTTTATTGGTTGTCCTCTGGTATAGTGATTGGGAGCATTAACGTTTCAGAGGAATAGTCATATTACTTGAAGAATACAAGTAATACAGGCAGTCCTCGCACTTACAGCGGGTTACGTTCCTGGAAAAGGCGCTATAAGTCAAAACGATGCAAGTCAAATCTGATTTTTGCATAGAAACAATGTTATAATAAGGTTTTTTTTAAATAGAAATTAAGGAACATAACCCCCTATTATAACATTGTTTCTATGGGAAAATCAGATTCGACTTGGTCCGTTGCACTTTAGAAAGCTTTTAAATTAACTATTTAATCAGCTATAAATGATATACACTGTACAAAGCTTTCTGAAGTGCAATGCAGTAACTAAGAGGGGCAGTGGGGCCAGTGTGGAACACTTACTGAAGGTAAGATCCTCAGTACTAAAGTGGGACAGGCAGCAGTTCCTCCCTGAGGTGAGGTGAGGCGAGGCAAGGGTGGGGATGGGGGCTGGCGTGGGCTCTGCCAGCTCCGGGGAACTGCTCCACTTCTCAGCCCCGATGGCATGTGCCTCCTTGCTCCCAGAGGTATGGCGAGGTGGGAATGGGGGCTGGGAACTGCTCTGTGGGCTCTGCCAGCTCCGGGGAACTGCTCTGCTCCCCAGCCCTGATGCCATGTGCCTCACTCCCCAAGGTGATGCAGAGCCCCCAGAGCAGTTCCCCAGAGCTGGTGGAGCCTGTGCCAGCCCCTGTCCCTGCCTCGCTGTGCCTTTGGGAGCGAGGAGGCACATGGTGTCAGGGCTGGGAAGTGGAGCAATTGCCCTGTGCCAGCTCCCAGCCACAGCCCTCAGCCCTGTCTTGCCTCTGGGAGCACATAGCTTACCTCCGGTAAGTGTCCCACACCAGCCCCAATGCCTCCACCGTTGCCTGCCGTAAGTGCGAGGATAGTGCCCTCTTCTCCATACTTCCCCTATAGCAGGTTAGGGTGTTTTTGGTGTTTGGGATCAAAGTGCTTCACTCAACTAGGTGGTTAATGTAGTTTTTAGAACAGGTTAGGTTGGTGGTGCCCAATTCATCCAGCCCTGTGGGCCCAAAGTGGTATACAGGGCTGGTCCACAGGCTGCATCTTGGCCACCCCTGGGTTAGACGAACACTTATCTAGGATAGTTTGGATAGGGATGATACTGCCTTGAGCAGGGGGTTGGACTAGATGACCTCCTGAGGTCCTTTTCAGGCCTACTTTTCTATGATTCTGTGGCTTTAATAGATAGATCAGCTGTTAGAATCTAAAATGGCCCTGCTGTAATTATTTTTTGAATAGGTTGCCTTTTTCTTAAGATACCTGTTGTGCCATCAACCTTGCTTCACAGATTTCCATCCTCCCCCAAAAGAACTAGAAGATCCTTATAACCTTGATGACGCTCCAGACAACTTGGATTATGTTGTCAAGATGAAAGGAGGAATTCCATTTGTTTATGACAACAAAGAAATGATGGGACTGAACGAGCCTCGGAGCTTGCCGTATCCTGACCTGGAGACCTACACACTTGACCTCAGCCATGTTCTTGCTCTTATTGCAGATGGTCCAACGTACGTTTCCCAATATGTTTTTCCTCTCTCCTCCCTCCACAAGATTTGAGCCTAATCTGAACCAAACCTTTTGAGGTGTGGGAGTTAAAACTTGAATATCACCACGACTGTCCAAATAGCGTTAGCTTTTTCTTTCAATTAATGAACCAAGATTGTGTGCTCTTTTTTTAAAAAAAAAATTAAATATTACACTTACCAGTCTTTAGTCAGGAAGCAGGGTAATATTATGGGATGATAGACTCATAATACTTCAGCCCCAAATAAAGAGGAGAACTCCATCCAGTGCAATTCCAAAAAGTCCTGGTCTGGGACTCTGGAACAAAGGAACCATTTGGGTTATCCTTTCAAATGTTTTGCCTCTCTTACAGCCATCACATTCCCTAGATCAGGGCTGTCCAGCTTTGGAGTTACTGAGGGCTGCACCTGCGTGGGCTGGAGATTGCACAGGCCCCATGCTACACTGACACCAGTGGCACCTTGCTGAGCCCTGCCATGTGGATGCTTCCTATGCTGGGCAGGGTCTCCCGGCCTGCTAAGCTGTGGGCTCCTTGAGTCATGTGGGGCCAGCAAGTGGCAGCTGGAGGAGGGGGAGCCCAGAGATCTGGGGGTGGGGGTGGGGCAGAGGGCAACAGCAACTAGAGTAGTTGGAGGGAGTGGTGGATGGACTGGAGTATAGGGGCTACATATCAGCCCCTTGTGGCCTGTGAGACTGAGTTGGACAGCCTGGTCCTAGAAGGAAGGTTACATCACTCAGAAATTAAGATGCAAATCATAGGCAAACAAAACTCTTGTGGTAAAGGTGATATCTTTTATTAGACCAACTAAATAGTATCAAAAAATGTTCTCTCTTTGCAAGCTTTTGGGCCAAACACCCTTCCTCAAGCAAAGGAGAATTGAAAGATTGTAAAAGTTCTCCCAGGTAGAAATGAGACTTCATCTTGCACAGGGGAGTTAAAAGATGGTAGGAATCCCCTGGGTTTAGCAGTCCATTTAAAAAAAGGTTGATCTGTGAGTATGCAAAGGAGGCACAAACAATAGGCAGAAGCAGGTTTGTTAATTGATGGTGTCTGATTGAAGGTAGGATGTTGAATTTTGCTTCTGTCTTGTTCAGCGGTGAAGTTAAATCTGCCTGTTGTTTGTGCCTCCTTTGCAAACTCACAGAGCAACCTTTTTTTTAAATGGACTGTTATACCTGGTCTGTTTAACTTCATAGTGTTTGGGAACAATGCACCACATGGCCAAACCAGCAGGAGCTCCACATTGCAGGGGCACCAGTAAGGGCCATGGATCCCTACCTTCATCTTCCCAGCTGAAAAGTCTCCTAGCACCATGTGGGCAGGTGGCCCCATTACTGCTGCACTGTCCAGGTGGATGGGTGGCCTCCTCTCACCTCCTTGGCTGTTAACTCCCCCATTACACTGCATTGTGAGCTCCCCAAGCACTGCAGCTGCACTGAGCCATGGTGTCTTGTTCTGCCTTGTCACCTGGGGGCAGAGGCAAGAAGCAAAACCCAGAGGATGGGGGAGCCTGGAGACTACAGCTGCAGCAGCAGCCAGAACATTGAAGGGAACAGCAGTCGGGGAAGCCTGGGGACCATACAGCCCATAAGCCACCAGTTGGACAGCTGCGGGAGAGACAAACATCCCAAACTATTTGTTGAGGTGCATTTAAATTCCTGTTTACTCAGTGGAAAAATGATATGCCTGCTTATAGTTAGGCTCTTCCACTCTGATACCTACCTATTGTCAACAGAGACCAACCTAAGTAAACTCTTTTTGTTAACCTTGTCTCATGAATTTTCTACATCACACTGTTTCCCGGTTCCCAGCCACTGAGTTCCTGCCATTTACTACTTTTGCTAAACCACAGCTCATTGAACATTATTTTTTAATACTTAATCAATGTAGCCTGTTGAAATCTTGTCTATACTCTTTTGAGTGTCCCCAGCTCCTGAAGGGTAGTATATTCCATCAGATTTGTTCGGTTTAATCTAAATAAAAGCTTTCCCAAAGATCTGGCAAGCTTTGAAAGTGATGGGTTTAGACCATGTTGAAGTTTCTTAACATTTAATATTTATAAAAAAACATAGGAAAGATGATGTGGGTAATCTCATTTCTGTTTTTACTATGAAAACAACTTATTCTGTATGTTTGAATTCTTTTTAATTTGATCATAATCAAAGCATAATCTTTTTTCCCCTGCAGAAAAACATATTGCCATCGAAGGCTGAATTTTTTAGAATCTAAATTCAGTTTACATGAGATGTTAAATGACATGTCTGAATTCAAAGAACTGAAGAGTAATCCCCATCGGGACTTTTATAATGTGAGAAAGGTAAGTGTGAAAGGGCTTATTGGGGCAATCTATTTTTGGGATAGAGTTTTCCACTCCAGTTTTATAACATTAACAAATCCTCTGAATTATAGATATGACACATTCCAGATATGGATTGCAGGGTATCTTCTTGGGGGTTGCCTACAAATGGCTGTTCATGAAAGTTAATCTAAATTAATGAAAGGCATGATTTTTAAACTGAATTAAACTCCCATGTAGATGGTCTTATTCAGAGAGGACGTAGCTTTAATCTGATAGCTTTGTTTATTTTGGAAGTGAAATTAAGTTAACTAAATCAAATAACGGCTTTTAAAAATTCTGTTAGACTCCACACAGCAAGTTTGACACAGCCTAATTAAATTACTTTAACAGTTAATTCAGATTCACTTTTGTGGAAGACCACATGTCAGCAGAGCTCATTTTTGGTTATAAATTTAAGCTGGTATTGAAAAGATAGATGTATTGAATAATTTTCCTCTAGGCCCTCCTCTATGGCCTCTATATTGCTGCTTTTGTTTAGAAATAGGGCAGTGGCCACTTGAATGCATCTCCAGTGCATGAGTGGGATAGGGCTTTGTCTTTTCTTGGAGCCGGAGGTGTAGGCATGTGTTTGGGTTCTGGCAAGGCTAAGCAGTCTGTCCTACACCTCAGAATTGTGAGGATATACAGCCCTGGTAGGGCTCCTGTGAATTAAACCAGTCACTGGGTTGGAGCAGAAACCTTTGTATCTGTTCTAATTTCTGCTGGGAGCCAACACAGAACTTGCTAAAATCCAGAAGGGATAATGGTTATCTGAAGCCATCTGTTTCCTTTTGTTTTGGCTGTGCCTTCTGAGAGAAAGCAGTGAAGAATCAAGTCCTATAATGTTCTCATTAAAAATACTGTGGAAATATTAATAAGACAAAATATAATGTCCCTACTTCTTTAATAAGTAAACTGAAGGACAAAAATCCATTTGTGCTGTGTATTGCAACTTTGTACAATTAGGTGCCCTAGATATATGCCTTTGTCTCAGGCTTCTGGTTTGTAATATGGGAAAGATAATATGTATTTCCTGCTGTTCTGTTTCACTGAGATAATGAATGTGTCTTGTTCTGTGAACATACCAAGTGCTACTAAGTAATAGTAACAGCAAAAGGGCTTCAGTGAAGTATAGTAGAAGTAGTAGGGGACAGTGCACTGTTGTATATGCTATCCTTTGAATAAAAGTTTAAAGCTGTAGATCTTCCCTCCACATTATTGCTTTCTGTTTAGATGTAGAAT